>NC_064430.1:18941875-19282500 GCF_023375975.1 Astyanax mexicanus | reverse complement strand
ACTACACATTAAACTATGGTAATAAGATAAGAGATAAGAGATAATCGTCACGTTTAACAAAGGAAATTTGTGGGTTTCTTTGGTCGCTTGTTCAACACCTTACCGGTGATTTTCATACCCCTTCGGTTTGAAGTGTGAAGTGAAAAAATATCTGTTTGAAGCCCTAACAAGCCCTATCTCCAGCCTAACAAGAATCAGGACACCCCTACCCCTGAAATGGGATGGGAAAAGGGGATGGGACTCTCTGTACCAAACACACATGGCACACCACAATGCCTAATGCCAGGCGTGGGATGAAAGAGAGGGATATAAAGTCCATCATCATTGAGCTGTGGAACAGTGTTCTCTGGAATTATGGTGGTGCTCCATCCAGTATTTTTGTACTCTTGTTAAATTGTGGATGACATCCTGCTCTCTCTGATGATGGACAATGTTTTGTGGCCAATGCAAGCAAACTCTTACAGCAATGTTTCTAACTCTAGTAGAAAATCTTCTCTGGACAGTAGAGGAAGATACCCCAACAAAGAAAACAAAAAAAAAATCATCCCTCCCTTTTCTTATTGCCTCTTTCTTATTTCTAAAGAATCAATAAACAACTGGGTGTTCAAATAGTTCTGCCTGTGTAGTGTATTTCGTCGTTGTCCAATGAAAAACAAGTTTCTCCAAAACAGCAACTTTAAAGAAAAGAGAAAAAACCTTCTAAATTTTCAATGGAAGTCAATGTAAAAAGGGTTTATTTCAGGTAATTTTGAAGAGTTTCTATTGGCCCGTTCTACAAGAAAGTTTGGCACAGTGTAAGAGAGAGTTTGTCCGTTCAAATTATGTAGTAAACTAGTGACACTATACTTTTGATCATTTGGTTTAGCATGCTGTTAAACGATGTCATGGCTCGATGACCGTACCATAAAGCACAGCCCACTGGTGGTCCACATCCCACTGGTTGAGAAACCCTGTGTTAGCTGATTTGTGTTGAAATATCAGCAGTTTGAATCGATGTGATGGAGCTTTGAATGTCTTGTAGGAAGATAGGGGGTGGGGGGTAGTGTGGGGAAAAGTCTGCAAATTTGCCACTGAACCCCCAAAAAATGTATATATATCACTATATAACACTGTTGTCTGGAGAAAATTATGGTTGTGGTTCAAGCCTTAGATTGTACATCATTCTGAATGGAGTTTTTCCATTGAAATGAAAAAATAAATATATACAAGATCTCGATCTCTCATCGATTGTATGCGGAACCTGTGTGTTTTCTTGGATAATTTGATGTGAAATCCTTTTGAATGAATAAAATTCAAAGTGATTCACTACACAGTTTTTTGTTTCTCCTTAAGTCAGCATCTCAGAGTGAGACCTGCTATAGATGCAGATGGAAACAGATGCATAAAGGTTTGGAGACAAGTGTTTTTCTCATGTTTGCATGATTCACCCTTTCAGAAGCTGAGCAATGGGCAGGCATAATAAACAGCTATGTTTCCTGATGTTTGTGTTCTGCATAAGTAAATACAGGAGAGACGGCAACTGTGGAAACAAAGCTCCATAGTGTGTGCAGGCGGAGCGGCGAGGCAGAGTGGCTCGAAAGCCTGGGATCTAATTTGACTTTCTGATGAGTTACTCAGCGAGTCGCACAGATCCTGGCCCTGAATGCTCTAGTGCAGTTCCTGGAGCCATGCTGGAGCTCTGGGAACATCAGGGACCCTGGCAGGGAGTTCTGGGGCATTGGCACAGAATCTGAAATACAGGACACTGGGGCCAATCAATCATGCAGACAGTAATTAGACTTAAGAACTGGCCGACTACACCAGGTCCTGGAATGCTTGTAAATGAGATCTCTCAAAAAATCGTGACAATACTATTCCCCACCCAAAAAACACAATGTTTGTCCCTGAACAAACACAAATATTGCCCAAGCCTGAACACCAGTGCCAACAAGTTTATCTCTAACCAAAGATCAAACACCAAGCCAATTGAACATATCAGGGCTGAATACAAGGCATTTGCTATCAAAGGACTGTGTCAAATTCATTGACCGCATCAAACCCCAGTACCATCCAAATCAGCAATGATTAAAACTGGAGCTGTGGTGGAGTTCAGGGAACATCAGGGACCCTGGAAGGGGGTTCTGGGGCATTGGCACAGGACCTGAAATACAGACAACTGGGAAAAATCTATCAAATAGACAGTAATTAGACAAGAACCAAGAACTGGTTGACCATGCCAACTCCTGGACTGCGTGTAAGCGAGATTATTAAAAATCTTGACAATACCTTTCCCCACCCAAATAAAACACAATGTCTGTCCCTGAACCAACACAAATATTGCCCAAGCCTGAACACCAGTGCCAACAAGTTTATCTCTAACCAAATATCAAACACCAAGCCAATTGAACATATCAGGGCTGAATACAAGGCATTTGCTATCAAAGGACTGTGTCAAATCCATTGACCACATTTCAAGACCAACTAATCTGACACTGATCATCTTCTAACACCTCCCAGTTTTTCATTCACCAAACCCAAACATTATAAAAACTGGCCCTGATCAAACCCCAGTACCATCCAAAATCACAGACCTTATTTCAAGACCACCTAATGTGATGCTGATTAAATTCCAGCACCACCCAATTAACCATTTGCCAAAATCCTGCCATAGAAACTGGCCCTGATCAAAACCCCAGTACCATCCAAATTAACAATGATCAAAACTGGACCCATGGTGGAGTTTAGGGAACATCAGGGTCCCTGGCATGGAGGACGGATAGTTATTAAACTTAAATACTGGCTCATTACACCAATTCCTGGACTGTATGTAAGTGAACATATTAAGCAAGCTAATTGAACATATTAAGGCTGAATACAAGGCATTGGCTATCAAAGGACTGTGTCAAATTCATTGACCACATTTCAAGACCAACTAATCTGACACTGATCATGTTCTAACACCACCCAGTTATTCTTTCACCAAACCTGAACATTATAAAAACTGGCCCTGATCAAACCCCAATACCATCCAAATCAACAATGATCAAAACTGGAGCCATGGTGGATTTAGGGAACATCATGATCCTTGGAAGGAGGTTCTGGAGCATTGGCACATAATCTGAAACCCAGGACACTGGGGCCAATAATTAGACTTGAACCAAGAACTGGCCGACTACGCCAACTCCTAGAATGCTAATAAATGAGATCTCTCAAAATTGTGACAATACCATTCCCCACCCAAATAAAACATAGTGTCTGTCCCTGAACCAACACAAATATTGCCCAAACCTTAACACCTAGTGCCAACCAGTTAAGCTCAAGCTCAAACAAATTGCAACACCAAGCCAATTGCTGATATCAAGGCTGTGTGACTGTGTGAAATTCCATGACCACCCAATTTGACATTTATCAAATTCCAGCAGCACCCTTTTATTCATTCACCAAACCCTAACATTACAGAAACTGGCATCCAACAATGACCAAACCTGGAGCCATGCTGGAGTTCAGGGAACATCAGAGATCCTGGCACGGAGGACTAAAGAATTGGCACAGAACCTGAAATACAGGACACTGGGGCCAATCAATCAAATGGATAATAATTAAACTTAAGTACTGGCTGATTACACCAACTTCTGGACTCCATGTAAGTGAGATTTATCAAAATCTTCACAATACCAATGCTGTACACTGTTTTGTCGGTCTTTGACCGAACCCCAGTACCACCCAAATTAACATCAATTTCCAAAACGTCAGTGTTAGGTAGAAGTAGAGGGCGATAAGAAGCTTATTGTATGAAATAGATTTGAACAGGGCTGTTCCAAAACAATTGCTAAAGTGGTACATTAGGTCTGAAAGGTAGAATCAATCAATCATTGCATTAAACTGAAGAAAAATCCACTCCCGTCTCACCAAAGAGATCCTTCCATCAGCCCCCATAGGGAAGCGCCTTTAGAGCTGCTATCTTCAGGTGTGTAGGCAGCCTGTGCTGTCTGTAAGTGATGATGCAAGCTCTTCAGCTCCGAAGGCAATGTGCTGCAGCTGCTGAACTCGCCTTCCATTCCTTGTTAAAGTGCTCACTTCATGTATTTTAGGAGCGCCTGTCCACTACCTGCAACTTAAGCTCTCGTTTTGTAAGAAGAAGATTAAAGGATGTGTTCGTCTTTAGGAAGGAGCGCGTGCTGAATGAGTGGATGACGTTTGCGCTGTTCTGTGATGCATCACGACATGTTGGTTCTTGCGAGGTAGTCTGTATGTGATCAACGGCCCAGCTGGATCCCAGTTGGACATGTTTTGAAAATGGCTTTCGGACAAAACTGCTCCTTGCATCAGCTCCAATTTTGTGCGACGTGGTGCGCCGCTTTATCATCGGGAAAACTAAAAACGTGTTTCTCCTGCGTGATTTGTTTTGGAGAGGCGAAGGCATCCGAGAACAGCTTGAAGGATGACGGCTGCCTCGTTGAAAGAGCTGCTCTGCGCAGGCCTTAATAGATAGCAGGTATTAAATTGCACTAGAGTCGTAGCTTGCGGTGCTACAGGCAGAATAATAGGCAGCATTTGTGAATGCAGCTTGTGTGACAGTGTGTCTGGGAGGCCGAGAGAGATCGAGTCAGGAGCTCGTGCCACAGGTGCCCCGTCTGCCCTTGAGCCAAGAACATGGTAATTAAACAGACAGTTCTCACCGTGTCAACACCCTGCTGCTTCACCTGCGAGTTTCCGGAGCAGAGGGAGAGAAAGAGCGAGAGAGAGGAAAGCGAAGGGAGTGACAGACAAGCAGCAAGAGAGAAACAGACTATGAAAGAGGAGGGGCGAAAGAAGGAGGAGGCAGAAATGGAGAAATGGACCAAATGCAAGTGGGAGAGAAATATGAAAGGTAGGTAAGGAGGAGGGAGGCATGAGTGCTGCTAGACCCAGAGCGAATACCTGCAGGGTGTGATGGCAGCTGTCACACAGCTCGTCAGCCCCCAGTTGGACCCCTGCTAAGCACCAACAACCGAAACCACTACCTGAGATAAGATCTCCCCCTTCTCCCTGCCAAGAGCCGACAACCGAGACTTCCCCAGAGTGCCACTTCCTACACTGTCCTTCTGAGTCTTCGCTATGCATGTCACACCCACTAACTCTCTGCCTCAGACTGTCCGTCAGCATTTCCATGTCTTCCTCCTAACCTGTCAGGGCCGCTGTCTGAATGTTTCTGCAACAATCAGTCCACAAAGTTGATTGGTAGTTGAACAAGTAGAAGAAGCTGCCACCTTGCTTACTAGACTACTAGACTATTGAAAAAGACTTTCAGATTCATTAACAAACAATATGGTGAACAAAGACTGAGTTGTTCACAAGTTACTGGGACATCATTGGGACTTGGGCAAGGAAGGCATATCAGGCAAGGGATACTTTACTATAAATCCCCTGGGATTAAGCTGTGGAACAGGGGAATTGTGTACTCTGGAATGATGGTGCTTCCTCCAATTATTTTGGCATGAGGTGGGATAGGTTGCATTCAAGACTTTTGAGTGCAATCAAATCCTTACAGCAGTGCTCATTAGAAAAAGCTAGTATAAAACCTGGACCTGGGCTTCCTTGGACAGTAGGGACAGTTACTCCAAGCAAAGATGACAAGATAAATTATTTGTAATGCCCATGAAAGAAAGAAACCATGAATTAGCAAGTGTCTCCATACTGTGTATCAAAACCAAAGTTATCCTCAAGTAAAAAATGAGGAGCTCCTTGCTTCTTTTTTTTTTCTTTTTGGAACTTCCAATCCCTGTCTTGTTAACCTGGTTTCCTAGCCAAAGTCTGCTTGCCCCAACATACCTTCCCTGATGTTTCAAATTCCTGTCTAGCCATAGTAACATGTCTGGACCTCCCTTCCTTGCCCCAGCCTCCTTTCCCAACACTCCAGCCTCCCAACCCAACTGTTCTTTGATATGGTTTCTTTACCACTATCCTCATCTAACCTCTAAACACTTGCCTTTCTTTCTTTTCCTTGAATTTGCCAACCCTTTTCTCACTTTAACACCTTTTCAACCTTTCTTCCTCTTTCTGTCAGCTCCTGTTTCCTTTGACCTCTCACCTGCTGCAGAGACAAATGGTAACAAGGCCATGCTGTACTGTTTCATGCCAGTGCAGACCCTCGTTCGTTATAGCCTCTGTGACATAAGCACATTGACCAACTGCCTTGCCCCACATCACTTATGCGTCTTAACCCTCAGAACCCTACGGACAGATTTTAAACCTTGTGTTCTCAGCTTAATTACTCAGGAATCCCTTCACACATAAACATAATCCATATATGGTTAGAAAGGGCGAAACTTACTCTTTCTAAATAAAGTGACATATGTATAAATGACATCCCAGTGCAGTAAAGCATCTACATAAAATTCCATTCAGAAAAACACCTAAAAAAGTGAGATCTCCTTCCCCAACCAATATTATTTACCTTTAGTGCTTCAAACATATTTATATGATGTTTCAAACCAAATAATATCAGTAAATAAAGACTCAAAAGTGTCCACAGAAAAACTACCTGTGAAACTACCTGCTTTACTCAAACTCAAGCTAGGTATGGTGTGCGCACTACTTTATATAGTTTTTATTTTACTTGCACATTTTTACTAAGTAATTATTTTGCACTAAACATTTTTATTTATTTAGACTAAAAAAAGTTTACATTTTTGTATATAGTTTTCTTTGTGTGTCCTGACTGATTAAAACACTGAAAGGCATCGGCTGCTCTGAGTGTCAGGTTTTTAGTATCTACATGTATCCTAGAGGTGTTTGATTATCAAGAAAAATAAATTTTTGACCAAAACATGATCAGTTTCAGGAAAATATAACAATTCTGCTTCCTTTTACATTTTAAATGATTATACTTTTGAGCAGCCGTATGGCTTCTGGAGTAAAAGAGATCATGGCTCATGTGTCTGTCTGATATAATTACTGTGTTATAAGACCTGAAAAAGAGGAACTGACAAAAACGAAGAAAAAACACACCAAAACAGCCTAGGGTTTAAAGGGTTAAGCAACCTTGCAAATGTGGAGTTACCATACTGGCTACTGGGCTCATCCAACTTCACTACTTAATTACTCTTGGCATTAGCATGCTGGCTACAATCAACCAAGCTTGTCCCACATTACTAAAACATCATTAACCCCATGTTAGCCCCATACCATGTTGCTACCACAGCGTGGAAATCATTCCATGTCCAAACGCGTCCACATGGAAAAAGTCCCCGGATTTGGTTACTCTCTGTTCTCGTAACGGCCCTGCAGTGGTTTCCTGTTCAGCACTGATTCCTCTCTCTGGTCTCTCTCCAAGGCCTGGATCCCTCCATGGGAGTGGTGATTAAGCCGAAGAACGTTATCTGTCCAGTCCACAGGAAGTCTCACAGCATGTGATCCCAGCAGGAAAGGAGCGCAGTGGAGCAGGAACTGAATACAAGAAGTGGAATCTGACTCACACTCCCAAAGCCCCTCAAATCCTCTACCTCCAGGCTGCAAGACACAGTGTTGATTGGGGCTAGAGATTGAAACTGTGGCAGTGGTCACCAACCCTCCACCTGATCCACCTTGTTGCAGGTTTCATGCAGGTTGCAACAACCCAGATATAAGGCTGGTGAAACTTTCAGGCAACTTTAATGACTTCCGTTTCATAGGTTTGTAAGGGGGCCTTCAAACCTGCCTTGCTGGGTCTGGGCTTTTCTGAGAGATTTCTTTGGGTTGGTCTGAACCAAAATATCAGGTTTGAAAGGGCTACTTTCTGTTACAAAAAAATTATACAGGCTGTTCCCAGTCTTAAAAATTCCCTTTAAGACTCCACTTAATATGCATGTAAATCATGCAGTTGTATGGATGCAATATTTATGGTTGCTGGTAATTCCTGTATCTACTGTAACTGTAGATTCATTCATATTTACACTGCTTTGTTCTGAATCAGTTTCTCTGATTTTGCTATTTATAGGTATATGTTTGAGTAAAATGAACATTGTTGTTTTATTCTGTAAACTACAGACATTTCTCCCAAAGTCATTTAGTGCATTTATTTTCAGAAAATGAGAATTGCAGATGCAGAGCTTTCAGACCTCAAATAATGCAAAGAAAACAAGTTCATATTCATAAAGTTTTAAGAGTTCTGAAATCAATATTTGGTGGAACAACCATTGTTTTTAATCTGAGGTTTCATGTATCTTGGCATGTTCTCCTCCACCAGTCTTGCACACTGCTTTTGGAAAACTTTATGTCTTTACTCCTGGTGCAAAAATTCAAGCAGTTCAACCTTCCTCTTGATTATATTCCAGTGGTTTTCAATTTGGTAAAATAAAAAAAAACTCATCATTTTTAAGTGGTCTCTTTTTTTTTTTGCCAAAGCTGTATCACATAAAGAAAGGGCTTATAATGCTTTATAATATCTGTTCATAAGAACATTGTACAATGTAGTGTTATAATGCACTATAACACAGATTGGGTATATTTTGGTATAATGCATTATAATTTGCAGCTATGATTTATCAAATTAAGCTTTTACATAAGT
Source organism: Astyanax mexicanus (assembly GCF_023375975.1). Lineage (NCBI taxonomy): Eukaryota > Metazoa > Chordata > Actinopteri > Characiformes > Acestrorhamphidae > Astyanax > Astyanax mexicanus. The sequence continues at coordinate 19,273,994 of NC_064430.1, read as the reverse complement.
GCATAACACATTATAAAGTCATTATATACAGTCATTACTGACTATAAGTGAAGTGAGTTTTCATATGCTTAATTTGAGAAATCCTAGCTGCGGTTATGGTGTTATAGTGCATTACAACACTACATTGTACAATGTTCTTATGAACAGTGATTATAAAGCAGTATAAGCCCTTTCTTTATAAACCCTAACACCTGTAGTGTATAATGTGTTATAATGAATGTCACTGTAAGTACTTATAAGTTATTATACAGGTTTATTACAGTCATTATAAGGTATTATGCATGTCATATAACACATTATGAATGCATTTATAATACATTATGAATACAGGATTCATAGGAAGTGTCACCAAAAGTTTTTTTTTACGGACAAAAGATTTTGCGAAGAGCTAAAGATTACTTCAATGAAATCAGACCTTCAAAGGACCAGATTCCAAACTAAGGATTTCCAAAAAAATGTTAAGGCACCTTTAAGAGCATTGAGGAATGTTTGAGTTATTGAAGAACAATAGAGTTTTCAAAAGGGTTACTTATTTCTACAGTGTACATACCAGCAGAGTTTTACCATTTTAAGAATGCATCACATCACAATGTTACGCAACCTTATTTTTAACCTAAAATAGCATCTTTCACGTGAGCCCTGACAGCTGTTAGAACAGATGCTTGTGCCAGAGGATCTTCTGCTTTGTTAGCTTGCTGTATTAGTGATCTGTGCAGCTACATCTCCTTTTATGACACTGACTCCCCCTGACTTTCCTTTTGGGACTCAAAAGGATGAGTACAATTACAGAGCAGAATCCAGTGGAATTCAGCTTTTTAGATAAAGAAATCAGATTAAAGAGGAACAATAAGGAGAACATTGTTACAATCATCATAATCATAATCATGCTATTACATAAATTAGGGTAATCAGATAATAGTAAACCTCAGAGTTTATATGAGTAAACTAAATAAATATCTGTAAACTCTCAGTATAAGACGTGACGTAAACTATATGTAAACCCAAGACATCACATTATTTTAATCACAGTATTAACATAATTCAGTGATAAAGATAAAGATTATTTAATTGTTAATCAGTTTCAGTGTCACCCCAAAAGTGTTTGGTCTCTATCTTGTTGGTGCTGTGCCAAACGCAGCTTGCTTTTTCCTGCTAATACCTGAGAAATCTGACAATTCTCTGATTAAGAGTATACAGTACATGAAATGATAAACTCAACCCCAATTTAAAAAAAAAAAAGTTCAGCAAAAAATGCAGGGAAAAGCATGTCTTCTTCATTTGTTCAGCATATACTAGTGCATTTACATAAAAAATAGAATATCATTAAGACATTACTTTATTTCAGTAATTCAGTTTAGAAAATTCAGAAAATGTGAAACTCATATATTATATAGATGTGTTACACACAGAGTGATCTATTTTAAGTGTTTATTTCTTTTATTGTTGATGATTATGGCTTACAGCCAATGAAAACCCAGAAATCAGTGTCTCAGAGAATTAGAATATTAAATAAGACCAATTGGTACTCTTGGCAGGGTGGGCAGTGTGCCAAGTCCTGCTGGAAAATGAAATCCGCATCTCCATGTCATCTGCTGCTCCATCAGTGTTGGTCCACTGTGTTTTATCAAGTCTAAAGTCAGTGCAGTGTTTCCCCACAAAATCTTACAGCACTTCATGCTTCTTCCCTCTGCTGACAACTTTATAGAGATGCAGATTTCATTTTCCAGCAGGACTTGGCACACTGCCCACACTGCCAAAAGTACCAATTATATAATAATAACATTTTCTGAGACACTGATTTTTGGGTTTTCATTGGCTATAAGCCAAAATCACCAACAATAAAACAAATAAACGCTTAAAATAGATCACTCTGTGTGTAATACATTTCACATTTTGAACTAAACTACTGAAATAAAGTGACTCTAAAATAATAAAGTAAAGTGATAATATTTTTTTTTTTTGAGATGCACTAGTAGTTTTGCATTGTTGGCCCTGGAAACTACAGGGTCTTAAAGGCAGCCTATGTTGATTTAAGATATAAATGTACTGTTCTGTAGACCTTGGCTTTTGGATTTGCTGCTGAGAACAGTCGAAAGTGAGCTTTTCATCATTGGTCAAGAGGATTCTGTGTTATTTTATTCTGAGAAACATCTGGAATGCTGATTTATCTCATCACGATACATGCTTCCACTGCGTGATGGCCAATCTCAGATGCTTTGAAGCCCAGAAACTTTGACACCACTCCTGGACATGGTTAACATAAGGATTCTCTTTCGAACAGTGAAGTTTTAAGTGCTATTTGTGAATGAATCTCACACAAATGGATTACACATTGAAACTCCTCCTGATTCTGTGAAGGAAATTGCTCACCCCATTGGCAGATTTTTTGCTTAATTTAAGCATTTACGTCTCAATTTACGTCTGTTTTGTCTAGTTTTTGGCAATGATTTTTTTGCAGTGTAGTATCACAACCTCCCAGTAGAAGAGCAGTCTGATTCCACATAATGCCACATAATTCCTTTTTTTTTTCCAGTCCCTGTTATGTTTCTCACAACCTACCACTGCTTTCAGGTTTCCCAGCATCAGCTGAACACGTCTCTCAGCTCATCAAGGCCTTGCGAAGGCAATCATTAGTTGGATGTGGTGGATTAGAGTGCAGGAGGGCAGCTCAGCAGGAGCAGGGTGAGTGACCACTGCTGCAGGTCAAGGATGCAGACATGGAGTTTAATGAGCCTCAGCGGACTGAAAGCATGTGCTCAAGCTAAATTGTTCAGTCAGCATCATGTCCTGCCATTACTGCAGTGGCTGGAGCGCTAATTAAGATGATATATGAACAGAATGTTTAATCCAAACCAGAGTTGGCAGAAAAGTTTCCCTCAGAAACGTTTAATTTTAGGTTTTGCTTTGTTAAATGCATATATTTTTTTACAAAGCACAATGTAAATATAAGTGTCAATGATTTTATGGAAAAGTACAGTAATAGTGGACTACACAAAAAGGGTGGCTTGTTAGTGGCTCAAATAGTTTTAGGTACTTTTTAGTGGACTAAATATGTTGGATTACTGTTCTGGTCTCTGGTGGGCAACATAGATAGGGTTACTCTCTAGTAGGGGTGAGCGATATGGACCTAAAATAATATCACGATATTTCATAGTATTTTCGCGATAACGATACTCTTGGTGATATGACAAAACACTGAATTTAAAAGAATATATTTCAAGAATACTGTACTGCAACAAAATGAATATTTCATTTTATTATTACATACAATATGATAGAACTGAGATATTAAAAAAAACAAGTATTTTCATCAGATTGTAACAGAGGTAAATGATTCAGAATGTCATGATACTACTAATAATGCACTCCAAATATCTCCATATATCCAGGATTAAAGTAAAACTAATGATACTGGACACATATAATCTGTCTCTGGTGGATATATATATATATATATATATATATATATATATATATATAATGGGAAATGGGAACAGTGTGATTTTTTTCTTTTGTTGCTAAAAACAGCAAAAAAGTAGTACCCTGATGTGATAATAAGGGGTGGGTGATACGGCACGATATTTCAGGGTATAATATTGTTCAAGATTGATTCAAAAAATGTTGGCGATATGACGATATGCCTCACCCCTACTTTCTAGTGTACTTTTAAATGTTTCGAATAAGAGCAGCTTGCTGGTCAAATATCTTAGGTCACGTATTCTAATTGTGTTAAGGTGCCCTCCTGGTGGGCAGCTCCACTGGATAGGGAAACTTTCTGGTTGGCCAGATACAGGGGTTGGACAATGAAACTAAAACACCTGGTTTTAGACCACAATGATTTATTGTCCCGACGGACAGTTCTGGTGGAAACAGGAGAGTTGAGGTGAGATTGAATTCTGCCGTGATTTGGGCAGCCGTGATTTTATGTTTTTTGGATACAATCTGGGTTAGCACCCGAACATCCCTTTCTCTTACAGCATCCACAGTTAATCCTGTTGGATGTGGTTGATCCTTCTTGGTGGTATGCTGACATTACCCTGGATTCCGTGGCTCTTGATACATCACAAAGACTTGCTGTCTTGGTCACAGATGCTCCAGCAAGATGTGCACCAACAATTTGTCCTCTTTTGAACTCTTTATGTCACCCATAATGTTGTGTGCATTGCAATATTTTGAGCAAAACTGTGCTCTTACTCTGCTAATTGAACCTTCACACTCTGCTCTTACTGGTGCAATGTGCAATTAATGAAGATTGGCCACCAGGCTGCTCCAATTTAGCCATTAAACCTCCCACACTAAAATGACAGGTGTTTCAGTTTCATTGTCCAACCCCTGTAGGTTAGATTGACTAGTTGACTGGTCAAAATGATTTGGGTTACTTTCTAGTGGGCCTAATGTTTTAGGGTCATTCTCTGGTCTCTGCTGGGGCAAATGGTTTTCAGTTGGTTTGGACAATTCTTTGGTTTGTCTAAATATGTTAGAGTAATAGAGGTTTATTGAGCCAGATAGATTTAGGGTAAATTTGTTATATGTTTCTTGTAGGCAATTTACCAAGTATAACAAATTAATTGTATATATTTTTATTACAGTACCTACATTTAAAGTACGATGTTATTTCCGACAATGCTTATTTTTTATGTGTGACAATTCACACTGTTAGATTAAGGTCTGAAAATATCACCTAGCAGAAATGAGGTGTTTTTACCACGGCAGTTCTTAATCTCTGGTCGGCAACAGCTGATACAGCTTTAAACTGGGGCAGTGGAGGATACAGGAACTGTTGTCTGAGTCAATCCTCCCTCCCAGCGCAGCACAGCGCAGCTCTGAATGAGCCAAGAGCCTCTGCTGGGGGAAAGTGCAAGCTAGTCCATGCTAACTGTGACTGTAGGTCAAGGACGCAGCCCTGGAGTTTAATGAGTCTGAAGCGAGTGGAGGCATGTACTCTAGCAGAGTCGTGCTGACAGCACCATGTCCTGGCATTACTGCAGCAGCTAGCATCCGCAGTTCAAGTACTTTTCCTCTCCACAGCAGCTCGGATAAGCGGGCCCCAGCAGAGCCCAGATCAGCCCACACCTCGGTGTGGCCAGAGCAGCATTCCTAGATCGGTCGTCCACCGCTGAGCTCCGTGTTGGAAAGAAATTAGGGCCAATTGCATGAAATGTACACTTCGGAACAAGAGAGTGAACAGAGGAAGTGTTTGCATGTCTGTTGGTTGCTAGTTGCTCTTTTGTTGTGGTTTGAAACCAGGTGCAACATCCCAAATTAGATTAGAAATATCTCCCAATTCTTCTAATTTATCCCAAGAAAAAAAGCAAAGGAATATATACAGGGGTTGGACAATGAAACTGAAACACATTTGGGCAGCCGGGTTTTTATGTTTTTTGAATACAACCCGGGTAAGCACCCGAACATCCCTTTCAGACAGCTTCCTCTTGCGTCCACAGTTAATCCTGTTGGATGTGGTTGGTCCTTCTTGGTGGTGTGCTGACATTACCCTGGATACCGTGGCTCTTGATACATCACAAAGACTTGCTGTCTTGGCCACAGTTGCGCCAGCAAGATGTGCACCAACAATTTGTCCTCTTTTGAACACGGGTATGTCACCCATAATATTTTGAGCAAAACTGTGCTCTTACTCTGCTAATTGAACATCCACACTCTGCTCTTACTGTTGCAATGTGCAGTTAACAAAGATTGGCCACCAGGCTGCCCTAATTTAGCCATGAAACCTCCCACACTAAAATGACAGGTGTTTTAGTGTCATTGTCCAACCCCTGTACCTCAGCATAAATAATATAAGATCACATTTTACACTGCTGTTGTAAAATCAGAAAAGAAAATCTTGAATCCAAATAGTGTTTCTCACGGCATTTTTACACTAGCCCTATTTGGTCCAGATAAAACTGACTCTGGTTCGTTTGCATGCTTGGTGTGGTTCATTTGGGCAGGTGTGAAAACAGTAATCGCACTTGGATGCACAACCAAACAACTGCACCAAGACCTGCGAGAGGAGGTGGTCTCGTCCGGTTGCAAATAAACTCTAGAGCAGTTTGTGTGTGGTGAGAACGTGATTCGGTCTTAATCCAACCAAACTATCAAATATACTCCTCAGGCTTGAGCTAAACGGCTGTTCAGGTGCAGTTTAATCTGATTCATTACCCAGATAATTACTACATCTGTGAACATACACTGTCTCTGCTGTTACTACATGCTTAGCTGTTTTCACACTAATCTTCCAACTCTGCTTCCTGCACGGACATCCCATAAAGAACACTGTGTTTTAAAGTTTAGTTTAGTATTAAAGCAGATTCACTCAGCACAAACATACTATAAACAAACTTATCAACTGATTCGGGCCAGAGAAACTTCAGAAAATGTCTTACAGACTTGTACTTGTTGATTCACAGCCCCAGTCAAAAGTTTGGACAACCGTGCTCATTCAAAGTGTCTTCTTTCTTATTTTCTCTAGAAAATGATATGCTTACCTTCAAAAATGCCAACAAAACAATCCAAATGTGTGAATTTATGATGAAAAGTTTTTAGTCAGATGTAGTCTGTCTGCTAACAGAAACGGCACAATCAGGTTTAGCACTTCTCCGATAAGATATAGAGTTGAGCAGGATGTTTTATTTTGAGAAATTGAAAGGGAATTGAAATAATGTTCTTGGACCTGGAGGGTGTTTCACAAATCTACAGAATTAAATTACTAGGGGTCCTGGAGGGTCTATGATATTGTTGGGAAAATTTCATCCTGGAGGGCAAAAATCTAGATTGGATCCAGATTATTTTTTTAAAAGTCTGGACAGACAGAAACCACATCAAATATGATGTTTGCAATCTGAGTGATTGAAAAACAGGGGTCTCAGTAGATCACAATAGTCAGTTTGTTATGTCCAGACATGCAAATCCGATCAAATAACAGTGTGGACAATCATCTCAACAGATCTGTTTTGAAAAAACAAATTGCCTGTAGTCTGAATACAGCACTGTGATGGTCAGTGGCCCCAGTTGCCCATCCCTGGTCTAGAACCTACCAAAAGCTTAAAGAGGTCTACGGGGTAACACTGTAGTTTTATCATTTATTATATTGTTTTATTTGTCTATTAATGATCTTCCAGCAGAAGCCTACCTTTTATCTTCATGTGGTGTTTGATTCTGAAACTCCCATCAGAACCATGTAAAGCAGGTTTGCGTTTCCAGCTTCAGCCAGAAGCAGAAATGAGCATCAAGCGCTCAAGGGTCTCCCCTGGTGGTTTGGATGAAGTGCAGTCCTGTGGGAGGAAGCTTTGGCAGCTCTGACGTTCTGCTCCGGCTTCTCTGATGGCTTTTTTAGTCCTGCTGGGTTTTTTGTCTTGCTCCAGCTCGAGCTGGCCTTGGTCTTTCCTGTCATGTTTTGTTTCCCAGTTCCCCTCTGGAGCCCAAGCAGAGTCGCTTTCAAAGCATGTCTGACTGAAGAACATCAAGAGGGCTCATACCTGTGCTCAAGTACAAGCTGTGCCCTGCACCACTCTGCTGTTTCTGGGAAAAGAGGAAGGGTTTTTATAATGCTTGTATTAAAAGGAGGGGAGACAATGCATAGTGTGTGGGAATTTAAAATGTATACAACTTGGCACTCTTTAAAGATATAGAGTAAAAAAGTCATGGACACAAGGACTATGGATCCTTGTTCTTTACGCAGACTTGACTATTACAATGGACTAGACATGACACAGAGGTGAAAACTAAAGGTTTCTTTCTTGAGTAAATCCTACTACTATAAGGTCTTGCAAAGTATTTGTCTACATTTGGAGCCAACTACTACAAAGTGTTGGTCTTGATTTAAATTTGGCTGCTATACAGTCTTGGTTCTGAGTCAAACTTGGCTACTACAAAGTCTCTATCTTGAGTTAGACTCGACTACTACAAAGCCTTGGTCTTGACTCTGGTTTCAATACTAACTTAATTTGGACTAGCTAAAATCTTGATTTAGACTCAAATACTACAAAGTCTCTATCTTAAGTTAGACTTGACTACTAAAACGTCTCTGTCTTAAGTTAGACTTGACTACTATAAAGTCTCAGTCTTGACTTGGACATGGCTAAAATCATGAGTTAGACTCAGCTACAACCAAGTCTCTGTCTTGACTCAGACTTGACCACTACAAAGTCTCTATCTTAAGTTAGACTTGACCACTAAAAAGTCTCAATCTTGACTTGGACTTGGCTAAAGTCATGAGTTAGACTCAGCTACAACCAAGTCTCTGTCTTGACTCAGACTTGACTACTACAAACCCTCTGTCTTGAGTTAGACATGATTACAACAAAGTCTCAGACTACTAGGTCTTTATTCTGACTTGGAGTTTACTAAAGTCTTGAATGAAAACCGACTACAACAAAGTCTCAGTCTTGACTCAGACTCAACTACCACAAAGGCTTGGATTAGACCGGGAGTTCCGGTCATGCCTTGGGCTTCACTACTAAAAAGTCTTGGTCTTTACTCAGATCTGGCTACTACAAAGTCAGAATTGACTACAACGTAGTCTCTGTCTTGATTTGGGCTTGTTTCAATCAAAGCACACAGCTTTACAAAGAATGTACAGCTCTCCAAAAACTGTCTGGAATGTTTATACTCCCAGACGTATGGTTCAAAACATCAGGTTGGCACAGAGAACAGAGACTTGAGCCATAATTTGGTGGGCACTGCTTTTCTGGCCTGGTGTCTCTTTAAACTTTAGGCAACCAAGCCATACGAAGACTGTTATAGACAGATTAAGTAAAATCTCTCATTTCTGCTTGTTTTGATGCTGTTTTGTAATCGCAGTACCTTTATGTCCTTTACTTGCATTACTTATTTCATACCTTTTTTTTGTAAAATGTTTAAAATTAGAACCCATCTTCTCTCTTTCTCTCTCTTTCTCTCTTTGGTTGTGAAGCCCCTGAGTCAGCGACAGTGTGCAGCATCTGTAAAGTGGGGCAAGCTGGATGGGGCTCTAGCTGAGTGTATATGTGTGTGTGTGTGTTGGGGGTGTTGCTGAATGTAATAAGAATGGTTTGGTTTGGTAGAAAACGTAATGGAACTTCTTGGAATGCAGTGTGTTTGTATGTGTTTTGTTGGTGTGTGTTAGCATCGTATCAGAACATTCTCTGAGACTTTCCAGCATGGAACTTCTGGAGTGATCAGTAGCTTCATTAGGGAAGAGTGTGAAATGGCGATGTGATGCTGGAATGATCACTGGTCTGCAGCGCTCAGAAAGCCTCAGTCGATGCCATCCCGTCTCCCTGAGTGATCAACGTCCAAAAATAGCCCTGCGGACCAGCAAAGCAACACACACATCAAAGAGACATCCAATCAGACGTCCCGGATATAAGACACCAAACTAGGCTGACACACAACAAACCACCACATTCCTAAAGTTATCTGCATAATTAAACAGTTCTGAGTCATTCTGAGAACTGCAGTGATACTGAAATTATGTTGCTGCTGTTAGTGGTTAGTGTGTGTCGTGTTGGTATGAGTGGGTCAGACACAGCAGTGCTGCTGGAGTTTTTAAACACTGTGTATAAGACACTCCTACCTAAGATATAAAGAGACAGGAGATATGTTGCTGTACAGTCGTTGTTGCGTTGGTGTTCCTCTTGTTCCCTTTGTGGTTAGAGGCTGTACTTGCCTCTTCTGGTCCACAGGTTGGTGAACTATTCTCAGTCCAGTAGTGGAACTGAGATGTTTAAAAACTGATCCACTTCACCAACACCATGTCAGTGTCACAGTAGTTCTTAGAATGACCCATCTCCCAAATTCTACCTGCTCTGTGATGATCCCTCCTGTGGGGTCCTGACCATTGAAGAACAGGGTGATTGGAGGTAGGGCTGCAAGATATATCATATATATCAAGCATCGTCATTACGATGTGCGCATGCGCAGTAGTCACATTGCAGGGCATGTGATATCACCTAAGGCAATTAAATCGAAAGTGTCAGGTTGCAGCGTTTTGCTGCTTGACACAAGAAGTAGATACACAGCGCTGTCTCTGCCTCTGTGTCTGTGTGAGTGACAGGCTGCTGCTGCCTGAGAAGCGCAAAAGGAAGGGGGAGCGGCTGCAAACACGAGCTAACCGCATGGCCTCCACATGGCTGGGCACCTGCTTGTAAACGGAGCCTCTGATAGTTTGTCGAAAGCTGTGCACCTCAGTTCCAGAAATATTTCCAGTTACAGCCGAAATCACGTTTTTATTTATGTTTTAAAGGAGAAGTCCGGTGTAAAATAGACTTTTGTCTATTTTGTTTTCGACTGCAGGAGTGGTTTAATCCCAGTAAAATAGAGCAGTAACTACAGCCCATATATAACCCTGTCAGATTCTTGAAAAATACTGTGATATGTATTTTTGGCCATACAACCCAGCACTAACACGACTGCATATTAAAGGAAGCAGGAAACCAAGTTCTGGACAGATTAGATGATGTGATGAACATCAGCGGTGATGCAGTAAAGAGCAGAACAGTTCTGTCCATCCTGACCCAGTTCTACAGTAATGCAGACGAGGGACAATCTGCTGCTGTCTGCATTGAGTGACTGATCACTTAGAACTAAGAAAAAGACAGAGAGAAAGAGAGAGAGAGAGAGAGAGAGAGAGAAAGTTGGATTTGGATAGAAGGTCAGTTGCAGGAAGTGAGTTAATTGACTTGTTGGTTGAAAACATGCTAGAGAGACCATCCAACCTCTCTCAATATATATAATTCTCTTTCTCTCTCTTTTTTCTGGTGTTTTTAGTTTTTGCAGCTCGTTTGTTGTTTTTGTCGTTTTTCTGCTGCTGTTTTTTTTTTATATTGCTCTTCAGCTCAGTGCCTGCAGCCAGGCAGTGTCCTCCTTTCAGAACAGCAGGGAAAACTCTCTCTCTCTCTGTCTCTCTCGCTTTTCTATTTTCTCTCTTTCTTTCTCACTCTTTCTCTATCTCTGAGCCATTGAGAGGTTGCACATTTTGGAGACTAAACCCCAGGCGTTCAGCGCTACTCTGGGTATGGTGCTAGTGCAGCACATTTGCTTAGATATGTTACAGTTAGGCCTGTAGATCCTGCATATTTGTAGGTTGCCAAAGCTCCAGTCCAGCTGGTCCAATAAATGTTCAATTGGTGATAAATCTGGGACCAGGACAGATTAAGGAAGCATTGTAATCTGATGGAGACATTCTTGGGACATGTTTCTGTGTGCACGTAAGCATTATCCTGCTAAAAAATGCCAGTTGGAAGCTCTGCCATGAAAGTCAAAACATGGATAGACCCAAGACGTCCTTCACACATCATTAGCCTCCCTCGTCATTACTAGGGGTGACTGACTGTCGTAGAGGATGGCTTCCTTGATCTTCACACTAGCAGGTGGGATAGTGTGTTGCTATATAGCATAGGTAAGATTGAAAATTGTTACCTGGTCTGATGAGTCTCAATTTCTGCTGCAACAGTCAGATGGTAGGGTCAGAATTTGGCATCAATAACATGAAAGCATGAATCCATCCTGACTTGTATTAACGGTTATGGCTGGTAGTGTTGGTGCTGAAAGTGTGGGGGATATTTTCCTGTTACACTTTGGGCCCATTAGTACCAATTGAGCACCGTGTCTCAGACACCACAGCCTGCCTGTGTTACGGTTTAGTGGGGGGAGGTGGACTCAAATGCAGAGTTATTTTATTTGTTAATTTAATTATTTTTTTTGCTTATTTATTATTTATTGGTAATATTATATTTGATATATATAGTGTGTGCAGTTGGTTTGGTGTATCTGTGATGAAGTGCTTGAACCAGGATTTGAACTCCCAACCTTAGGAACTCCAGACGGGTGTGCTACCACTGCACTACGTAGGGTGTGTGCAGTGGCTTTGGATGAGGGCCTTAAATGTGGCAGTGAAGAAAAAGGGCGGGAAAATCAAACAAAGGATCTGCTGCCACATGGCATGGCTCAAACAAAGGAAATGAAATCAAACTTTAAGAAACTTAGGAAAGACTTCTTGAAAACCAAAAGTTCAAAAATAAACTGGAGATCTTTTCTCTCTCTTTTTGTGGCTTCTTTTAAGATCTCTTTTTTGTGAGCCTTTGTTTCTTTTGAGATTTTTTTATTTTTTTATTTTTTTTTGTGAGCCTTTATTTCTTTTAAGATTTTTTTTTTTTTTTTTTTTTTTCTTTTTTTTTGTGGCTTCTTTTACGATCTCTTTTTTTTGTGAGCCTTTGTTTCTTTTTGGATCTCTTCTTTTCTTTGTGGCTTCTTTTAAGAGTTCTTTTCTTTCTAATCTCTTTTCTTCAATACCCACTGTTACCGGTCACCCCTCTACAAAGGTGTGACGGTGAACTGAGGTTTGGCCGGGGTTTTTAAGCTGTGTTCACAGCTGAGCCTGATCTGAACTAATTACCGCTGGGGATTCTGGGACTTGGAGTTTTTTGCCCCAGATCCACCAGCTCTTCCACCGCAGTGTCCAGGCCCTCTGCTGGTGGTTGGCGGCACATGCCGCTTTCTTACAGCCTGAGTATTGTTGCTGACCATGTCCATCCCTTTATGACCACAGTGTACTTGTATCTTCTGATGGCTACTTCCAGCAGGATAATGCTCCATGTCATAAAGCGCCAATCATCTTAGACTTCACTGTACTCGAATGTCCTCCACAGTCACAAGATCTTAATCCAATAGATCACCTTTGGGATGTGGTGGAACGGAAGATTCGCATTATGGATGTGCAGCTGAAAAATCTGCAGCAACTGCGTGATGCTATCATATAAATATGGATCAGACTCTCTGAGGAATGTTTCCAGTACGTTGTTGAATCTATACCACTATTATTATACGATTATGGCAGTTCTGAAGGCAAAAGGGGGTCCAACTCGGTACTACCAAGGTGTACCTAATAAAGTGGCTGGTGAGAGTATGTTAATACAAAAGAAAACAACATCAAAAAACATCAAAACAGTTCTGTAAAGCATCCTGGTTCTATGTAACATTGCCTTCATGGAAGAACCACTAAAGAACCTTTTTTTTTGCAAGGTTTTGGAGATCCGTCACTCCAGATAATGCAGTTTCACCGCTCCACAGCCTGAATTTAGAGTAGAACACGATGGAAATGATGATGGAAAGTGAGTCGTTTGGAGCGCTGAAGGGAAAAGCCGCTGAATCCGCTTCAGTGTGGGTGATGAGCCGGCACGCTGCGGAGTGGCGGAGTGGAATGTCAACACCTGCTGAATGAAAAATAAAAGATCTGGGCGAGAGAGAGAGAGAGAGAGAGAGTGAATAAAGCAGGTGGAGAGAGAAGGTCATGAAGCGAGAGAGAGACGGACATTAAAATGTCAGGCACTGGTGGGATGGGGGTATAGGGGGGAAGGGTGAGAGGAGTCCCTTCGGCTGCCTTCCGGAACGCTAACGCTCACAAACCTCTTCCCAGGCTTAGATTGGGACTGTCCTTCAGGTCTGTGAGGCTGAAAAAGTCCCAGCATTAATCACACAGACACAATGAAAGCAGGCCTAAAACAGCACTGAAGATACAGACCAGAGCAAAGGAGGCCTTTACAGAAAGTGTATAGCAGCATAGAGCGCCTTCTACAGTTCTTATATTGCATTACAGTCCGTCAGAATGAGTGTGTGAATCTTATGGGCATTATAGAGCATTTTAGAGTTCCCATATGCTTCCTGTAGTGCATTACAGTCTGTCTAAACAAGGTTGTGGAGCATGTGAACTTTAACAAGGCGCTATAGGCGCCCCCTATGTTAAGTGTAGTATATTACAGTTTGTCAATATAAGTGTATGGATCATATGAACATTATAGAGCGTCAGAGAGTGCCTTTTATGCTTCTATGGTGTATTATAGTCTGTCAGAAAAAAATGTGGATCATATGATCATTATAAAGCATTGAGCATTCTTTCTTGTATTACATTATTTCGGTAGAGCATCCCCTACATTCTCTGTAGTGTATTACAGTGTGTCTAAATGAGAGTTTCAAACTTATGAACCTCACAGAGCAATATTGAGCACTCCCTATGCTTCTTATATTGTGTTACAGTTTGGTGGAATGAGTGTGTGGATCATATGAACATTATAAAGCATTTATAGTGTACTACAGTAGTGTATTACAGTCAGTTAGGATGAGCATGTTGGATCAAATATACATTACAGAGCACCCTCTACACTTCCTGTAGTTTACTGCAGTCTGTAAAAAGGAGTGTGTGGATCATATGAATGTTATAGAGTACTCTTATGCTTCTTAAAGTGTATTTTATTCAGTTACAATGAGTGTGTGGATCATATGCACATTATAGAGCATTATAGAACACCCCCTACACTTGCTTTAAGGTATAACAATGAGCATGTGGATCATATGAACATTGTAGAGCATTATAGAGCACCCCTATGCTTCCTGTATTGTAATACAGTTTGTCAGAATGAGCGTATGGATCATATGAACATTATAAAACAATAGGGAGTGCCTCTTATGCTTATATGGTGTATTATAGTCCGTCAGAATAAAGTTGTGGATCATATGATTATTATAATGCATTATAAAGCATCCCTTTGTGATAACATTATTTCAGAATGAGTGTGTAGATGCAAAGTAGGGCATCCCCTACACTTTCTGTAGTGTATTACAGTGTGTCAGAATCATTTGAACATTATAGAGAGTCTTTCAAACATATGAACAAAGCAGTATGGCGCGCCCCCTATATTTCCTGTAATGTATTACAATCAGTTAGAATGAGAGTATGGATCATATGAACATTACAGAGCATTATTCAGCACAAAATATAATCTTTACATACCACTTCAAATTCAAGCAGCTACATGAGAGCTCCTTCAGCTGTGCTTCTGCACACAAACAGCTGCTCTCGTAGCGACCTGCTAACACACTCACACATCTGAAGTGTGTTTTTATAAATTACAAGTGTTATTGTAAAGCCTTGATAGGCCAGCGTTTAAAAGCCCTAAAAGCTCTATGTGCCGGCAAGAAACCTCGCTTCACCCACTTTACTCTTGCTCTCTTCTCTCTCTCTCTCTCTCTCTCTCTCTCTCTCTCTCTCTCTCTCTCTCTCTCTCTCTTTCTCTCTCTCTCTCTCTCTCTCTCTCTCTCTCTTGCAGCTGGGGTGAAATTAAGCAAATGAAAAAGGGAAAGAAAATATATATTTTTAAATCTGGGTTAAATAGCTTAAATGTCTTATTTTTAGAAGCTGTCTAAATAATAGTTTTTAGTTTATTTATTTTTATTTTTTATCTAACACATCTACTTTTATCTAACAGTATCTATGTTATTTCTTGCAAGAATCTAAATTTTGTCTACTATTTCTTGTAAAAGGTTATACAATAAATGGGTAGTACTTTACAATAAATAACAATTCACAAATAACAATACAAATACAGCAATAATAAACATTGTTAAATGGTTAAGTAATGTCTCAACGAATTATTGACACTGACACTAGTAATGTAAATGCTTAAAATAGCAAATACAAATACATACAATAAATTGAGACATTAGTTTAAACAAATTAATGATAAACAGTGTCTTAACAAGCGTTAATATTAAGGATAAATAGTGGAAACATTCTTTTGTGAAGTACTGTTCATTATTTATATATTCCTTTAAGTAATTAGGGGATTGGCCCTGATTTCTAAACACATGATTAAAAACAGACCAAACATTACTTTTTTTTTCTTTTTTCTAATTTTGCGAAGTAGTTTCACCTGAGAGAAATGAACTGCCTGACATGCACTTGATCAATTAGTGCTTATGGGAATATCTGTGAGTCATCAAACTAACTATCTGATAGCTATCAGCGACTCCACAGCTGTATTTCTGTTATTGATTATTGGTTTATTGGCTTTTCTTTTGACATCTTGTTGTTTTGTTCAGGTCAATGCAGCAGTTAACCTCCACACAGTCAATAATAAACAGTACATGATCCTCCACCTGCAGGACTCTTAGAACAACATTACCAGACTGTGTGAGGGGTGTTTCCTGATGGGTCAGGTTTGAGCTTTCAGTGAGGTAAAAATGCTGCATTCTATTTACCTCAGATGTTAGGGGGTAAAAGCTGGAAATGGCATCACTTCCAAATTTGCTGTGTTCCTGTTAAACTGCTATTGTTGTTAGCATTGCCTCAGGTTAGCTTTGCTAGCGATATCAGTTAATATCAGTTAATAACATCACATTCTGCAGTATTTTGTTCATCTAAACCCCATGTAAACATCTCCACCAACACTAGATGTCGGACACTGCTGTGTGTATTATTGATTTAATGAAACTCAAATAAATATAAGTGCTAAATACCAGTATAATACTATTGCTTTTACTACTGTTAATATGGGGGCAGCCATTTTGGAATCGTGGTTGGTGAGGCTCTCCTGACCTGTAGGAATGTTTAAGCTCCAATTTCCTACTCAAAACTAGGAAGTTCAAATTTAACACAGAATATACATTATTTGCAAGCTGTTTTAGCTTTAAGCTCCACTGCTAATGAATGCATGTGTTATTTGTTAGCTATATTAGCCTCAAAGCATCAGTGAAAATAGGTAAGGTGTAAGCTATTGTTGTTTGTTAGCTAACTATATTAGCCTTGTAATTTCAGTACTAATTAGAGCATGTGTTGTTTGTTAGCTATATTAGCTGTGTAGTTCCAGTGCTAATTAGAGCATGTGCTGTTTGTTAGCTATATTAGCCATGTAGTTCCAGTGCTAATTATAGCATGTGCGGTTTGTTAGCTATATTAGCCTGACAGTGTCAGTGCTAATTGGTGAGGTCTAAACTATTGTTGTTTATTAGCTAGCTATATTTGTTTTCTAGTTCCAGTGATAATTGTAGAATGTGTTGTTTGTTAGCTATATTAGCTTTGTAGTTTTAGTGATAATTAAAGAATGTGCTGTTTGTTAGCTATATTAGCCTTGTAGTTCCAGTGATAATTACAATAGTGCAGAATTTTAGCTATACTAGCCTCAAAGCATCAGTGCTAATTGGTGAGGTGTATGCTGTTCTTGTTTCTTAGCTATATTAGCCTGTGTGGTTTGTTAGCTGTATTAGCCTCACCACATCAGTGATTATAGTTAAGGTGTAAGCTATTGTTGTTCATTAGCTCGCTATATTAGCCTTGTCGTTACAGTGCTAATTAGAGTATGTGTGGTTTGTTAGGTATATTAGCCTCACAGCATCAGCGAAAACTGGAAAGGTGTAAGCTATTGTTATTAATTAGCTATAGCAGCATTGTAGCTTCAGTGCTAATTGGATGTCTTAATATGTTTGTTAACCTAGATATAATAACTATTCAGATCCACTGCTTACTAAAGATTGTGTTGTTTGTTGGCTATGTCAGAACCATAGTGCAATTTGATGTTTTTATAAGCTTCTGTTGTTTGTTACAGGCTGATAATTGGGGCTCAAGTTGTTTATTTTAGCATCATAGCTTTATTGCTAATAAGAGCTTCTGTTGTTTGATGGTTATATTAGACATGCAGTTTCACTGCTTATTTGACTCTCTGTTGCTTGTTAGCTTTAATAGGCTGTCTAGACAATGTCTCCACTACAAATTGGAGCATTTGCTATTTGTTAGCTATTTTAGCTTTTTAGTGCTGATTGGTTAGGTGTAATGCTAAGTCCACACGATGTGGGGAAACTGGGAAATACCTGTTGTACCATTTTGAAATTGCACTTGAAGTTGTGCTATAAAAAATAAAATAATTGTCAC
Source organism: Astyanax mexicanus (assembly GCF_023375975.1). Lineage (NCBI taxonomy): Eukaryota > Metazoa > Chordata > Actinopteri > Characiformes > Acestrorhamphidae > Astyanax > Astyanax mexicanus. Next base: position 19,256,317 of record NC_064430.1, on the reverse strand, counting down.
CTCCCTTATAAACCTCTTATCTCTCCTTTTTGGATTTATTTAAGGCTGAGTAATACTTGCTCACCAGATTGTAATGTAGGATTATTAGTGCAGGAATGCTGTAGCCGTTTATACTTAACGCTTAACACTGGTGCAGAAACTAATTCAAACAAGTATACAGATGCCTGTAGAGGCGGACAATCCGTGTATCATTCGTTCATTTGATATTCAATTGAGAATCAAAATCGGAAAATTAAAAAACCAATTCGTTTTTTCGTTTTTTCGTTTTTGAATATAATACCAAAAAACGAATAACGGCTTGTATTTTGTATTTTTATTTGGTTATCCAAACAAAAATTGGAAATTTAAAAAACGGACCAGGAGCCGAATTTGATTTTGATTTTGATTGCCATCAGCTCCAGGAAATACAGCTACGTTGTTGTCATCAGTGAGCTACGGAACGTTAGACAAACACCTGAAAGATCCTGCCGATTTTTTCTGTTGTCATATCGTCTTCTTTCACTGCAACGCGTTTAGTTCCTCTGAACAAGATAAAACTCTCCATCCTCAACTCCATCCAAAGCCTACAGCAATACAGACTGTGTAGATAACACTGCAGTGAACTCCCGCGCAACAGAAACCCACCAAGAATAAACAAATCAGTAACTTCCGGGGCACACAAATGGGTCAAGTTCAAAATCAAAATCAAATTCGGCTCCTGGTCCGTTTTTTAAATTTCCAATTTTTGTTTGGATAACCAAATAAAAATACAAAATACAAGCCGTTATTCGTTTTTTGGTATTATATTCAAAAACGAAAAAACGAAAAAACGAATTGGTTTTTTAATTTTCCGATTTTGATTCTCAATTGAATATCAAATGAACGAATGATACACGGATTGCGGACCTGCGCCGAAAAAGCTATTTCAATTTTTACCATTTTGGGTGAAGCACAGTGCACTCCTCTTAAATAATCATATTAGAAAATTAGAAATAAAATTATAGAACAAATTTGAATATCATTGAAGTTCAAGTTCATTTATTTCAGTAATTCAATTCAAAATCTATCATGTACATGAATTAAACACAACAAAATGTGTCTGCAAGTGTTCACTTTTAAAATTGATGAGTAGGATGAGTTAGGACATGTCACTGTGTCTTTGCTATCGTAACCACAGGAAAAGTACACTTTGCGTGGCTTGAAATGCGCAGATAGTACAAGTCATGTATTCATTCTCTTAATTAATCATGGGTGTCTTTTGGGTGTAACGTGAAATAAACCAATCTGGGTGTCACTTGTATCAGTCAGTGGCGCACCTGTGAATTCTGCTGCCAAGATAGCAATATGCCATAAATCTACACACCTCACTTCCTAAACTGAAAACTCCAAGACAGTGAGGGAGCCAGCAGAATATCCACCAGTTTTAATGGCAGCGCCTCTTTGGACAACTAACCTTGCACATAAATTCCTCGGCTGTTACATAAAGGCTACAGCAACTGGATTGAGGGTTATGTGAAAAACATGGAAGGTAATTAGGTAATTGCTTTTGTTTTACTGTAATAAAAACTTGCATGTTAGCTGACTGTAGAAAAATACCTTGTAGTTGGTCTAACTACAGTCCTCCTTACAGGCTTTATCTGTACATGCACATACCAACAAATGTCTTAAAGAAATACCTTTTTGTTAAATGTTCTAAACTTACTTTTGTGTCCACGTTATTCTGTAATATCAAAACAGATTTTTTGATACAGAAAATTAAAGTTACCACACCTTTAAAATACGCCAAATACAGTCCAGCTAAGCATGCAAGTTTACACTCTTGTAAGACCAGGCTCCACACGGTAGGATATTAACTAGCGTTAGATAGCTAAGCAGGCGACTCTATGGCTTGACTAACATTACCCTTCACTGGTTTTGATGTTAAACTGAGAAAATAACCAGTTTAATGTTATTCAAGTCATAGCAGGTGAACTAACGGGTTAGCTAGCATTAGCTGTCTCTCTGCTAATGTTCATCTGGCTAGATTGGCTGGTTGGTAATAATATTAATATGGCTAGCCTTAGCTATCTAGCTAGCACAGTAACATGTATCGTAAATTGAAATGGCGATCTCTACTGAGTTAGTGAATCAATTCACGGTAAAGTAAAAAATTTGACCTTATATAAATTTCTTTCCTTTTGAAGAAGTGCATTTGGGTGCACAGCAGTGACACTACGCTACTTATGTCCCTCACAGCCTCGTTTTGGCAAACGATGGTGACGTAGGTGAATAAAGCATATAACCCTGTAGCTTATGTTGAATAGTAGCTACAGTATATTAGCATTGTAGCTTCAATGGCAATTCATTGTAGTGTAGGTTGTGTTTGTGTTAGCTACGTTAACCTCAGTGCATTAGCTTCAATGCTAACTGGCGTGGTGTAATGTGGCTTGTTATCTATATATTAGCCTCAAAAGGTGCAAGTTAATGAAGACCGTTTTTCTGAATGTCATTTATAGGCCACTGTATGTCACCAGGCGAGCAAAGCTTGTAAAGACTTTCTGTTGCCGTGTTAGCGTTGTTGCTTAGTGACGAATTCATGACTACATGATTTTTTGTTGTTGTTGTTGTTTACTGTCGCTGCAGCTTTCTCTTTAACTATCAATGCTTGAATTGGCTGGTGTATAAACGACAAGAATATTAACAAATACAATTTTACACTTTTTTAAGTGTTTCCAATCTTCAAACAGTGATTGGACAAACAAGTACAGCCTCTGGTCGTCTTCTAAACCCATCAGGGTCAGTGCTTGATGGGGTTAAACTTCAGTAAACGCACAGTTTTGCCTCTGCAGGCCACGTTTTTCCTCTCAGGGCAGAAAAAAGAGCTGTGAAGAGCCTGTGAAGAGAGCTGCTTCCTGCAAGGTCTTGCGTGAGGTTTCTATTGGATGTAATGATGCAGCGGCGCATTCCTGAAAAATAATCCACTCCCAGTTTATTTGAGAAACACTCTCACACACCCACAGGCAGCCCTGTTGTACTCTACATTTCTCCGTTTTTGTGTGTGTGCGTGTGTATGTGTGTGTATCGTACAGTTCAGCAGCGCACACACACACACGCTCCCGCCCTAATTAGCTTGGTGGTGAAATCAAAATGCCACGTTATTTGTTAATTAGCTCGTAGCGCTCTGGGTCATGTAGGAGAATGGGAGATCCAGCTTCCTCTGTTGGGCTCTGCAGCGCTCACACAGGAAACAGCTCAGTCTGAATTAATGCCAGAGCCGGTATGTATTAAAAAACCCACCCAAACATCAGCGCTGACCATGATCCCAGCTAGACTCAAGAGTCGCGCTATAGAAAGCTGTGAATAAAGCTGACTAGAGCTAATTTATCTACAGTATTTAATCATGATTGAGTACTGTAGGGGGTTTTATGCAGCAATCTGTGATTAATCACAATGTTTCTTTTCATTAATTATAAAATATCACGTTATCTTAGAGTTATTATCAGATGCTTTCATTATAGCATTTTTTTCCCATTTAATCATATTATCTAGAGAAGGCTATTATGATTAATCACATTTTTTGTGTTTGTTAAATAACAAATAATTGCATTTTAGTCATTTATTTGCAATTAATCATTATCTAGAGAAGATAATCATGATTAATTATGTTTTTGTGCAGTAATCACACTGTTTTTGTATTCAATTGTGACATGTTATTTTTTAACTTATCACAAACAATCACTCATTTAAGCATTTTTTTGCAATTAATCTCATTATTTAGAGTAGATAATCGTGATCAATCACGTTTTTTGTTACTTGTGAAATGTGACGTATCTTAAAGTTGATTAACAAATCATTGCATTTTACCTGTTTTTGGCAACTAATCTTATTATCTACAGGAGGTAATTATGATTAATTTCATTTTTGTGCAGTAATTTGTAATTAATAATATTATATTGAGAAGTTAGTCTTATTTATCAAATGTTTGTGTAGTAATTTATGGATAATTACATTGTTTTTTTTTTTTTTTGCATCACAATCAATCACATTTTAGCTGATTGTTACAATCACTCATATTGTCAAAAGAAGATTATAATTAAACACAAGCGATCACACAAGCGATTTGCTGCAATAATCATATTATCTACAGAAGATAATCATAATTAATCACATTTTTGTGCAGTAATTTGTGATTAATCACATCTTTTTTATTTGTATTTTCTTAATTATCAAATAATTTAATTATTTAATAATTTCATTTTAGCTGTTTGTTGCAATTGTTCATATCAGCCCTAGAAGATAATCATGACTTTACACATTTTTGTGCAGTAATTTGAGATTGATCACATTGTTTTTGTAATCAATTGTGAAATATCACATTATCTTTGAATTCATCACAGTCAATTACATTTTAGCTGGTTGTAGCAATTGATATAATCATTTAGAGTAGACAATTTGATTAATTGCATGTCTTTGTGCAATTTGTGATTAATCACAGTTTTTTATTCATAGTGAGATATCACGCTATTTTAAAGTTAGTCACAAATAATTGCATTTTAGCTTTTTTTTTTACAATTATTCATATTATATAGAGAAGTCTTCATTAAAAAGAGAAATCTTAATTAATCTCATGTCTTTGAAGTAATTACATAGTTTTTTTATTCTCAACACAAGCGATCACAGTTTGCTGCAATAATCATATTATTTATAGAAGATAATCATAATTAATCACATGTTTTGTGCAGCAATGTGTAATTAATCACATTTTTTGTTCTTGTGAAATATCATGTTATCTTAGAGTAATTGATAAATAATTGCATTTTTGCTGTTTTTTTGCAATAAAAAAACAGCATGTGATTATTAATGTGATTAATTATGATTATCAATAGAAGATAATCATAATGAGTCACATGTTTTTGTGCAGGAATGTGTGACTAATCACATTTTTTAATTCTTGTGAAAAATCATGTTATCTTAGAGTTATTGAAAAACAATTGCATTTTTGCTGTTGAGAAGACAATAATGATTAATTACATGTCTGTGCAGTAAGTTCGTGTATGGTATGGTACCCCGTTTATGGTATGGTTTATCCTCTGAGGCTTCTGTTTACCGGTGCTCTACCTTGTTTTTGTATTACTAATCTTCTTCTGCCTGACATTTTAATAAACACCCATTTTTACTGTATCCACAAGTGTCGGTATTCTGTGCACACCATGACAATAATAATGTGTGATTAATCACAGTTGTGATTAATCACAGTTTTTTTTTAACCGATTGTAATATATCTCATTATCTTTGAATTCATCACAATCGATCATGTTTTAGCTGTTTGTTCCAATTGATCATATTATCCATAGAAGGTATTCATGATGAATTGCATATTTTTGTGCCGCAATTTGTGATTAATCACATTTTTTTAAATAATTGTGAAACATTATGTTATATTAGAGTTAGTCACAAACAAATGTTTTGCTTTTAACCACATTATCTATACAAGATAATCATGATAAATTATGTTTTGTGCAGTAAGTTGTGGTTAATCACAGTTTTTAAAATCAGGTGTTATATATCTCATTATATTTAAATCCATCCAATGAATCACATTTTAGCTGTTTGTTGCAATTGATCTGTTTAGATATGTATATAATCATGATTAACCATTAGGTTTACAATAGTTAATCCCGCATAATTACATTATTACAGTAAATAATGACTGTTATTTTTATTATATAGAGAAGTTAAGCAGCAATTATTATAGTAGTAAGAATAAAAGAAAATTGCATAATCTAAAGGGAATCATGACTACTTAAAGTATATGAATATTCTTTAAACCTCACACTAATATCTTCTATCTATACTTCACACTAACATCTAAGAGTAAAACAAGAGCTTCATTTAGTGACCTCAGAGGAAAAAAGCCGCTTCACACATTTAGAGATTCACTTTACAACAGTTATGTCTAAAGATCTAAAGATCTGTTGGAAATGATCTTTAGGGAACTAAAGTATTTCTTCTGTAACATCAAATAAAATGTTCAGACAGAGCTTTGCATTGTAAGAGATGTTGAAACTGGACCACATAACACAGGGTGTTACACAGGGTGCTTTTCCACCAGCATGTTGCCGGTGCTGGTGCCAGGTTCCCGAACGGTTCTTTGCGTTTCCACCGCAAAATCACAGTTTCATGGGCCTGAAAAGCCGGTTCCGTTCTGGCCGCACAATCTTGCTGGTCTGAAACCAGCGAACCTGTGACCAACCGGGAACCTGGTGTAACATTTTTTTATAGAGGTTTGGATTTTGCAGTAGTAGGTGATCTCTGCCAGGTTCCTGCTTGTCTCTGAACGCTGAAATATTTTTAGATGGACTGCAAGGATTTAAAGTTCACACTGATCCTTGACATTTTTCTACATTGTGGTGCTGGTACAGGTTTGATTGTACTTACAAAGGACTGGCATCACTCCACTGCCCACACGGACATGAAGAACACGGCAGAGTGTGGCCTTCAGTTTTCCATTCCTGCTGTAGAGCAAGGTATAAACGACAGTGTCAGCAAATATCTGTCCAGTTTGTTCTGTTTTGTTAAGGTGAAACTTAGAAACTGTGTGGAAGTTTCTCGGCTTGGATTTCTATCTAATATTCGGTGAAGGTTTTAGTCTCATGAGGCAGCTAATAATACTGAAGGGTATGGCGTCACATCAATGTCAAAAGTGGCGGACAAACAACCCGCTTTGCCAGGGACCAAACTTGTCACCTCTCAGTGATGGGACTAACACATGATTGAACCACTTCTTATCAGCTTCTTCCCGGTCAAGGTCATGGTGGGAACAGAGCCTACCTAGAATTTATCTATCTATCTATCTATCTATCTATCTATCTATCTATCTATCTATCTATCTATCTATCTATCTATCTATCTAGGTGTACATACATTTTGGTGGCTGTTGGGACACAGAAACTCTCTGGCTTGACCGTATGGAAAAAATGCATGGTGCTGAATGGGAGGAACAAGGGATGAAAAAAACTGAAGAGAGAAACACAAAAGTGGAGGGACCTGCCCTGAGAGAGTGCACACCGTTTGGTGGCTGTCAGGCAAAAGGACAATTGGGTTTTGGTGGGAGGAATGAGAAATGGTAATAAATGATGAATGATAAAACGAGTACCGGTCAAAACCACAGTGAATTTCTGCTTGGGGGGCCTAACCTTAAATAGTGTATCTGAAAGAATAGGTCAAGCAGAAGTAGGAGTATCTATTTTTATAATTTTATATAAAAAAAAAATCCCATTTTCTCCCCAATTTACACGGCCAATTACCCAACCCACTCATTAGTGATGCCCCAACATCAGGAGGGTGAAGACTAGCACATGCCTCCTCCGATACACTGTCTATTTTTAAACTGCTGCTGATGCAGCATTGCAGAGTAGCATCACAGCACACATGGAGGAAAGCGCAGCGACAAGGTTCCGATACATCAGCTCACAGACGCCTCGTGCTGATTGACATCACCTTTTGGAGTGATGTGGGGAGAGCGAGCGCCATCTACCCACCCAGAGAGAGCAAGCCCAATTGTGCTTTCTTAGGGCTCCAGCAGCTGATGGCAAGCTGCATGAAGAGGATTTGAACCGGCGATCTTCTGATCATAGTGGAAGTGCTTTAGACCATTGGCCACCATCTTGGATTTTTTTTGATGGCTAATGAGCTTTTCTGATAGTAGGTCCTAGTCATTTTTCATGCTAAATTTGGTGCTTGTATCACAAAGTGGACAATTCTTCTGGAATATGGATTTAAACTGCAGTACTTTTAGAAATAATGTGGAGTTGCATTAGGACTACAAACTGAATGTATCGCATCACCATTAAAGACACTGCATTCGTGTGTTGTTGAGTATGAGACGAGTGTTGAGACTCAATGGAGAAATAGTTAAAAAAGACATGATCCTATCAAAGTTGTCTCCAGCTGAAGGAATGTCACCAGTTCCTTTCCCCGCCAGCGAGAGAAGTTAATGCAGCCAAAGCGTTTTATTTATTTCCTGTGGGGATAAAAAGAAAACCCAGCAGTCTCTGGATGAACCCATCTCGGAGCTACACACTCAGCTGTCACGGGGTCACAGGGAAGCAGCTGCCCTGGTCATGATGACGATGATGATGAAGAAGAGCAGGCAGCAGGCCTGGCACACATTTCAAATGTACTTGAAGCTGGCACTCGGAGGCAGCATGAAAGCTCTCTGGCAGGGACTCTATGAGGCAAGCCAGGGAACACATGGTGGCTGTCACTGGGAGTCCACACACACTCCTGCAGATCCAAAAGCACTCCAGACAGTTCTGGCCTTCCCGAGGCATGTGTGTGTGTGTGTGTGTGTGTGTGCGCGTGTGTGTGTGAAAGCATTTCTGTTTCGGTCTACAGCATATGTGTTTGATATCCAACACATCTGTCTCTTGCCCAGGAGAGAGACTTATCTCAACACATCCAAATTTCAAATTTCCACACTTCCACACCTTGTTAGGCTGGTTTGTCATGTGCTGTCTGTCTCGGTTAGGTGGAACACTGAAGCCCTGCGAGCTAAAGCAGTGTAGATGCTCTTTTTTTATTGAAGCATCTTTCAGAAAGACTTATCACTTTAGACTCATGTCCCTAGTGAAATAAACACATACTCAAGCATGCTAAACTGCATTAAGATACAGTGCTCTAAAGTGTACATGTAGACACACTAATGACATAAGGAGTCCTTAAATGTAACAGGTATTTTGTAGTTATTATACTTTAGTTGTAAAATGTAAAACGTCACACCACACACTCTTATATTTAGATGCCTTTAGCCTTGAGCTTTTATTGCAGCACACATTCACTGTGGCATATTTTCAATATCCCTTTTTTAAGTGCTTGCTAGGTTGTTGCAGTTACTTGCCTTAAAGGTGTACATACATTTTGGTATCTGTTGGGACACAGAAACTCTCTGGCTTAAGCGTATGTGAAAATGCATGGTACTAAATAGGAGGAACGAGTGATGAAAAAATGAGAAACAGAAGAGTATGTGTCAGTATAATTGTAGATCATAGCTTGGGGACCACAGGCAAAAGGAAGATCAGGATTGGCATGGGCAAAAATGAATGGGAGTCAATGGAAGGTATTAGAAATGGGGAAATAAAACAACAAATAAACATGTTGTATTCAGTGAATCAAATCTGCTTTGTAAAACATCCTTTAAGTCACTAAATGTGTGCAGAAGAAGTCTATAAAGAAGACTATAGGTGTAGTGACCCGACTATATTAATAAACTAGCTCCGGGATTACTCTCTCTGACCTTTTTCTGTCTGCTTGTGTCTCTGAGAATCTTTCCTTTGGCCTTGTCCCATCTCTCATTTGTTATTGCTCTTTCTGTCCTTGTCCCCACCTGTCACTACTCCCTCTTGACATGTCATATCTCTTGTCTCAGTTATTGCTCATTCTGGCCTCGCCCCTACCTGTGATTACTCCATCTGGATTTGTGCCATCTCCTGTCTCTGTTATTGTGCCCTCTGGCCTCGTCCCATAACTGTTACTGTAACTGGCCTTGTCCGAGCTATGTTATTGCTCCCTCTGGAACTGTCCTGTCTCCTGTCTCAAGTTATTGTTCCATCTGATCTTTTCTCATATCAGTTATTGCTCCCTCTGGCCTTGTCCTGTCTCATTTAGTGCTCCTTCTGTCTTTGTCCTGTATTCTGTCTCAGTTATTGCTCCCTCTGGTATTGTCCTGTATTCGGTCTTAGTTATTGTTCCTTATGGCCTTGTCCTGTATCTGTTATTCCATTCTACAGAAATGTCTTCTCTTTGTTATTGCTCCCTCTGGCCTTCTCCAGTTTCAGTTATTGCTCCCTCTGGCCTTGTCCTGTCTCAGTTATTGCTCTCTCTGGCCTTTTTCAGTCTCACTTATTGCTCCCTCTGGCCTTGTTCTGTCTCAGTTATTGCTCACTCTGGCCTTGTTCAGTCTCAGTTATTGCTCCCTGTGGCCTTGTTCAGTCTCAGTTATTGCTCAGGCTGGCCTTGTTCTGTCTCAGTTATTGCTCACTCTGGCCTTTTCCAGTCTCACTTATTGCTACCTCTGGCCTTGTCCTGTCTCAGTTATTTCTCTCTCTGGCCTTGTTCAGTCTCAGTTATTGCTCACTCTGGCCTTGTTCTGTATCTGTTATTGGTCATTTGATCTTGTCTCTGTTGTTGCTGTCTCTGTCCCTGTCCTGTGTCTGTTACTGCTTTTTTGGCCTTGTCCTATCTCTGTTATTGCTCTCTCTGACCTTGTTTCCTTTCTCTTATTGCTTCCTCTGGCCTTGTCCTGTCTCTGTTTTTGCTCCCTTTGGCCTTGTCCCAACTCTGAGATTGACCGTTCTGGCATTGTCTAGTCTTGCTGTCTGTTTTTTTCCCATTTCCTGTCTCTCTGATTGGCTCCTGTGGCCTTGGCCTCTCTCCTGTCTCAGTTAGTGCTTCTTTTGGCCTTGTCCCACATCTGTTATCTCTTCCTTTTTGGCCTTGTCCCTGTCTCTGGTTTTTGTGATCACTTCCTCTGACCTTGTTCTCTCTCAATAAGAAGAAACACTTTTGACTGATCTTTTCTACAGTGAAGTTTCAGTAAGTATTGCAAAATAATCTTCATTAAGAGCATTTTGGGAAAAGACATGGTCTCGACAGTTGATGCGCTCTGCTCTAAGGTGTTGCCTGGGCTTTTCTTATTCTCCCATTGCTGTGTGTTTTACTCTTTAGCTTGTAGAGCTTATCAGTGAAGCCCATCTCCGTGGGCCTGATAGTGTGTTTTCATTATGGTGGGATGGAGTGAATGATGCATAATTCAAAAGCAGTTTGTGTCGACTGCAAAGTGAGAGCAGACAGCATCGGAGCCCAACACTGGAACCATTTTCCATGTCTATATCAGCTCTGCTCACAGTCTGAATAAATATGACTATAAATGTGTTACACACTTTGTATGTAAATACAGTTTTTTTGGTACCACTTTGAATTAAGACTACCCTTATAAATGGTTTATAAATGGTTTATAAACTAGATTATTAAGTATTATCGATAAGGTTGTGAATGCCTTAAAACCATTGAGAAGCAGTTACAACACATCAATTAAAAAGGCAACAGTGGTACGTTGTTTGCTTAGTCATTTCATTCATTTCATTTAGAATAAAAAGTTAAACATACTTACAAATATATTAATATGACAAGTTTAATGCTGATTGATGGAAAACACAACGTAAGATCAGTATCTAGAAAGATCTGAGGTTTGACAGTAGAAATGAGTGTGGAATCACTACTTTGCCATTTTTTTAATTTCATGTTGTTACTTATTTATTAACTGCTTATTAATGAGTTTTAAAGTATTTGCAGCCTAATTAATAACCATTAATAATATTCTTTATAAACCATTCATAAACCCTTTATAAAGGTAGACTTATTTTAAAGTGGTACTGTTTTTTATTTATTTTTTTATTAGAGTGAATATTAATAACACTCTACATGTAGGTATTGGGATATCCACTGAGATTGTGATATAGATAGAGGTGGAGCTATATTTTCTCATTAGGGTTAATTAGTGGGCTTTGGAGGTTTTGGAGGTGCTGTAAAGTCTACGCACTTCCACCCTGTAGGAGACTGAATAGCAGTGTAGAACAGCTGGCTGGGAGAAGCTGCTCGGGTTCTGACTGAAATGCGGAGTAAACAAAGCAAACAGAGCCAGCAGCTGATTAATCTTCTCCTTCAGTGGAGAGTCTCAAATCACACAGCTGTTCAGGCAGGAAATGGATCTGATCTACACTGTGGCCTAACACACACCCACACACTCCTACACACACAAACGCACACAACACGCAGATTCATTTCATATCAGAATCTAATAGGGTGTATGAATTTGTATTTGTATGCAGCACATTTCAGGTTTGACTTGGAGTTTGGATACACCTCAAAGAAAGCACAAATTGAAGGTGGGGGAGGAGTGAGAGACAGAGAGAGAGAAAGAAAGGCAGACAGAGAGAGGGAAATACAGAGAGAGAGAGAGAGAGAGGGAGGGGTAAAGGGGGGGAAAGAAACTACAGGATTTTCTACATTTTATCCAATGATGAAAACGTGAAAGACCACAACGATGTTTCTGTCTTCTTCCCAGCCGACGACTCCAGTCCTCAAAACCTTGCAGGGGTTTCTAACAAACTGGATGCAAACAAACATGGTAGATGACATTGAAACCATTGCTTTGCTAGTTGTAATGCTTTCCGCTCAGAAAAAGCCATGAATAAGAAAAGGATATAAATAAAACTATGGCTAAAAAGAAGGATTTTCAGTAGGACTTCTTCATAGTGCAATGTGAGCTGGAGGTCAATACATACATACATACAGTACATACTGTAGATATACAGTGTCGCAAAAAACAGTATTTAGCCCTTACAGATGTATTTTGTGTTTGCTTTTTGTAACACTTGCACTGTCCAGATTATCAAACTACTAGTTCATTTTCACAAGCCACAACCAGGATGGTTACTGAAGACATATAGCTACTTATTTGATTCACTTAAAACACTTGTTTCAAATATCAGATTGACACAAGTTGACACAATTTAAAAATACCTTTTGAACATCTATATGAGGTCAAAGTCACATTTCCCACTAGAGTGGTAAATATTAAATATTTTATGTTTATGATTCACGATTGGAGTGGAGCAACACACTACAGGATAATATAAAAGATCCTCGCCCTGAGATCAGGAGACCTTTTGAGATTATGGGGAACAACAGAAATAGGCTTGATTATCCTGTTAGTTTGGGCCTGGCATAGAAGAGAGGAACAGAAAGAAGCTACAGGAGAAGAGAGAGAGAGAGAGAGGGAGAAGAGAGAGAGAGACATTAAGACATTAGATAGCAGTGGAGGTGGGGTTAGTGATTATGATAAATGAATCTCATCTCAGCTTTAGGCTGTAGCAGGAGCAGGATCACAACAGGGAACACTCCTCTCTCCCTCTGTGACTTTCTTTCTCTCTCTCTCTCTCTCTCTCTCTCTCCCTCTCTCTCTCTCTCTCTCTCTCTCTCTCTCTCTCTCTCTCTCTCTCTGTGTGTGAATGTGTTGATACTCCAAGGTGGGAGGATGAATAAAGGCTGTTTTGCTATTTTTCTTTAAAATTGTAATTAAATATTGTGATGAGGCCAATATAACTGCTCATTACCAGCAGTGTATGTACAGAGGTTGGACAATGAAACTGAAACACCTGGTTTTAGACCACAATCATTTATTGTAGTGACGGACAGTTTTGGTGGAAACAGGAGAGTTGAGGTGCACACTGAATTCTGCCGTGATTTGATCAGCCGTGGTTTTATGTTTTTTTGGATTTTTTTTTGGATGTTTTTTTTCTAGAGCTGTATTTAAAAAACATTTTCAAAACCTTTAAAGCTCACCTTCCGTCGTTTTTTCTTACATTTTAAAATGTCTAGTTGTGGTCTCTAGTATGAATGAATGACATGTGAGCCGTTTTTGTAAAAAAAAAAGTGCTCAGGTGTCTCTGTATAGCTCTTTTTTAATGGACTGTTTTAGGGGTGTGTCCAAAATGACCGGATTTCAGCTTTGCTCATGAATATTCATACATGCAAACAGAATGCAAATATCTCTCCTCTGATTGGCTAGGAGCACTGCGACGCCCCTCCACCGCTCTGCCGCTCACTGCCTCCCACCTCCTAACTGATGAGCGGTGATGTTGCGTCGCTTCAGCTCCGCCTCTGGGAGTTTCTCGAGCCAAGGTGGGCTGGTCTGTGAGTTTCTGCCTACGTAGGCAGAAAGGTAATTTAAAATTCACCCGTTTTTCGGAGGGGGGGAGGGGGGATTTCTTTGCTTAGCTCCTGCAGACAATGGGGGCTGCAAAACAGTTTAATGTGCAGGTGTACACATTCAACTCGGAGAGACCTACTGTATTCCACAAAAAACAAGAAAAATCGGATTTTCGCGGAAGGTGAGCTTTAAGAAAAAAATCTAAAAAGGTAACCATACAGCAGTGTGGACATGGCAAGAAATCCATCTTTAATAACTGTATAAAATGTAAAAAAAAGTGCTTTAAAGGTCAACACTCCGTATATAGTTGAAATAATTAAGTCTATAAAAACAGTATTTTTACACACTGTTTATATGCTGTGAACATAAAACACATATTATATTGACCCTAATTTAAAAAAAGGAGAAGAAAAGCATCTTTTCCCTGTTTAGAACCACACGGTTGCTTCAGCCAATCATTTTTAATTGTCGCTTCACTGCATCATAATTAATTTGCATAAAGTTGAGGAAATATCTCAACTCAATTTGTCAATTTCTCTGTCGTCGTGTTGCTTGTCGCTACGCCGTGACTACAATCCTGCAATCCCTTAGGAAACGACTGGTCCCTTACTACTGTCGTCTGATGGTGTAATCGTACAGAAAGGTGTGTAACAAACTTAGGAGGAACAGAGGAGGAGCATCTTTCTCTCTCTGTCTGTTTCTTTCTCTTTTTCTTACTGTGTCTCTTTGATTAAAGGGAGGTGGATGAAGCCTTTAACAGAAATCAGAAACAGCAGAATCAGGATCCCTTCTGAAACCTCTCTCCCTCATTAATGAATATAAAGGGGAGGTTCACTAAGTGTGATTAGACGATTAATTAATGAATCAATTAAGAGAGCTCCTGGATCTTGGTCTTAAGTGGCTTTGGAGTAATCATTAAAAGGTACTGATGAGCTCCAGAATGGGTGGTCTAGAAGAAGCAGAATCAAGATCTTTACTCATTGCGATTAAACGATTAATTATTAAATGAAACAATTAACAGTGCTCCTGGCTCTTGAATTAAGTCCTTGGTCTAAGTGGCTTCGGAGTAATCATTTAAAGGTACTGACAAGCTCCAGAATGAGTGGTCCATCAGACAACTCTATGATCTCACTATGATCTGAGGATTGCTTGTTCAAATTCTGGATCATGCTGCTTGGCATCAGCAGCCAGAGTCAGAGAGAGAGTATAATTGGCATTCTCTCTCTGGGTGGGTAGATGGTGATCTTTTCCCACACTGTTTCCAAAATGTCTCTAACAAAGCCCCCCCAACACTGGAATAACCTTCCTGAAAGGTTTATTTATTTAAAATTGTCTTCCCAATATACACTGCCCATTACCCAACCTACGTAATAGGACTCCCCCTATCATTAGTGATGCTACAACACCAGGAGGGTGAAGACAACACATGCCTCCTCCAATACATGTGAAGTCAGCCACTGCCTCTTTTCAAACTACTGCTGATGTTTTATTGCCGAGTAGCATCACAGCGCTCTCAGAGGAAGAGCACAGCAACTCGGATCATAAACAGGATTCGAACTGTTTGGTAACTGATGTTTTTCCTTATATAAAGGCTGTAGATACAGGGGTTCATAGACACAAACTGAGATGCTGGTGCTTTGTTCCGCCCAATGAACACAGATATTCAGGTTGGAATGGGTTGGTTGGTGGACTGGGTTGGAAGCCAGTGTTTCAGGGTGACCACATGTCCATTTTACCTTCTGGCTCTCTCCCTTTAGATCTGTCATTAGCTGCGCTCTGTTAATTTAGCATTTTCGAACCTCAGGTTCTCGTGTCCCTTGTCCAGTCAAACTGATGGAAGTTCAGGAAGTCTTCCTTCTCGTCACTCACCACAGTTTTTTCTTGCCTCTTTTGCTCACTGGGGGTTCTGTTTGAAAACTGTTAGCATGTGCCAGAGAGATACTTAGAGATACCTTTTTTACCCTTTCCAACTTCATGCAAATCAACGATTCTGAATGTAGATCTTCTGAGAGCTTTTTTGTGCGAGGCATGATTCACATCAAGCAATGCTTCTTAAGAACAGCAAACTCAAAACTGGTGTTTATGGTTTAATAGGCAAGGGCAGCTTTAACCAACGCATCCAATCTCATCACATCCTGGTCCCAATTAGCTCTTAGAAAAGTCATTAGCCGATGGGTTCACATACTTTTTCCACCCTCACTGTGAATGTTAACATGTTGAGTTTAATAAACCATCCAAACATATATTGTTTGTGTGGTATTAGTTTAAGCAGATGGTGTTTGTCTATTATTGGATCAGAACGCCTTTAATGACCAATTTATGCAGAAATCCAAGTAATCCCAAAGGGTTCACATACTTTTTCTGGCAACTGTATAAATAAATATAATTAGTTTCACATGTGTTGGATGAGGCATGTGCTAGCCTTTACCCTACTAGTGATGAAGGCTCTGCTAGTGTTAGGGGAAGTTCATATCGATAGGGATTGGATAATTTGTCTTCAATATTAGCGAGAAGATCAAAAGTAAAATCAGAAACATGTGTAATAACAAAGTTAAAAGTTCTAATTTAGCTCATGCTAACACATATAACTAGTCCCATCTTATTCATGCACAAAAGAAAGTAGAACCATTCCTTTAGTATCTTCAGCATTAGCTATAGTCTGGATGCTCCTCTACAGCAGCTTGCTGTAGTGTGACTTTCTCTCTCGCTCTGAGCTTGCCTGCTCTTTCTTTCTCTTTCTCTCTGCTCCTCTTTTCCTCTCTTGCTCATTCTCTTGTGGGCTCTAATGCCTTGTTTTGATTTTGCGCTGAATGAGGCTCCCTACTGTCTCCTGGTCCACCTGCTCGGGAAGACATAATTAGCATTGTCTGCCTCTGGTCCTAATTAAATCTCACATTCTGCAGGAGGACTGGTGGCGAGGTGGCGGTGGTGGTGAGGTGGTGCGGGTGGTGGTGGTGGTGATGTGGGTGGTAGAAAGGGGGGTGTAAAAAGAGAAAAGAAAGAATAAGCACTTGTCTTCTTCAGAAGGAAGCGCAGGAGAAGTGAGTTGCCTACAGGAAGCTTATAGGAGGAGCTGGGTGGTGAGCTCTTGACAAATGGGCCAATGGAAATACTCCACATTATTTTAAATAAAGAATTGTTACATTAAATTGCAATGAAAGATAAGGTTACGTTGATGTTTTAGAGATACATGTTTTCGATATATATATATATATATATATATACAGGGGTTGGACAGTGAAACTGAAACACCTGGTTTTAGACCACAATAATTTATTGTCCTGACGGACAGTTCTGGTGGAAACAGGAGAGTTGAGGTGCACATTTAATTCTGCGTGATTTGATCAGCCGTGGTTTTATGTTTTTTGGATACAATCCGGGTTAGCACCCGAACATCCCTTTCAGACAGCTTCCTCTTACAGCATCCACAGTTAATCCTGTTGGATGTGGTTGGTCCTTCTTGGTAATATGCTGACATTACCCTGGATACCGTGGCTCTTGATACATCACAAAGACTTGCTGTCTTGGTCACAGATGCGCCAGCAAGACATGCACCAACAATTTGTCCGCTTTTAAACTCTGGTGTGTCACCCATAATGTTGTGTGCATTGCAATATTTTGAGCATAACTGTGCCCTTACCCTGCTAATTGAACCTTCACACTCTGCTCTTACTGGTGCAATGTGTATTTAATGAAGATTGAGCACCAGGCTGCTCCAATTTAGCCATGAATCCTTCCACACTAAAATGACCAGTGTTTCAGTTTCATGGTCCAACCCCTGTATGTATACTCTGTGTTTAAGCCTCTGAAAACTGGGGTTAGTCCTGATGTTGTCAGTGTGCCTGCCACGAACTCGGATATACGTGTGCTATAGTGCGCTATAGATCACTAAAATAGAACTCTTAAGATTCAAATGAATTGATTTAGTTTTAATCTGGGTTTCCAGTTCGCCATCACTACTCTTATGTACACACTCCATCTGAGAGTGCACTAATAGTGTTAAACCACTGTTCCTTTTCCAACATCAGATTTATGTTTGCAATGGAGCAGAACTCTGTCTGAAATGGGCGGCGGCTTTAGGAGCTTACTGGACCCAAACAGAAGCACTGGAAGAGCAGGAGTTGGCTTTTCTGTGAGGACTTGCTATTTAGATCATCACTGGAGTGGATCCATGTGTGTGCTTGGGGGAGGACAGAGGGATGGAAACTGTACAAGTTGAACCATGACTGAGAGAGAAAGAGAGAGAGAGAGAGAGAGAGAGATTAGAGAGCGTGCGAGAGCGAGAGAGACTGTTTGCCGATACGTGTTGTAAATTAGCAGCGGCGATAAAGCCGTTAGAACTGAAGTGAAGGGAAGAGGAAGAGGCTGCGAGTTAAGTGGGTGAGACATTAAATGATATGACTCAGGTGGATGGAAAGAGAGAGAATAGGAGAGAGAGAGACAGTAATAAAGGACTAAAGCCTCAGGAGTCCGGAGATTAAGGGATGGAGGAAGAGAAGCAGAGAGAGAGGTAGAAAAATAACAAGAGAAAGAGGATCATCAAAAGCTCATTTCAGCTTTATGTGCAGCGCTCCATTGTTCCCACTGCTATTCCTACCTTACGGTGGTCGTATAAGGCCTGGCTGCTGAATAAACCCCCTCAGGTATCTGGTCACTCTTAAAGTGGTAGTTGCCACGTAACAGAGGGTTATAAACTCATTCAGAGTGAGGGGTTCGGATTTAAAGGGTAACTAAAAGGGTAGTTTAGTAGGGGTACTAAGTGATGTATGGGTTTAGAGGCAGGGCAGGAGGGAGATTGGAGGCAGCTGATTGGCTGAGCTGCAGCAGCAGCAGTGTGCCTCTGAAAGTGGTGAGAGCCAGATGGTTGGAGTCAGCAGGGGGAGGTATTGTTAATTGACTGATATGCATATTATCCTCGCCTATACCACAGTTGAACCTCAGAGGGCGCTGCAGAGGCAGAAATCACCACAGTAAAAGTGTTTTTTAAAGAGCCACTAAACCCTTAACCATATTTTTTTTCATTAATAAATGAAATGTGTTCCTTTGAAGTAATGAAACATACCAGTCCTGCTTAACATTTGTATTCACATTTCCTAACCTTTTAAAAATACGCTTTTATTGCAGTCATATAGTGCTATAGGTGAGAATGATGTGTCTGTGTACTTGGTATTGGTTGCTGTCCTGTTGCATCATCCATCCTCTGTTGAGCTTCAGTTGGCGGAAAGATGGCCTTGATGGTTTTCTTGCACAATGTCTTGGGAAATCATTTTTTCCCATAATGAGGGCAATCCCAAACCATGATGCCCCCTCCACCATGTTTCACAGTTAGGATGAGGTTTTGATGCCGGTGAGCTGTGCCTTTTTTCTCCACTTAGCTTTTTTTGTGTGTTCCTTCCAAACAACTCAATTTTGGTTTCATAGTATATTTAGCCAGTAGTGCTGTGGAACATCCAGGTGCTCTTTTGCAAACTTTAAACATGCAGCAATGTTTTTTGGACAGTAGTGGCTTCCTCTGTGGTGTCCTCCCATTATCTCTATTCTTTTTAAAGTTTTCCTTATTGTAGATTTGTCTACAAAAATGTAAGAATGTGCCAGAGATTTCTGTAAGTCTTCAGCTGACACTCTAGGAATCTTCCTCACCTCATTGATCATTCTGCACTGTGCTCTTGCAGTCATCTTTACAGGACGATCACGCCTAGGCAGAGTAGCAACAGTGCTGAACTTTCTCCATTTGTAGACCGTCTGTCTTACCGTGGACACATGAACATCAAGGCACTTAGAGATACTTTTGTAACTCTTTTCAGCTTCATGCAAGTCAACAATTCTTGAACGTAGGTCTTCTGAGAGCTCTTTTGTGCAAGGCATGATTCACATGAAGCAACGCTTCTTAAGAACAACAAACTCAAATTGTTGTGTTTTTTATAGGGCAGGGCAGCTTTAACCAACACATCCAAAACAAAGTCTCAACAACTGAAGGACTCAGGATTACAGCACAACCAGTCGTTCAGTATGAACAGCACAATGACTGAAGACTCAAAAAGACGTGAAGTGTGAACCTGGCAGAAAGGAGCTCATTGGCTCATCCAGCACTGCTTGTTGAGGTGATCTGCAGGTCAGGGAGTTCAGGTTTGAGTGAGATGGTCAGATGTTCACTCCACCCTCTGGAGAGAACGCCTGTCCTACCTGGTGCTGTTCCTGATCCAGGCTGTGCAGTTCCCTGTGAGCTTTCTTTTGATGTTCCTGGTTTGGAAGTTCTGCAGCACCATGGGAGGGCAGTGTGAAATCCCTCAGGTCCTGTAAGATGTGAACTCCAACTTACTTGATACGGTTTACTTTTTCTTATCTGATTTAGACAGGGTAGTAGTTCCTCTCCTGCTCCTTGCTTCAATTTAATATCAGCTTCTTTGTCATGGTGACATTACGGATGAGACGGTTTCCCCTCTTATCATTATCTGAAATCAGACCCACCAAAACAATCTTGCCAGCAAATAAGGAAGTAAAAAAAATATTGATTTATCAAAGTATTGCAGTGTTTTGCTTTGCAATATTCACTAGATCTTCAAAAACACAATATTGATTTTTTATTCTTAGTCTATGTCGAAAGATTGGTGTCAGACAGTGGTTCATTTAGTGTTGTGTTTAAACCCTGACCGCTATAACCTTAACCCCCTGATTTTTGCTGACTCCACCTCCAGCTCAAATTTAAAAAAGGCTAAAAAATGAGAGGTGTAGTTTGGAAGGGGCACTGGGTTTAGAGTAGGAGTGTGCCATATCGTATCGTACCCAATAATATCGCCAACGGTTTTGAATATCGTGAACGATATTATACCCTGAAATATCGTGCCATATCACCCCCCCCCCCTCAAATTATCACATGAGGGTACTACTTTTTGACACTTTTTGACAGCAAAAGAAAAATTCACACTGTTCTTATTTCCCATTATATATCTATAAGAGACAGATTATATACATCCAGTATCATTTGTTTTATGCATTATAATTATCATGACATTCTGGATCTTTAAATTCTGTTACAACTCTGATAAAAAAAAAATATTGTATTTTTTAATATCTCAGTTAGGGATGTGCCATATCCTAGTGTACACAATAATACAAGTGTCATATCGCCAAGATTATCCTTATCGTGAAAATACCATGAAATATTGTGATATTATTTTAGGGCATCAGCAGCAGTTTGAAAAGAGCTGGTGGTTGACTTCATATGTATCAGAGGAGGCATGTGCTAGTCTTTACTCTCCTGGTGTGCTAGGGCATCACTAGTGATAGGGGAAGGCCTAATGAGTGGGTTGGGTAAATTAGCCATGTAAATTGGGGAGAAAATGGGAAAAAAATAGAAATAAAGAACATAGAACAGGTGAGGTAGTGTTGGGAGTAGCAGATGTCTGATAACTATTCATTATCTATCGTATGGTTTGAGTGGTAGGCAAACTAAGACAATAGGTTCATGTTTATCTCTTCCAGAGATAAAGAGTGTTAGTCTACTGTTAGTGTACTCTCTCTCAGCACTGGGTGCAACTTCAAACAGCTAAATGCTGAATTCTTTACAAAGGGTCTCCACAAACATTTGTCTGCACAGTATATTTAAATCACTTAATGAGGATGTGTAGGAGTGTAGAGTAGAAACGCTACAGAGCACAGATTACCCGTTCCATCAGGTTCAGTTTGCTGCGTTCTTGGGCTTTGTGATTACTTTTATATAGATAAATAAGCCCACTACACACGTTTAAGTGTGTTTCTTTGTGATTGCTCGTCCGGGCTCTTTGTGTTCGTCCCTGCAGAGATAGAGACGCGGCAGAATGTCCTCCTGAAGCTATTCTATTTAAACACCGCTCTCTTTATGAGCGGCGCCGCGGAACAACCAGAAAGATGATTACATTTGAATGCAGCCTTAGAGACTATTCAGATAGAGTTCATGCTCTTGGACGTGATGGCTTTGTATCAACAGCTCGAGACGTACCTCTCTCTCTCCCGCACACACACTCGCGCGCACACACACATCCACACATCCAGGCCTGGAGCGAGATCAGGCTGCACGAACACGGCTATCTCCTGGTTATGACTGAGTTGAGGGGTCAAGCGCAAATTGATCGGCTTCGGGGCTGGAATTGAATTGTCAATTTCAATCGCGGGTTTAAGCCTGGAAAGACATCGTCCGCGGCAGCATGTGAAAGCTGCAGAAATGAGGACTGACCAGCGCAGAATGGACTCGCACATATGTATTCCTGGAGCAGCTGCAGAGGGCAGGCGCAATTTATCCCAGAGAGATTCGCCCCATCGTTTGGGATTCGCATGAAAGGCGTTTTTTCTGCAGAAAAGGGAACATTAAATGCGATCACGCTCCAGACATGAAGACACAAGTAATCTCAGAGCAAGGCGAATGCGGAAATTAGCATGCTTTGCTTTTCAGGTTGAATTTGTGTTATTTGTGGCTCGTGTTTAGCTCGCTTGTGTTTGATGATTTGCACGTTTGTCTGCTCAGAAGACCACACAAATTCCAAATCACTTTTTAACCATATCGCTACCTCTGAGAATTTAGTCTGTGACGGGTAATCATCACACGTATGGAATTTTCTCTATGTTAGAGCTTGAAGGCCCATTGCACTGCACATTTTATTGTTTTCTCTACTTTAACACACCCAGGTAGCTTAATAATGAGCGGCTAATTTCCTTGGATCTGGTGTATTGGGAGTGTAGGCCAGTGGATCACCCGGAAGAAACCCATGCAAACACTGGAAGAATGTGCAAACTTCACACAGAAAGACCTGGGTAAACCCAGCTGGGAATTGAACCCAGGCCTTCTTGCTGTGAGGCAACAGCGCCACCCACTGCGCCACCATGCCCCCCCTAAAGTAGATTATCTCCACTTTTATCAAGAAGTTGTGCCTCTGAGAGAGAGTGCTTTTAATTGCGGGGGTGCTGAATTTTGCGCAATACCGGCAAGCCCACTGAGCAGTGAGTGACGTTGAGTGTGCTCAGGCATGGATTGTTTAAAGGCAGTGGGAGTGCAGGCCAGCAGGGGAGTGGGGGGGGCACCTTGAGTACACCCTTAGAATAGGAACCAAATGTAGTAGAAACCAAAAGATCAGAGAACGAAAGCTAGAGACCTTAGAACACTGTGTCTACGATTGATCTATAACAGGGGTTCTTAACTTTTTTAACTGTGCGTCCCCCTTTGTTAGCTTCAGAATTTTTTGCGACCCCCCCCCATTAAGGTGTTCCATGCATGGCTTAGTAGGGGAACAGTCTCAGGAACAGTCACAAATCATCTTCCACGTTAAGAAGGGCTCTGTATTTGTTTTTTTGTAAGAGAAGACATGTAAGTGAAGAAAATCCAGAGTTTTTTGTTCAACGCCAATAAACGGCATTCAGAAATCAAGCAGAAAGCATTCTGTGAACCTCTGTTTTAGGGCTGTGTCAGGGCTGCGAAAATCCATAATCCAAGTATTTTTCATCATACATTGGAAGTGCATCTTTTTGCATCTCCACTTCTAATTCTATGTTCAAAAAAACTCTCCATTTTAATCCAGCCTGGTCTTGCAGAATCGAGATTGAGATACAGATTGAGACTAAAGAGTCGAGTAGAACAGAGAATTAGGCAGTTTGGATCAGTGAAAAGAAAACTATAAAAAAGGGACATATTTAAAGTAGAGTCGGTTTGATTCAGTAAAGAAAAACTAAGTTTTTCGCCCAAATCAGATTCTTATTATTCTAATTTAGCTGAGAAAATAAAAGATGCCCAGGTTAAGAAACCCTGGTCTACAGAATTGGTTGGGCTAATCAGATTAGAATCATAATTCATTGGTGTAAAATTTAAACATTTTCTACTCGTTTTGTTGCAGTGTCGCTTGCTGCTTGTCTCTAAATCGTGACTACAGATTGTATTCTCCACTAGGAAATGAATGGTCACTTGATGCTTTGTCACCTGCTACACTGTAAAACTTGACAAGTTTAATAACTCAAACAATTTAAGCATAAATTATTTTCTAAAATGAGTTATTGTTATATAGAATTGAGTAAATCAAGTGACTTGTGCTAACCCTGTTCACAGTGTAATTGTTAGTTTATTCAAGTATTTTGGACTACTCAGTCTACTCAAATCATTTTTTAGGTAATTTGTTGCCTCGAATGAGCTCATAGTTGCCCTAACAGACATGCATTACACCAACTTAAATTCACTGTTTTTACAGACTCCAGCAAATCAAGTTAAGCTAACTTATTTTTAACTATTAAAATAAAACAAATAGGCTCTAGTTATAAAAACGACCTATCAAACAGCATCAACTTATTTCATTTGAGGAAACTGATTGCCTTACATTATTTAAGTTAAACTCAAATCAAACACTTAAAACAAACAGTTTTTAAAACAGCGGCTATAAATGCAAGAAGGCAACACATCATGTTTGAGTTCACCTTGTCACCCTGTTTTTATCCAGTGTATTTTGATGATGTGAAATTCTGAAGTATTACCAGGCCTACAGTAAATCTCCACCATGGAAGCACATTAACAAAACAAAAGCAGCCTGATAGTCTATTTGTGGTAACAGTGCTGCGTAAGATAGCCGACCTCTGCTAAGATTTACAGAAAGTGTTACACAGTCGCAGTTTGGATTACGATAATCCAGAAATAATCCACGGAGGAGCTGCACTGTAATCCCATAAAACCCTGAATTAGTGGAGAACTATATGTCTAGTCGAGGAGTAATACCAATAATCATCCAGAGCAAATGCTATTATATTAGTTTTATTAGTGACGCTTGTGTTCTTCTAAACTTCACTGGCTGTTTTTCTGTCTTCAGCAAGAGCATCCTTGTGCTAATAAACTCGCTAACGCTGGTCCTTGTCCCTTTTTTTTTTTGCAAATAAGATTTCATAACCCAATGTTGTTGGCTCATAAATAGAGCAGAAAATAGACAAAGGTTGATGTTTTTTTATTGTGGGCTTCATTTGCATTTTATAGACTATCAGCTGTGAATAGAAAATTTGAAGTCTGTAAGATGAATTTTCTCTGAAGCAGGTTAGGGATATTCAAAGCACCAGAGCACCATATTTGAAATTCTAAACACAAGAGTCTGAGACAAGACTTGGAAAACACACTGGAAATCTTTTTTTTTTTTTTTTTGGTTTAATCCTGAAAACAAACAGCAGTTCTGAGAAATTTAAAAACATTCACAG
Source organism: Astyanax mexicanus (assembly GCF_023375975.1). Taxonomy (NCBI): domain Eukaryota; kingdom Metazoa; phylum Chordata; class Actinopteri; order Characiformes; family Acestrorhamphidae; genus Astyanax; species Astyanax mexicanus. The sequence goes on along the minus strand of NC_064430.1, from coordinate 19,231,395 downwards.
ACAGGCAAAGGAAGGTCAAGTGGGTTCTGAGTCTCCTCCACTGAACCTTGTATTCAGGCGATTTACAGATGGATCTAATCTGCCCATTGGAGGCTTATATCAACACTGTTAGGATTAAATTGCTAGGTCTCTGAATATCTATTACCATAACTATTACCAAAGAAAACAACTCTCTTCAGTTAGACTTCATTTAGAGTAAAATCTGGTCCAATTTATTTCAGGTACGGCACAATCGACTCGACTCATCTCCCCGTTGACTGCCCAGATCTCACATCATACACTGCTTTAAATGCATTTCCATCGCTACATTATGGGTAGATAATTCAAACCATATGTAAAAATTCATCCACGATATACCCTAGATGCATTCAGGGTTTGTACGGGTGCTTGAAATATTTGAATTTCTTGAATTTTGAAGAAAGTGCTTCAAAATGCTTGAAATTGTAGCTGCATTTACTTTATAACAAATAACTGTAATAACTATCTGACTAAATAAGCATGCTGAAAAATCTTATACTGAAAAAGTTTGAACAAATGTTTCGATTTCACAGATTGTATTCAAATGGTTAAGATAGTAAAATCATTTGGATTGAAAAATATGTAAGACTTTTGGAACTTCCTGTACAATGGAAAATTTAATTTACCTTTAAATTTACAGCTACCAGAAGTGTGCCATCATTTTTTACAGCTTCTTACCATTTCATTTAAAAACAAGAAGAACCTGCTTTTAATTAATACTATGCACTAGGGTAAGGGCAAGCTAATATATCAGAGTTTTAATCACTCAAACATTAACAGATGTTTTTTAATGGCATAGTTTTAGCCAACATAAATCCATTCGAATCAGCAGAGAACACCAAGGTCAGGAAGTCAAGAATTACATAAGATATACAATAATAGTTTAGAGAAGGTAGCCTGGGAAAACAATAACTCACTGATGGTGAGTGTCAGTGACAGGGGGACATGTCCAATATGCAAATAAACGATGCCTTGAGCCAATGGGAGTGGATTGTCCAAATATAAACCACACCAGGCAAGCATGTAATTGGGTATGGCTGTTTCAAGAACATACTGTTCTGTACCGTAAATGGCTTTACTGGTGCCCTATGTAATCCGTGTATGGTAAAACTAATGGTTAATAAAGCATTGTTATTCACAGTATTAACATATTTAAAAAAAAGCTATATCTGACTGTTGTAATATGCTTGTATTTTATTAATTACACATGAATATATCTGAAAATGCTTGACAGACACCACCCATAAATGTTCCCTGCACCAATTTTTCTCCATTACTCCTTTTCTCCTTCTCAGACGCTGTGGTCGACATGGATGATTGAGTGAATGGGACCTGCAGACCTGCTTTCCTGGAAGAGTGCGGTGAAAAGGTCAGAGGCCATGAGTCACTGCAGCAGACAGCGACGCTATAACCCTATAATGCGGAACACTTAAAATGGGGACCATGTTTGGTGCTCTGCGTCTGGTCAAGCAGTGATTGCCCTCGGGACACCCGTTTCCTGAAATTGTGTCTTAGTAATCCTTTTGTCTCTCTGTCGACTGTGGCCATTTTTTCTTATTTTGAGTTCTAATCTCTTTCCCATCCCCTCTCAAAGCAAATCCAAGCCTCAGACACCAAGAAAACATGACCGGCAGCAGGTTCAGCCTTCCCAAATCCTCTCCCTCTGCCCTCTTGCTTCTTTTCCTTCCCCTGCTTTTCCTCCATCTACCCTCATTAGTGAGGGGTGACTGCTGGCTTATTGAGGGGGATAAAGGCTATGTGTGGCTGGCAATCTGCAGCCAGAACCAGCCGCCATATGAGACCATCCCTCAACACATCAACAACACAGTGCACGATCTGCGCCTGAATGAAAACAAGCTCAAGGCCATCTTCTACATCTCCATGAGTCGATTCACCAATCTGACTGACCTGAACCTCACCAAGAATGAGATATCTTACATTGAGGACGGGGCCTTTGCAGGACAGGCCAACCTGCAGGTGCTTCAGCTTGGATACAACAAGTTGACGAACCTTACAGAGGCGATGCTGAGAGGACTGGGCAGAATGCAGTGCTTGTTCCTGCAGCATAACCTAATCGAGGTCATTTCCACCAATGCCTTCTGGGAGTGCCCTAGCCTGAGCAGCCTTGACCTGTCCTCAAACAAGCTGGCCAAGCTGGACCCATCCACCTTCGTAGTTCTTGGGCGTCTAATGGTGTGCGAGCTTGCTGGGAATCCCTTCCACTGTGGATGTGAGCTCTTCAGCTTCCTAACCTGGCTGGAAGCATTCAACAATGTCACCCACACCTACGACAGGTTGCAGTGTGAAACCCCAAGGGAACTGTTTGGATACCCTCTACTAAGCCCAATCTCAAGTCACATTGGGCGCAACGCCCGCTCCATCTTATCATCCATGTGCAAGGATGGGGTGATTATTCCTGGTATGGCCTCCCTGCCACCTGACCTGGAATCCTCCGGGATGGGATCAGATATTTCCGACCAGATGGGACCATATCATCAGCCTCCATTTACATCGACAGTAGATCCAACACACAGCCCAACCATTAAATTGCAGTCAGTGTCTCTAACCTCGGCATCCCTACTGGTGCAGATCCCTCGACCTTACAGCAAAATGTACATCCTGGTGCAGTACAACAACACGTTTGTGTCCGATGTTATGAACCTTAAGAATAAGAAAGAGATTGTCAAGTTCAACAGCCTAAAATCACACACAGATTACACCTTTTGTGTAGCCTCGATTCGTAATTCACAAAGGTACAACCACACTTGTCTACATTTTGCTACGAGAACTCCAGGTCCCGATGACCTGCATGCTGGCCCTTCTACCACCACCCATTACATAATGACCATCCTGGGCTGTTTGTTCGGCATGGTCATCGTGTTGGGCTTGGTGTACTACTGCCTGCGCAGGCGGCGAATTGAGGAGGAGAAAGAGAAGTCCATTAGTGTAAAGAAAACCATTCTGGAAATGCGTTATGGGCCTGAGGCTGCAGCTGCTGCTGCCAATGACCCTGCAGCCTTGCAAAAACTCCAAGAACAGGTCCACCACCAGCACCATCACAGCAAGATGCCACAGTCCACTTCTTCAAGCATGGGAATGCTCCACAGCTCCACCAACACCAGCTCTTCTCGCCTGTCTGCACTTCCACAGGTGGAAAAGATGGCCACAGCCTTCTCGGAAGCTTTGGCTGCCAGCAAGGGAAACTACATGGACGTGCGGACATCGGCTGGCGGGGAAGAACGAATAAGAGATGGAGCTGTACCGGGAGCAGAAGCAGATATTGTGAGAGAAGAAAATGGGATTGATGCGGGAGAGGACTCTGAGGACGATGGTCGTGGCTCAACCTCAGAGATCTCCACCATTGCAAAGGAGGTGGACAAAGTCAACCAGATTATTAATAACTGCATCGATGCACTAAAGATGGATTCTATAGCAGTTGCTGCAGCGGCTGCCACCACAGCGGAGAACTCCTCATCTCCACCCCCACAGTGCATTACCTCTTCAGCCCGAGGACTTATTCCTCTTTCCCCAACAATTACAGAGGCATGTCAGATGATGTCCTCTCCCAAAATGTCCCCTCTACCACCTGTCCCTCTTGTTGTGCCCCTCTCTGAGAGACCAGGCATCAGTGGAGGCGGTTTCCTTTCGCCTCCATACAGGGACCCTCCTCCTGCTACAGCTGCAAGGCCATTGCAGCGACAACTGAGTGCCGATGCTGCTGTTGTTGTTCTTAGCAACGCAAAGAATCGCTGTGTTGCCCCTTCTGGGGGATCCATGAAGAGTTCTCGAGTCTATAGCCTGGATGTTCCTGAGCCTCTTAGCCCCAATTCCTCAAATTTCCCAGAGAAAGGCAACCCTGTTGGGTGCGGGGAGCCCCTTGAGAGGCTACCTCTTATAGGCGTCCAGGGGGGTAACAACGGCAGGGGAGAAGGTGGCAACGGGGGAGGAGGGGGAGGCGGCGGTGGCAGTGGTGGTTCGGGTGGATGTGGTGTTGTAGTTCAAGGTGGAGGGGGCATGGCACAACAGCACCTCCTTGAGGTGCACCCAGACTACCACTGCTCAGAGCACCGACACTCCTTTCCCGCTCTCTACTACGAGGGTGCCATCGACTCCCCTGCCCAGAAAGCCTCCTTCCTAAAGCCCCTCTCTCGCACCAAGAGGGACACTGCCTATTCCCAGCTCTCTCCTCGCCACCACAACTACTCGGGATACTCATCCAGCCCGGAGTATTCTTCTGAGACCACACTGAAAATCTGGGAGCGCTTTCGACCCTACAAGAAAAGCCCTCGTGAAGAAGCCTACATAGCAGCTGGCCATGCGCTTCGAAAGAAAGTGCAGTTTGCTAAGGATGAGGATTTGCATGACATTCTTGATTACTGGAAGGGGGTGTCTGCACAGCAGAAACTGTGAGTTGACTAAGAGGCACAATGACACAAGGCTGCAAGAGGGAGCTTGTGCGTGGCTCCTGAGACTTAACCAAGTACTTTGGTCCCCACATGCCATCACAAGAGACATGTGATCGAAAAAGGCCTGATTTGGTGTAGGATATTTGAGACTCATTAAGGAATAGTAAATCATCAATCAATTAAAATTGCACAGGAAAATGTGGTAGTTACTTCAAGAATTCAGAATGACCAAATATTTTTTTAATTTTTGTTATTTTTGTTGTGTGCACCGACTTGCACTATTTTAAACCATAATTTGAGAGGAAAATAGACTTGACCTATCAACCTTTGTCTACTCAATATCTGATTCCAGTAGGGATGCTGTTAGTTGATGCTTAGCTGGTGAACTATTGTCAGCGTTCAATGACACGAGGAAAACTTGTGGGTTTGAATTCGGCATGGCTGGATGTCCTGTTCCTTGATCTCTATTCAAGCTAAGCATGCTTGTTAATTCGAGATATCTACACATGTACCTTGCAGCGTCATGTTTGGGCATGCTTTTCTAAGCTGAGGGAGAGGAACGGATATACTTCACATTCAGGAAGCGTAGCAATTCATATTGAAGCAGTTATTTATTTATATAGATCTATTTTTTTCCCTTGCAGCCCATTCTAATTTATTACACTTTCGATATTTTGCCGGTGACTGGCTTTTCATTTGTGATTCCTGCACAAATGTAACCAAAAGAAAGAGCTCTGCAGGGGATTTAGGGGGAGGAAAATTGAATTATATTGAGGATTCTGCAACGTGAAGGCGATATGCCAGAGGACCTTCAGACCTCTACAATTGGCAGCTAGATGTAGCATTAGATGTAGGTCTTGCCGGAGTGCTGCTAGGCTTGCTGATCACATACCATTGCATCCATCATAGCATTCATCCTAACACTCACATGCTTACTTACCCTGATAAAGATGCCGTGTTCTTATCATTGTTCTGATATGTGTGTAATTTGCAGATAATAGCAAATTCCTGGATGTTTAATGAGCTTATATCTTACACTAAATTACACTGTCATTGTGGAAGAGTCACGTTCTATTGTTTACATTGTGTCTAACACTAGGATTAATGTGTTTAGAGAGTTCAAGCCCTGTATGTGATTGGGTATAAAAATCTCAATTGGTTTGATGATATTCTCTCTTCTGCCTGCATCTTAAATTACAAGCTTTCCCAGGAACTTATGCACAGTGTTGATTTATAGATTTTTTTTTTCTTTTCTACCAAGGCAAACCACAATGAAAAGCGAATAGGTATGGGGATTCAGGCAAATGTAATTAATCGCAATGTCTTCTTTTTTTTTTAGGCAGCTACATTCTCATCTGGCTTAATAGGGTAAATTAATTAGCTATTTTGCAGGGAAGGTGCCATAGGTTCATGAATGTGCTTATATTATTAACACTGCCTCCAGTGAAAATGTGATTATAATTAATTGCGAATTCTCCAGTCAGGTCATTACCCTCTGGAGTCACCATATGATCTTTGAATGGCACAAAGGCCACAGAGGCAGGAAGCAATGGCCTTTATGCTAATTGATTTGCTAAATGAATACGCCAGAGTTGATGTGCCAGGGCAGGCTGTAGTGACACAATCACTCCTTAAATCAATATGGTTTAATAGGCCCCATAACACGGACTCCACGGATGTCCATTTTGGAACATTTTGCAGAATTAGGACGGTCAGCATCGCCACCGGCAGCTCTGTCTTTGACTTTCTTTTGCGTGCTGCAAAATGTTAACCTCCTCCATTTGACCGTGAAGTCACTGCCCACATTTGGAAAACACCAAGTGCCATCAGGTTTCAACCTGTTTAATGATTATCGATCCTCGTGTGATGAGTGTCTTTGGAGCTTTGGAGACGAAACAAAAAAAAAAAAACTCCAACCCACTGTGATATATGCTCACTGCAGTTGTTGCCCATGTGGTAAAAGTGTACATCACCCCAGCGGCAAGATCAATACGCTGTAATTGAGAATTGACATGACCAAAATCAAAACACCCAAGGTTCCCTCACAATCTATTTTGGGGTGAGATCCATGCAGGAGAGTCTACAGGGATATGTTTTTCAGTCCAGGCTTAATCAGCTGAACAGCGTTTATCACCTGAAGGTGGTAACAAAGCAAACCGTGTAATCAAGGGAGAGTTGATAGCTCTGAAGTTAGAGCGCCCTGAGGAACTCTGGTCACACATTAGCCTTAATAACATCAAGTTAATTAACACTAATGTAATACTGTTATAGGTATAGTTACTGTTATGGTTTCAAAGACATGTGCACACCGTTAGGTAGAGGACAATTAACACAGTGGGAGATTGAGAAAACATGGTGATTTTCTTGGTCTTAATGGTCAGCTTTCAGTTGGGTTGGATTGTTGGGTTTAGCCAATCCAATTTTATCAGAACATCTCATGAACACTGCCCTAGACACTCTTGGGTAGGCGTCTTAGTCCTTGGCTCCTACCTGATGGCTGAAAATCTGTGATTTTCCACTGCAGATCTGAAGAGTTCAGGTTGATTTTCTACACCAACAGTGGAAAGAATGCTAACAAGAGCTAAACAACAAAGCCAACAGTAGTTGAGGCTACAGAATCGTTTGAGGAATCCACCTAATAGAAATAAATGGATTAGCAATTTCGATTAGTTTTGAAGAAGAAATATATGTTGTCTTCTTGCTGCCGTGGCAAATGGAATACTTTAATAGAAGCCCACTAATTGTTACGTTCTTGACACAGCCAGTTGACTTCGCAAACGTATGGCCAAACATTAGGTATATCTCAAGCCATAAGACGCCAACCAGACTCTAAAAGATATAGGCCAATGTGATTCTTCAGAACTTCTTCATTGTACCAAGCAGAATGAAGGCTGAGCAAGAAATAAATATGAAATATTAAGCAGTACGAATTGTTCCATTACAAAACATAGAGCTGTGAACTGTGGAGCTTTGAGACCTGTAGACAAACATTGACATGAAGATAAGCACTCATCTCCCGCCTAATTCCGGAACCCTGTGGTAAGCCAAATCTTAGGGAAGGCCTGTAGTGTTCACGTAGAGTTTCCATATGCTTTCGCGTTCTGCACCAAGAGCTGCTGGAGATGGATTATTACTGATGCTAGTGCTTTATTTCTTTCTGCTGGGTCCTCACAAACAAAGTCCTCACAAACAAACACAAACACAGCTATTTCTTGGGAAACTACCGGAGGCTAACTGTGACGAACTCTAAACAAAAGACAAGAACAATCTACGTACATCATGGCGGATGCACATGCCTACGACCAGGAACCCTACAGTGTGCCGAACTTCTCCAGTGAACAACAATTCATCAGTACAGACGAAACAAACTCACAGTAAAAACACTTTTTGTACAAGGTCACCACAAGGTCACGCTCATCAATGCATTTAAAGATACGGTAACGTCCATTTTCACGTCATCTCCTATAGACTACGTTTACAGAGACTCATGGTATTTAAGTGCTTCTTCTGCGAGAGAAACAACACAAGACTTCTCGGAGGAAGGTACCAAACATTGGAAAGACTTGTTTGTTTGTTTGTTTGTTTGTTCGTTGATTTCTTTGCTTTTTTTTCTGTCGCTTGTTTACCCGTCATTTCAGTGACAGTGAACCTGCACCGTACTGTCGTTGATGTGTCGATCAGGTATATCTGTAGCTTTTATTTCTCAGTCTGACGCTCTGTTTGTGAAGCTGCTGAAATCTCTGAGGACTGAACGAACGTCTGATGTTTCTCATAGTGCCCTCCTGATCAGTGAGTAGAAGACGATAAGCTCGAGCTATAACCTCAAATGACTGCGAACACAGAAATGAGAATTCTGCTTCTACATTCAAAATATCAGTCTGACAGAAATACAAATCTTAGTAAAGGCCAGCATTACCTGCCAGTACATCAATACTTTCTTTCTGTCTTAGTTGACAGTTCGTCTATCCTCCATCACTCTCCCTCATTAGGTGCCTGTTAGGGTGAGACACTGTGCTTTCTTCCTCACTTGTTATATTGGTCTTTTACTGCATTCAGAAAATAGGACATATTGATTTTTTCATTATAAATTGTACAGTTTTCTAAGTTGTAATTCGTTATTTTTATTCCTAAATTATAAATCATAAAAACCCATATAATACATTCTACAGTTGTCCAACATATGAACTGTACAGTTCAACATTTTTAGCCATGTAATTTCTCACAAAGTGTGGCTTAAAAATGACACAATTTCACAAAGACTTTTCATCGTACAGTTCCCACATTGTACAGTTATAATTCATATAAAATGTTTTTTTTTAAGTATAGCTTTTTTAACCTTTCCATCTTAAACTGCCTAATTTCCAGACGTATTCAGACAATTAAATTAATTCCAAAATATTCCATATCATTCCAAGAAATTCATGAATTCATAATTGAATAATGCATTCTGCACAGGTTTACAACCAAATATACTGTGAGCTTACTTTGTAGTGGATGTAAAAATAAAAATAACTTATGTGCTTCTGTCTTTTAGCCCAAACAAATATCATCTTGACCCTCCAGTCTTTTTAATCTTAGTAATTATTAATTAGTCATGGTTCTATTATCTGCTATCACTGCTACTTCCATGTGCTACTGGAATAATTGGAATACAAATAAATAAACATACCTTCAACTCCAGCATAATTATTAATAATTCATCATAATTATAACTGTCAAACAACAAAATAGACTTATTTATCAAAGTATCTGTATACCTAGAGGGGTTTTGGTGTGAAGTTGTGCTTTAATGTTGAGAAAATTACATAAATTTGCTTTTCTTTACAGTGGGAATGAATGGAACATGTCATTGTTTTAGTCTGTTGCCACTAACCACTTCAGTTGGCTTCTGGCGCAATCTACAGCTCTGGAAAAAAAAAATAAGAGACCACTGATCACAGGCCATCAAACCAAACTGAACTGCTTGAATTTTTGCACCAGGAGTAAAGGCATAAAGTTATCCAAAAGCAGTGTGTAAGACTGGTGGAGGAGAACATGCCAAGATCCATCAAAACTGTGATTAAAAAACAGGGTTATTCCACCAAATATTGGTTTCTAAACTCTTAAAACTTATTTGCTTATTTAACTTTTTTTTTTTTTTTTTTTTTTTGCATTATTTGATGTCTGAAAGCTCTGCCTCTTTTTTGGTATTTCAGTCATTTCTCATTTTCTGCAAATAAATGCTCTGAAAAAGGACAGTATTTTTATTTGGACTTTGGGAGAAATGTTGTCCTAGTTTATAAAATAAAACAACAATGTTCATTTTACTCAAATTTATATTACTAATAAAATGCTTAATCAGAGAAACTGATTCAAAAACTGAAGTGGTCTTTTAATTTTTTTCCAGAGCTGTAAGTGTAACTTAATTCTTTAATTCCTTAATTTATTCATTAATCATGCAGAGAATTGAGGAAAAAGCCCTAAATGTTCTCTCTGAGAGCAGGTGATATACTTTGGTTCTTGTGTTGTGTTGCTTCATGCATGAACAGTGTGTCAGAGAAACGTCTGGGTGAATTATCATGTGTGTGTGTGTGTGTGTGTGTGTGTGTGTGTGTGTGTGTGTTCCTGGCAAGCCTTGAGGCGCCTGGGAGGTAGACCCAGGACATGGTTGTATAACATGCAGGATTTGTTCTGTTTTAATGACTAGTCCGCACTCAACACACTGCTAGCTTTGATTTTAATGAGTACACATGCTAGCGAGAACACACACACACACACACACACACACACACTTCTACCCCATTCTCTATCCCCTTTTTCCACTGAGGTCCAGCTTTTCAGCTGAATTGGTCTGTTAATGACTAGCATAAGCCAGGGAATGAGATGGCTAAATTAAGATTAGCTTAGTGATTAGCATTGCAGTGTTTTTAGCACTAGCTCAGCGTTACTGTTATTACCTTAGCCAGGTTGCTGAGCCCTCCATCCTCTGCCCGTCACACACTCTGGGCTTCAGCCGAGCACGGGCAAGAAAACCCACACAAAGTGTTTTCAAATCCGACTGGCTTTGCTAACAGGATCAGCAAGCTAAATGCTAGCGGATAATTTACTCAGCTCTGCTGGAGGAATGCTGCACTGAGCCGGGTCTGTATAGAGGCAGGACTGGACTGCAGTTATACTGGTGAACTGTCTGTGCGCACTTTACCGTGTGCTGCTGCAAAGGCCAGGTTTGCTAATTGAGATTATGGATTTTTTTGCTACACTTTTTTATTAATGTATATAAGAATCTCGGTAACACTTTATAATAACTTTTATTAATATACTATTAACTAATGAATAATAGCTATTATTTTTCAAATTTTAAGGAACTGAAACGTTGCTAACATATTTGTAAATACTAATGAACATATTTGGCAACATGAACTGCAATTGATAAACCTTTATCAGATTTAAAATTCTTATGAACTAGTTATTTAATAATGTTCAAATTCTGATGAGCTAATAACTTTTTAATATTTCTAAATATGAAGATTTATGCTGATAACTAAATGTCATGTGTAGACATTGATAATATTCAAATTCAGATAAACTAATGCTTTGTTCACATCTACTGATTATAAGTTAAATATATATTAATAAAAGCTATTATAAAGTGTTACCAGAATCTTTATTAGACTCTATAAACATACTCATCACAGACAATAATTCATTCAAGGCATAGCTTGCTAGCTAGCTACTGAGACAAACTACTAGCAATCTTTATGTTGTTTTTTGTAGCTTGTTATGAAGAATTCCGCCATAAAACATTGAAATACTTATTTAAAAAAATACTAACTATGGTCATATAGCCTCTAATAAAACCTCTATTCATACTTAAGTCAGTGGCCTCGTTAATGTTTCTGGCCTGGCTAGATTTCACTGGGTGCTCTTGATCTGCTTTAAAATAGAGCTCCATTACTCCACTAAGAGGAAATTCAAATAAAATAGGAATTAATTCTTAACCCTCCTGCTATACTTAAATGTACTAACACATTTATTCTCTGGGTGTTTAAACCTCCAAAAAATGAATATAATTACATTTAAATAAACATGTTAGCAAAGTTTATTTGTCAGTTACTTCATGTTTATTTGATAAATTATTATAATGTCATATTAGTATTATATACAGTAAGTATTGTGTTGTTAATTTAGGGCCTAAAGTGAAGGGACATTTAGAGAAAGATTATAAAACTTAATGTCATAGTGACCTGCATTATTACAACACAAATGTTGTGTTTTATGCCAATAAAACAGTCTTAATAAAACAGACAATAAGACATTGAAATGAAACCTTGAAACATTTTTTTTTTATTTTTATGTATTGTCTTCAATAAATTAAGAAAAGACAATAAATATGAATTACAAACTAATGTCAATCATTTTTCAGAGACTTTAAACATTGAGTGGGGGTCAAATTGACCCCAAAGATAATGGGAAGGTTAACATCTACTCTCTAACGCACTAAAACCCACTGGTAGATGGCATTTCTATAGAGTGACATTAAAAAAAAACATAATTCTAGGACCAGTTTAAAAACTGACATTCTCTAAACTAGTTTGTGCCCCAGTTTAGTCACAGATTAAAGGCTAAGAAAGTGTAGTTGGGAGGAGTTGGTCTCTCTGTAGGATGACTTCATTCCACTCCCCCTGTGCAGGAGGTCACGGGTCTGTGTAGCGAAGCCGTAAACATTGCTTCCCCTCCTCCTGCACGGAAATGCTGTGTAAGCGTAATGGATGTAAATAAGGCTAAATTTAGCCTGCTGTTTATCTTCTTCTTCACAAAGCCACAACCTCTCCGAAAAAAAAAAAAAAAATCCCTGCTAACGTAAATCCAGGCCGCAGTAGAGTCAGCATGGCTTCATTTTTAATGAGCTGCTCCGCGCTCTCTTCATCTCCAGCTGAGATTGCAGGAGGACGCCCTGGATCCCATGCAGGATCAACAGCCTGGCTCGGCTATCAGCTCCAACACGACAGCCAGCCCAGCATCAGGCCGTGTTTAGGAGTCAGCCTGTCAAGGCTCAAGCATGCACTACATAAGTGACACACAGGGACCTATTCTAGCGTTTTGCAGCGCACCAGTCAATTGCGTATCACGCAGCTTGATTTAGGGCATGTCGGTGTGTGTTTGGGATCGTGAGGTCTCAGAATGCGCAAAAGGCATGAACTAATTCTCTTTATTAGTCATGGGTGTTTTGGGCGTAATGTGAAATAAACAAATCAGTGTGTCACTTGTCATTTCCTTTAAGAGGCAGGTGAGCTCTGACTTTGGCGCTTTTGTATCTTAACAGCGCTGTACTTTGTGCATCTCTTTTTTTAAATAATTTTTTTAAAACATTTTTTATCCCATTTTCTCCGGTCAATGACCCAACCCACTCATTAGGACTCTACCTATCACTAATGATGCCCCAACACCAGGAGGGTGCAGATCAGCACAAGCCTTATCCGATACATGCCATCACAAGGGGTGAAAATAGTCTCTTGATGGGGTGTAAGGTAGCAAAGAGCATCGCAACGCACATAGCGCACTAGGGGTGTCACGATTCTCTAAATCCTTGATTCGATTTTATTTCCGATTTAAGGGTCACGATTCGATTCGATTCTCGATTTACTTTTTTCTTTTTTTTTTTTACAGCAGAGAGGCCTATGCCAGTTTTAGATTAGTCATCAGTCATCGGTTTGATTCATCAAATTTAGAATATCTTATTTCAAAAGTGAAGTGTAATTGGATGAAGTGCTACACAGTAGTAGCTCTCTAGCTCAGAGGGCTGTTGAACCCAACTGCAGAACAGTTCATCTCAAAGTAGGTAAACCCAAAAAGAAAACAAAAAATATAATAAATTACCATTGAACTCGAGTTGTCAGGGTCGTGGTCCATGACACTAAGTTGCTGTTTTGTTTTTCATTACAGTGGTTACAATGGTCATTACAATGGTTCGGTAACTTGTTCATTGGCTGATTTATGGTCGATTTTGCCGGACAACCGGTTTCAATCAGTGTTATGTGTAACATTAAATCTAATTGAAATAGTATTTTGACCTTCAGTAAAGAGTATTTTTTATATATAACTGCCCAGTGGTGTTGCAAAGATCCGCCAAAGGGCAACAAGTGAACAAGTGTCTTGTCTATAAAGACACATGGACTTTGGATACATGCTTCTATTGCTTGTTAGCAACATTAGCATTGTAGCGCCAGTGTAAATCCAGAATAAAGAAGCCAAACATTCGACTCCAAACCTGTCTTGACAGATAAGAGAATATTCTCTTAATCAGAGGTCACCAACGCTTCTCAGCCAATCAGATCTGTGTATCATGATGAGCAACGCAAATACAGTAAGTGACTCATACAGAGGGAAGAATGGAGAAAAAGCGGTTTGATAAGAAAGTGAGTCAGAAAAGTGAAAAATAGAAAAGTGGAACACCAAAGTTTTTAATGAAGAATGGACTGACTCATACACATTTATTCTTATTACCAGTGCGGCTGAAATGTTCAGAGCATTCTGTTTTATTATTTCACTTTTAGTTTTTTATTATTTCTCCAATTCAGGGTGAAATCTGGACCTTAAAGAATTTTAATTAATTAATAGTCTTTGTTCCTAATAGTCTAAATAATAATAAACATAATGTAATGAATCACTTTTTTAGATCTAAATGTCTATATTGCAAAACATACTCTTTAGTTAGATTTTCTGTAAAAACAACATTTCCAGGAAAATTACAATAGTATCTATTTTTTTTGTTGTTTTTTAAGGAACTATTCACCTATTCACATATTTTTATTTCTGTTAAGGGTGAACTCAGTGTAAAATGCACTTAGATTTTAGTGAAACATGATGACAAGTACCAACGTTTGGTGAATAGCCCACCCTTATTCACCCCCAGCATTCTGAAAAACAGTGCTTTTAGCCGATGCTTCCAGCAGACTTACTAGAATGCTAGTGATAGGGGCATAGCATTACCCATGCAAAGAAATCACACATTTTGCACACTTAATAACACTCTACAGGGGTTGGACAATGAAACTGAAACACTGGTTTTAGACCACAACAATTTATTATCCTGACGGACAGTTCTGGTGAAAACAGGAGAGCTGAGGTGCACATTGAATTCTGCCGTGATTCGAGCAGCCGTAGTTTTATGTTTTTTGGATACAATCCGGGTTAGAACCCGAACATCCCTTTTAGACAGCTTCCTCTTACAGCGTCCACAGTTAATCCTGTTGGATGTGGTCCATCCTTCTTGGTGGTATGCTGACATTACCCTGGATACCGTGGCTCTTGATACATCACAAAGACTTGCTGTCTTGATCACAGATGCGCCAGCAAGACGTGCACCAACAACTTGTCCTCTTTTGAACTCTGGTGTGTCACCCATAATGTTGTGTGCATTGCAATATTTTGAGCAAAACTGTGCTCTTACCCTGCTAATTGAACCTTCAAACTCTGCTCTTACTGGTGCAATAATGTGCAATTAATGAAGATTGAGCACCAGGCTGCTCCAATGTAGCCATGAAACCTCCCATACTAAATTGACAGGTGTTTCAGTTTCATTGTCACCAATGAAACTGCCCTTACTCCTGGTGCAAAAAATCAAGCATCATCCATCTATCTCTTGACTATATTCCAGAGGTTTTCATTTTGTAAAATCAAAGAAATTTATCATTTTTTTTCCAGAGCTGTATCTGCTAAACAGTCATTTTACAAAAAAAGAGATCACTTTTAATGGAAGTTCATGTAAAAAAAAGTTTACTTCAGGTGATTTATCAAGAAATGTTAAGACAGTGTAAGGGACAGTTTATGCATTCAAATTGTGTAGTAAACTAAAAATCGTCAAAAAAACTACTAAGAAACTTGTTTTTTTATTGGACAGCAACGATATACATATGTTCTGGCTAATTATGTGAGATTTATTAATGACTATATAAAGGAGAAAAGCAGGTTGTGTTCAGCTCTCAGCTCTTTACTGTATCAGTCAGAGTCCTGTGATGTGAGATGATTCTCTTCACTCTGTTCCATCAGGGTTCTCCGTGTTCTCCGAGTCGTGGGTCTGAGCCAGCAGGAGAGCGTCTACTGTGTAATTTACACTAACTGTCCATAAGTGCTCTGAGTGCTCTGCAGATTAATTACAGCTCACACAGGAGTATTTTTACTGTGCTGAGGAGAACATTGCTCTGTGTTACGAGCGCCAGCGGAGTCATATTCATATTAACGCACCACACACTTCCAACAGAAACTGTGGGTCATTTTATGTAGCCTTCCAGTATAAAAAGGTATAAACATTTCTAAACTATAATTTTGGTAAGTTGTTCCCATAGACTGTGTACAGCTGGACAGAGCATAGTCTCTCAAAAGTGAAGCCACCACAGGTCGGGCACCCCCTGCTGTTCGGTTGCAGAAAGCTGTGTAACCCCACCCATCCCCATAGGTTTCAATGGCAAAACAGACAACTTTCAATCATGTTTTTTTCCAATATACTGTAATTCTACCTCCTGTATTTAAATGCAACAGCTAGTGTAACCTCTGCTTATATTGTTACATTTTTATATTCCCACAGAATTCGTTTTTTAAAACGTTATTCAGCTCTTTTCAAAAAGGTGTGGTTATTGTAAAAGAGCTGGGTTACACCTAGCCAGGGTTGGACCAATGTCTGTATGGGTGCGACCATAGACTGTGTGAGCTCTGTTGAGGCAGCCCTCAGGGGCGGGGTTATTTAAATGAGTAGGCTGTCTCTCCACAGTCTTTCTCCCTCCTCTGGTCTCTACTGCGCAGACTCGGGTTTCAGGATCGCCAACATGGCGGAAGATATTGGCTTCATTTTCTTTGAATGAATGGGAACAGCGACACAACGTCCATCTTTTTTACAGTCTCTGGTTGTTCCATATAAACCCATTCATTTCGGGCTCACTCAGAACAGATTCTTAAGTGGGTATTCTCCTCTCTAGTGATTTTCTGATTAATCCACGCTCCTGTACAACTAGACACGCCCACAGATGTTGCCATGGTTCCCGCAGAAAAACCTACTATTCTTTGCTTCCAGCTGAGAATGAAGTTTTTGCCTTCCAGAACTGAGTTTTGTTGGTTGAAAATCACCAAACGGTTCGAAATCGGGTGTCCAAACCAGAAAAGAAACATTTACTCACTGGTAGAAAAGAGCTAGTTGAGAAAGTTTGTGGAGAACAATTTATACAAGATAACACCTTCTCTACTTGGTATAATGAGTGCCAAACTTTTTGAGTGTTTTCGAGTAGTGTAAGGTGTTTACCTGTATATCAGTGTTTAGGTTTAACTGAATTGTTATAGAAGTATATTGGAATAAGGAGGAATTACTGCACAGGCCCGTAGCCAGGGGGGATCGAAGGGTTCGTTCGATCCCCCCCCCACGCCCCCCCCCCCATCCGCCACAACCCCCCCTCATGCACCCCAATCCCCCCCCCCACCCCCCCGCCTGCCCCCAGAGTAGTGACGAGTAAGAAAAATTGTTAATGTTTCTCTTTACACATTTTGTTCAGACTGTTTTACACCAATCCAGTAGGTGGCGGTAATTCCCCCATTTCTGTTCTTAGCTTGTGGAAAGAATAAGAATCAGGGGAAAGTTACTTGAGAAAATGGGTAAAAAAGAAGACTAGGAGCGAAAACGGAAGAAAACGGCGGTAACATTGTCCCAAAATATTGGTGACTTGTTCTAAAAAAGGCCCAAAATCGGTAAGTTGCTGAGTGCAGGGCTTCTATTTCTTTACAACTCCCCTGCGTTAAAAGTGCCGGGCTCGGCTTAGCCCAATAGTATAATTGTACATGTAACACCGGATTATTACTGTTATTATTGCGATAACTCCAAAGTCTGGATTTTAGTTGATTTTTAAGAAATCTAGGTTAAGTGACAATAACATTCAGTCACTCACTTTGCAATTCTGACGATCAAGCTAGGGTGTATTTTACTCTCAACATGCCTGTTGCTCCTAAGGCCATATATAAAATAACCTCTTAACACGCCGGCGGGCCAGAAAAATATCATATTTAATATCTGGCTGTGTTTATGAATACTTATAGGTTCAATGTAGACACCCAATATGCCATTTTAAAGCTTTTCAGTTATCTAGCCTATTTAGCCGTATCTCCTTTCAGAAAATAAACATTTAGGGCGAAATATGCCTGGTTTATGAAAGTTATGAAATATTATTTTCATATTTACGTTTTTCGTACGTCCATATTTGATCGAATGTGGACATGTTATACACCATTCGAACCGTCTGCCTCTCCGGATTACGGAACTGTGTTTAGAGTTTAAATCTGCTTGTGTTTCGCTTTGTGTTTACCTCAGGACACTCGAGACACACACCCAACTCCCTCCAGCGCTTCCCCCACACTCTTACCTTCAAAACGCCTCCAAACTTAAGAAAATCCATCAATCCAGTCACCAGTAATTCTCACATATATCCAAACAGTGCTTGAAATAATTTGAGGCAGAAATAAATACGAGGCTGAAGTTGGTTTGATATTCGCAGCTGCCGCTTCACTGAACCACTGTGAACTAAAGGGAGCGTTCACAAACACCCGCTGTTTATATTAAACACCTCACAGATCAACACTGAAGGAGATAGAATGAAGAAAAGCAGTACATCTGTTTATTAACAATGTAAATATACAATATATTATTAAATGTAATTTTGTATATTGTAAAATATTTATTTTAATTACTGAATTTATAATTATATATTACAATAAATAATTAAATATGTATTTAATAAAATTATATTTTAAAAGCCATTGCGCTCAAAAAATATGAGGCAGACGTTCAAGTGTGATTTTGAAGAACTTTTTCATGTTGGGCCAGAACACATACACATCAGATGAAGAGAACTACTCTCCCACTTTGAGGAAAACCTGGAATTAGCCTGGCCCGAGCTGATTTTATAGTTTAAAATGAACTGGCAACATAGCATACCAATCCATAATGCACATTTTTTTTATGTAAAGCTGATGTTCTAGTGTGATTTTGAAGGACTTTTTAATCTTGGGCCAGACCAAATACACATGATCTGAAGAGTACTAGTCTTCTACGTTAAGGAAAACCTGGAATTAGCCTGGCCCAAGCTGATTTTATCCTTTAAAATGAACTGGGAACATGGCATACCGATCCATAAGGCACAAAAAAGTTTAATTTAAAGCTGATGTTCTAGTGTGATTTTGAAGGACTTTTTAATCTTGGGCCAGACCAAATACACATGATCTAAAGAGTACTAGTCTTCTACTTTAAGAAAAACCTGGAATTAGCTTGGCCCAAGCTGATTCTATACTTTAAAATGAACTGGCAACATAGAATACCAATCCATAAAGCACAATTGTTTTTATGTAAAGCTGATGTTCCAGTGTGATTTTGAAGGACTTTTTCATCTTGGGCCAGACCAAATACACATGATCTGAAGAGTACTAGTCTTCTTCTTGAAGGAAAACCTGGAATTAGCCTGGCCCGAGCTGATTTTATACTTTAAAATGAACTGGCAACATGGAATAACGATCCATAAGGCACAAAAAAATTGAATATAAAGCTGATGTTCTAGTGTGATTTTGAAGGACTTTTTAATCTTGGGCCAGAACAAATACACATGATCTGAAGAGTACTAGTCTTCTACTTTAAGGAAAACCTGGAATTAGCCTGGCCCAAGCTGATTTTATACTTTAAAATGAACTGGCAACATGGAATACCGATCCATAAAGCACAATTCTTTTTATGTAAAGCTGATGTTCTAGTGTGATTTTGAAGGACTTTTTCATCTTGGGCCAGACCAAATACACATGATCTGAAGAGTACTAGTCTTCTTCTTTAAGGAAAACCTGGAATTAGCCTGGCCCAAGCTGATTTTATACTTTAAAATTAACTGGCAACATGGTATAACGAGCCATAATGCACAATTTTTTTTGTGTAAAGCTGATGTTCCAGTGTGATTTTGAAAGACTTTTTCATATTTGGCCAGACCAAATACACATGATCTAAAGAGTACTAGTCTTCTACTTTAAGGAAAGCCTGGAAATAGCCTGGCCCAAGCTGATTTTATACTTTAAAATGAACTGGCAACATGGAATACCGATCCATAAAGCACAATTTTTTTATGTAAAGCTGATGTTCTAGTGTGATTTTGAAGGACTTTTTCATATTGGGCCAGACCAAATACACATGATCTGAAGAGTACTAGTCTTCTTCTTTAAGGAAAAGCTGGAATTAGCCTGGCCCGAGCTGATTTTATCCTTTAAAATGAACTGGCAACATGGTATAACGATCCATAATGCACAAAAAAATTGAATATAAAGCTGATGTTCTAGTGTGATTTTGAAGGACTTTTTAATCTTGGGCCAGACCAAATACACATGATCTGAAGAGAACTAGTCTTCTACTTTAAGGAAAACCTGGAATTAGCCTGGCCCGAGCTGATTTTAGACTGCACAATTAATTGGCAACATGGCAGCACAAAAAAAATATTATTTAAAGCTGATATTCCAGTATGATTTTGGACTTTTTTTTCAGACCAAATACTCATGAGATGAAGAGTTCTGGTATTCTCAAAATCAATGCTTTATATTCATTATTTCTGTGCAAAATGGCTTTCATGTCATGTTGCCAATTCATTTTAAAGTATAAAATCAGCTCGGGCCAGGCTAATTCCAGGTTTTCCTTAAAGTAGAAGACTAGTACTCTTCAGATCATGTGTATTTTTTCTGGCCCAAGATTAAAAAGTCCTTCAAAATCACACTAGAACATCAGCTTTATATTCAATTTTTTTGTGCATTATGGATCGGTAGGCCATGTTGCCAGTTAATTTTAAAGTATTAAATCAGCTTGGGCCAGGCTAATTCCAGGTTTTCCTTAAAGTAGAAGACTAGTACTCTTCAGATCATGTGTATTTGGTCTGGCCCAATATGAAAAAGTCTTTCAAAATCACACTAGAACATCAGCTTTACATAAAAAAAAAACTGTGCATTATGGATCGGTATGCTATGTTGCCAGTTCATTTTAAAGTATAAAATCAGCTCGGGCCAGGCTAATTCCAGGTTTTCCTTAAAGTAGAAGACAAGTACTCTTCAGATCATGTGTATTTGCTCTGGCCCAAGATTAAAAAGTCCTTCAAAATCACACTAGAACATCAGCTTTAAATTAAACTTTTTTGTGCCTTATGGCTCGTTATACCATGTTGCCAGTTCATTTTAAAGTATGAAATCAGCTTGGGCCAGGCTAATTCCAGGTTTTTCTTAAAGTAGAAGACTAGTACTCTTCAGATCATGTGTATTTGGTCTGGCCCAAGATGAAAAAGTCTTTCAAAATCACACTAGAACATCAGCTTTACATAAAAAAAAAAACTGTGCATTATGGATCGGTATGCTATGTTGCCAGTTCATTTTAAAGTATAAAATCAGCTCGGGCCAGGCTAATTCCAGGTTTTCCTTAAAGTAGAAGACAAGTACTCTTCAGATCATGTGTATTTGGTCTGGCCCAACATGAAAAAGTTCTTCAAAATCACACTAGAACATCAGCTTTATATTCAATTTTTTTGTGCATTATGGATCGTTATTCCATGTTGCCAGTTCATTTTAAAGTATAAAATCAGCTCGGGCCAGGCTATTCCCAGGCTTTCCTTAAAGTAGAAGACTAGTACTCTTTAGATCATGTGTATTTGGTCTGGCCCAAGATGAAAAATTCCTTCAAAATCACACTGGAACATCAGCTTTACATAAAAAAATTGTGCAATTTGGATCGGTATGCTATGTTGCCAGTTCATTTTAAAGTATTAAATCAGCTCGGGCCAGGCTAATTCCAGCTTTTCCTTAAAGTAGAAGACTAGTACTCTTCAGATCATGTGTATTTGGTCTGACCCAAGATTAAAAAGTCCTTCAAAATCACACTAGAACATCAGCTTTAAATTAAACTTTTTTGTGCCTTATGGATCGGTATTCCATGTTGCCAGTTCATTTTAAAGTATAAAATCAGCTTGGGCCAGGCTAATTCCAGGTTTTTCTTAAAGAAGAAGACTAGTACTCTTTAGATCATGTGTATTTGCTCTGGCCCAAGATTAAAAAGTCCTTCAAAATCACACTAGAACATCAGCTTTAAATTAAACTTTTTTGTGCCTTATGGATCGGTATGCCATGTTGCCAGTTAATTTTAAAGTATAAAATCAGCTTGGGCCAGGCTATTTCCAGGCTTTCCTTAAAGTAGAAGACTAGTACTCTTTAGATCATGTGTATTTGGTCTGGCCCAATTTGAAAAAGTCTTTCAAAATCACACTGGAACATCAGCTTTACATAAAACATTGTGCATTATGGCTCATTATACCATGTTGCCAGTTCATTTTAAAGTATAACATCAGCTTGGGCCAGGGTAATTCCAGGTTTTCCTTAAAGTAGAAGACTAGTACCCTTCAGATCATGTGTATTTGGTCTGGCCCAAGATGAAAAAGTCTTTCAAAATCACACTAGAACATCAGCTTTACATAAAAAAAACTGTGCATTATGGATCGGTATGCTATGTTGCCAGTTCATTTCAAAGTATAAAATCAGCTCGGGCCAGGCTAATTCCAGGTTTTCCTTAAAGTAGAAGACTAGTACCCTTCAGATCATGTGTATTTGTTCTGGCCCAAGATTAAAAAGTCCTTCAAAATCACACTAGAACATCAGCTGTATATTCAATTTTTTTGTGCATTATGGATCGTTATTCCATGTTGCCAGTTCATTTTAAAGTATAACATCAGCTTGGGCCAGGGTAATTCCAGGTTTTCCTTAAAGTAGAAGACTAGTACCCTTCAGATCATGTGTATTTGGTCTGGCCCAAGATGAAAAAGTCTTTCAAAATCACACTGGAACATCAGCTTTACATAAAAAAAACTGTGCATTATGGATCGGTATGCTATGTTGCCAGTTCATTTCAAAGTATAAAATCAGCTCGGGCCAGGCTAATTCCAGGTTTTCCTTAAAGTAGAAGACTAGTACCCTTCAGATCATGTGTATTTGTTCTGGCCCAAGATGAAAAAGTCTTTCAAAATTTGCCAGTTAATTTTAAAGTATAAAATCAGCTTGGGCCAGGCTAATTCCAGGTTTTCCTTAAAGAAGAAGACTAGTACTCTTTAGATCATGTGTATTTGGTCTGGCCCAACATGAAAAAGTTCTTCAAAATCACACTTGAACGTCTGCCTCATATTTTTTGAGCGCAATGGCTTTTAAAATATAATTTTATTAAATATATATTTAATTATTTATTGTAATATATAATTATAAATTCAGTAATTAAAATAAATATTTTACAATATACAAAATTACATTTAATACGATATTGTATATTTACATTGTTAATAAACAGATGTACTGCTTTTCTTCATTCTATCTCCTTCAGTGTTGATCTGTGAGGTGTTTAATATAAACAGCGGGTGTTTGTGAACGCTCCCTTTAGTTCACAGTGGTTCAGTGAAGCGGCAGCTGCGAATATCAAACCAACTTCAGCCGGGGAATACGAGGCTGCGAATATCGAGCCAAACGAATCTGGAACTGCGAATATCAAACCAACTTCAGCCTCGTGAAATAAATAATATCAACTTTAACGCGTTATTAAAAGCGGATTATTGGTCGCTCCACGAATCCACGCATATCTAATGAATCAGCAGACCCTTACAGACCAGACGGTATGCAAATGAGCTCTGTCAGCCAATCAGGCGCCGAGTTCAGCGAGCTGAAGGGGGGGGGGGGCAACGAAGTCCCAGCACAGTTATAGGAAGACAGAACACTTCAATTTATATTATTATTAATTCATGTTTAAGTTTTAATGACCATACCGATAGTGTTCCTAATGAAGTAATTCTTATCTATTGATGTCAATAGTAGAGAGATAGACAATAAAGGACAGCAACATCAGAGACAGACAATGGAGGGCAGCAACAGAGACAATGGAACAAAGCAACAGACAACTGAGGTGAGCAACAGAGACAGACAATGAAGTCACATCACAGATGTAGGAAGTTTGAGTAACACTTACATTTATATCAAATTTATGTTAACAGTGGGGAGCAACAGACGAACAAATAAGGACAGCAACAACAGATTCACGACAAACTTATAATAAATAAAATATGTCTAAATTAAAAGGTTTGAAGTGTGCTCGTGTATTTAGGGGGCATTGGAGTAGAGAGCCAAATGAAGTCCACTTTTGGGGGAAAAAGACCCCCCCCCATCACAATGCTGGCTACGGGCCTGCTGCACTTTATAAATGTATAGTTTTTTCTCTTTAACAGTGCAGAACACACTTTCCTAAAAAAGTAGACCAGAACATACAGCACAGGCCGGGACAGAAATGAGGAGAACAGCTAATAACTCACTGACCAATGAAAACACACGTCTGTAATAGTCTGTAATAGAACCCATAGTGTTACAGTGAACTCTCCCCCTTTAAAGCATATCCCTATTGACTTCTATTAGAAGTGAGTTTAGAGTGGCTGTGTTTTCTGATTTACGCTGCTATTGAGCAGATTCACTCTTTTTACTGCCAGATGACCCTGTTAAGGTTGGACCCAGTGTGTGTGTGTGTGTGTGTGTGGTGTACGGAATCCCTCTGTGTGGGTAATCAATAAATCCAGCCCTCTGAATCCGACAGGTCAGCTGATCGGCCACTCAGATACACAGAGAGGAAATGGATGCAGTAGTTTTGGGAGTGTGTATTTATGTGTGTGTGTGTGTGTGTGTGTGTGTGCTCATATCATCATGATTTCAACCCTAATATGCTGCAAAAACAGCTAAAATAATAACATGGTCAATGTGTTTAAAAAAAACTATAAATAAGTGTATGTGTGTGTGTGTGTGTGTGTGTGTGTGTTGAGTCTAAAAAGAGAGAATGCTGACCTCAACACACTCCACAATAACACACTCAGCCTGTCAAGATTAACCACACGCACTACTGCTGACCCAACACACACACACACACACACACACACACACAGTCTCTCTCTCTCTCTGCAGCTGCTGTAGTGATGGGCAGCTACATTAGCTAATGCAGTGCAGTACACTGGTGTTTACATAAACAGGATGATATAACGCTATATCTTTCATTTATACATGAGGTCGGCTTCTGATTTAGGATCACTGCAGGGCCTCCTAGTTAACAGGAAGCTGCAGTTCCTTGCTAAACCACTAGGTGGAATCACTGAACTGGCACGCGGCTGCAGACTCTCGTTAACATTCGGCTACAATCAACCAGCCTGACCAGTATAGCAGCATATGCATGATCAAAACCAGTCCCACAGCCAGCTTTACCTGCCCATGCTACAACACCGCCACCACCATGTTTGACAGATGAGATGGTGCGGGTGTGCTTTGAATCATGAGCTGTTTACTCAGCATTCTAATACAGTTTTATAGTTTTATGCACTGTGTACATTTATCAAACTGATGTGTTAAAAAGTTTCTATGGTTCATCTTGCTTGGATGAAAGCTTATATGACACAAAAATAAATTAAATATATGGCAGAGCAGAGCTGAAAAGATTGTCGAATAACAGTAAATTCTTTCTACAGCCGTTTTGTTAAAGTTTCTCCTTATTTTCTCCCCAATTTTACTCAGCTAATTTCCCAACCCACTCATTAGGACTCCATAAATGTCTATGTCTCAATAACGTCTATGTTTGCACTCAATACATGTCTACAGTCCGATATACTCACCTCTGAACGGCGAAAGAGGTAGCACTTTAGCGTGGTTGGCAGCTAATGCTAATGCTGCTCCAGCAGTGCTAGCCAGCGATAGCAGCAAATTATAAGTCAATATATTCGCTTCTGAATGGCAAAAGAGTCCCACATTTTTCCACAAACCCAGAGTTGCCACCTAGTGGGCTGGAGTAGAAGAACAGACAGTAATGCTATATAAATTAAACATTTGCTGCTAAAACCAGATTCAACAACAGAATCATTATTATTTTAATGAAAAGTAAAAATATATATATATCAGGCCATAAAAAATACTTCACAATAAGAGTCACAAATATCAGTTATAAATGGCAGTAAAAGACATTGTTAAATGGTAAGTAATGTATTAACTAATGACTAAATTGTAATGCTTAATAATGTTGTAAATAATAAAGTATTGGGACATTAATAATTAGTAATGTCTTAACTAGTGCCAATTAATTATTAGCTGAGTCAACCTGTCATCAGTACTGTTAATTAATGTACCCTTATTTTAAAGTGTAACCAAAAATATCAGTGCTGTTAAAGTGATAGTCCCCACATTTTCTGTGTTTCTGTGTTTTATATCAAACCTTTGCTGATACTTGCTAAATTTCTTAGCAAACAAAAGGTGCTTGTAACTCATTCACCTGGCATGGTCACATTTATGTGGTCGAATTGATTTATTTAGGTATTTATTTAATTCATTTTATTTTGTTGCTTTTTTAAATGCAAAAATGACATGATGTTGATGGTATTACTAGTACCGGAGTTACCATACAAACTGCACATTATTATTTGATATCTTGCTGTTGATTTACTAATTAGTAGCCATGTTGGGAATAGAATTTGCATTTACAAATTGTCCAGTTTGATTTTCTGATAAAATTGGCACCAAAAATCTGTTTAGGGAGGCGTGATTGACAGCACATCCTGCTAGCTTGTTGAACTATTGCTTTAATGCAGATTAGCTGTTTTTGAGCTGACTAGAAGGGCATTATGATGAAATGAGGGAAGGTGGGCAAATGTATTTTCCACTATAACTAAAGCTGCCGTGTTAGCATTGAGGCTGTTGCTACGTGTTTCAGTGTTTTTGTTTTAGTTTTTGTTTGATTGTTTTTTTTTTACAGTTTTACAATGTTTTGGTCACCTGACCTGGAAGGAAATATTTATTGAAAACAAACAAAAAAAAAAGGTAAAAATGATAAATATCTGTGAATTTTGTAAAGAACCTATGACTGTTTTTTACGGCGCTTGTTCTGTATCTGTTTGTTTTTTCGAGGCGGGGGAGGGGGAGGGATCTGGGAGGGGAAGGGGGAGGGGCTTAAACTAGAACGGTCGGGGTCGTGCAATGATCTGTAATTAAAGACAACAGAATATAGACAGCATCAAAAGAAGATACATGAGAAATGATATAGTGTTATATTTGCATGATTTGCTGTATTTTTAACAAGCAGAACTTTATCGTTGTGTAAAACTGAGTGGATGTGTGTCGAACAAAAACAAATATGGAACCGAAAATTCTGTCCTTTTTTTCTGTGATCTCTCTCTTTTCACTGCATTTTTATTTCTTCCCCCCATTCATCAACCTGATTAGACACTTTGATCTCATCCATATTTTGATCTCATCCATATCTTTTGTCTCTTTAGCGCCCCCTAGGGGCTGTTTAGTTTCTGACCAATTCACAACGATCAACGATTCCTCCTAAATGAACTAAAACCCCTCCTCCACTAGAGTGTAGTTACTGCCCCGCCGCTCACGCCTTCTGTTTACCGCAGCGCTATTGTGTGTGCATTTTCCCAGCATGCTCGGGGTTAATTGACATGGCTCCCGGCCAGCTCTGTAAGATGCAGGGGTCTGATGGGAAACCTCAACCCAAACCAGCAACTGCTCGTGAAATTATTCCGTCTGCTAATCAATACCCCTCCGCCCTCACGCGCAGGCTAGGCCACGGCAGTATTAGCGCTATTAGCATTCCCGTTGATTGGCTTTTTTGATGTGGATGTTAGCGGGGGAGTGAACTGCGGCCTGCTGGAAGCACCTCGGCTGTGTTGGGGGTTTGATTAAATTCGAGGCTTTTAAAGAACAGCAAAAGTGTGCTTTCTCAGGAGAGGGGGGGGGGGTAGAGACGTGGGGGTGAGGGGATGTGACTGGCATGCTACGTTTCTCAACAACAAAGTTGACCTTCAGGTTCTTCACAGTCTGTGTTCAACAGTAGATACACTCACTGGGGGAGCTCAACTGTCACAACTCAAACACTGAAGAGAATGCTAAAGCGGGAAAATGCTAATGTAAACAACATTAGCCACAAATGAGCTAAAAACACACTAAAGGTGTTTTCTTACCGCAAGGACCCACACTTCTGTTCACAATAGGTGATGAACCTCTTTGCTGTTCGCTAATATTAGCAAAATGTCTTCTTAGTAAACATTCATGAATACTCACGCAATCTTCTGTTAGAAATTTTATGCTAACAAACCTTTCCTTATACTTTATAAACATGTGCAAATTATCTTGTAAATTCTTGCAGGCAAATGTTTGCTAATACTTGATACATTTCTCCTGATAACCATGATAAACCTGTTAAAAAAGATTTTCTAATACATTAACTGATAATATTGTCTAATACTTGATAAATATGTCAACAAACATTTGCTAATGCTATCTGCTAATTATCTTCCGACATCTTGCAAGCTATTTTTGGCAATGCTGATGAACATTTTTGGTAACATTTGCCGTTTGCTAATATTTTCAAAATGTTTTCTCAGTAAACATTTATAAATACTCACAAAGTCTTTTGTTACAAATGTTGTGTTAACAAACATTTGCTAATACTTCATAAACATGTGACATTATTATCTTTCAGCTATTGGCAAGCAAATTTCTCACGATAACCATGATAAACATTTTAACAAATATTTTCTAATACAATAACTGATGGATATTTGAATTAATATTTACTCATATTTGATAAACCTGATAGCAAATATCTAATAATGCCTGATGAGCATCTTAGCTAATATTTGCTTATACATATAAGACCAGTCAAATTTAAACAGAAATTCTGTGTAGATTAATACTAAAATCATTTAAAATATGAAGAAAACAATATTAAGTTAACAAAAAGTGTTAAATAAACCAGAACATGCTTTATGAGGTAGAGTCACCTGTAATGGTTTTCAGTTAACAGCTGTGCTGAACTTGTCAAGAGTTAATTACTTGAATTTCTTGGCTCTTAATGCGTTTGATAGACTCAGTTGTAAAGTTGTGAAGAGGTATACAGTGAATAGCTCTATTTGAGTAATGTTCTAATACATAATATGGCAGGAAATACTCAACTAAGTAAAGGAATAAAGTACATTAATAAATGAAGATCAGTCAATACGAAAAAATTACAGAAGTATCTTCAAGTGCAGAGCCAATCAAGGCCATCAAAAACTATGATGGAACAGGCACTCATCAGGACCACCCCAGGAAAGGAAGAGAAAGAGGTACTTTTTGCTCAGCACCCTAGATAAGAGCCCCTAAATGCTATTTTATGGTTTGTTCAACACTTTTAAATTACTATAAATTACTATCCCTTATGTGTTTCTTCATAGTCTGGATGACTTCAGTATTAATTTACAATTTAGAAAAAAATAATAAATGAAAACTTTGAAATAGAAGGTGTGTCCAAACTTTTTAGAGTACTGGTACTGAATTTCAGAAAGCTGGAGAATTGTAGTGATTTTAAAAGTTGAAGCTATTCCAGTGAAGCTTTTCCCTGGAGGCTCATTTCCTAAAAATAAAACTACAGAGTGTGTTTAAAAGAGACGTGTAAAGAAGAAAGCGTGACAGCTCAATGCTCAATGCTAATTTGACGGCGCAGCTTCTGTATCTGGACCCAGAGCTTCTGAAGAAGAACAGGCCTCAGATTTCTCACCGGCCGTCAGACGTCTGCTGACACTTTTCAGTCTACTTTTAATCAATAATCATGGTTTTTCTTTTTTAGTTCTTCAGTTACATTCATTTAAACTCATTTAATAAAAAAGTAAACAGATTAAATAAAAAGCCGCTCAAATCTGGCGTTTACTAAAAAACAACAGCTGCCAAAAAAGCTTCAGTTTAATCTGGAAAAAAAAACATTCTGCAAAAGAAAGCTAAAAAAAATCACTTCAGATGAACACAGCAAACAGAGTGTAGAGGCTTAATAAATTCAAAACATTCGCACACAGATGCTTTATGCTAGTTAAACGACTGTGAGGGTTATTTTTCTTATTTCTCTTTGAATAAGAGTGAAAATTGTTCACTATTATATCAACTATATTAATTTCCTGTATAAACCGTGCTAAACATATTAAACTGCATAAAATAATCAAAATAATCATGATTAATTTCTAAAAATTGGGATTAGTTGTGATTAGCATAGCAAAATATGATGTATTGTCAATATTTACCTTAGACTATCCAATTATTCATAATAAACGTCTCACAATATTTGTACTAATCTTGATTAGCTACAAAAAAAAAGGAATCAATCCCGATTAACCATTAAATTATGATTAATCGTTTTTAGCACAGCATAGTATGATAAAACGTGGTTAATTATGCAATAATGCAAATGCAATTCATGATTACCTAGAGAAAACAATGGGATTAATCATGATTAACTACAGAAAAAAAAGTTAATTATGATTAACTACAGAAAAAATGGGATTAATCACAATTAGCTACAAAGCCAATTGGATTAATCATGATTAACTACAGAAAAATGTGATTAATAATGATTAATTACAGAAAACAAAACAAAAAAAATAATCATGATAAACTACAAAAAACAATGTGATTAATCATGATTAACTACGAAAAACAATGTGATTAATCATGATTAAGCAGAAAAAACAATGGGATTAATCATGATTTACTACAGAAAAAATTGATTAATCATCATTAACTACAGAAAACGATGTGATTAATCATGATTAACTACTACAGAAAACGATGTGATTAATCTTGATTAACTACAGAAAAAAAATTATTAATCGTTATTAAATACAGAAAACGATGCAATTAATCATGATTAACTACTACAGAAAATGATGCAATTATTCATGATTAACTATAGAAAACAATGCGATTAATTATGATTAAGCAGAGAAATTATGATTAGCTACTAAAAATAATGGGATTAATTATGAATAACTACAAAAAACGATGTGATTAATCATGATTAAGTACAGAAAACTATGCGATTAACTATTAACTATGCGACCTAATTAGACCTGGATGAATCCAGTTTATTTTAGCGGGTCTGAACACACCCCGAATCAGTTTAGTGAAAAAGCTCTTTTTTCAGCGTCTGATTGGCAGCCGATTGAGCTTTAAAATCGACAGGGCAACCCCATGACCCGAGAGCCTTCACCACACTGGACTTGCCCCCCCTGCTGGACGAGATCCAGGGTCAGAGGTCAGAGATATACTGCGAGGGGAGGCCGTAAATTTTGCGTATTGAGTTCTGGCTGGGAGTCGTAGCGTATGCCTGGAGGCCGAATTCATCCTCTGAGGAACAGCAGAGACTCTCTCTCTCTCTCTTTTTTTCTCTGTTTTTCTCTTTCTCTGTGTTGTTCATCTGTGATTTTCTGTCATTTTATACTTTATATCAGCCTGATTTCGTCAGTCTTTTTTATTTTGCCATGTCCATTAAAGACAAACAACAAACAACCCCTCACATCATTCATCTCTCCTCCCCTCACCTCGCTCATCCATTCTTCTCTGATTTCTGTACAAAAAAGATCTGTTTCTATATTTGCAATAAATTTTTAACAAAGAAAAGAAAAAAAAAACGCTCTTTTCTCGTTCAGACTGGTTCTTTCTTTTACTCCGGGCTCTTCATGAGCCGCCTGAATCCGGAGCTCCAGCTGGCCTGCAGAAGAACCATTTCAGTAAGTGCTTCTGATCCTCACATTCTATTGACTGAGAGCTTCAGTAACGACCCATTCTCTGTACAGTGAATAGAGCGTAATGACCACGGAGTATCACACACACTTTCACCTGTCCATACGCTCTCTCTCTCTCTTTTTTTCTCTCTCTCTCTCTCTCACATACACACACTCTCTCTCCTTCTCCGTGTCCATCAGGAGCGGCACAATTCGAAATGAAGGTAAACGTTCCAATAAATCTGTTCTTTTCCCAGAGATCCTCCATTAAAATGACAAAATCCAATAGTATATCAAACATCTTCATATCTCTTCTCTTCTCTTCTCTTCTCTTCTCTTCTCTTGTCTTGTCTTCTCTCAGTCGCTATTCATTCATTTCTCTTCTTTCCTTCTCTATTCTCATCTTCTCACTCTTTTACTCCCCATTTCTGTCTTCTCTCCTGTTATCCCATTTTCCTTTTCAATCTTTTGTTTCTTTCTCTTCTCTTGTCCGCTCTTCTGGTTTCCTCTTCTCATTTTTACTCATCTCTTCTCACTTCTCAGTTTTTCTTTTCTGATTTAACTCATGTTTTCTTTGCTTTCACTTTTCTCTTCGCTATTCATCTCTTTTTTCCTCTTTCTTCTATATTTTCAACACTTTTTCTCTTTACTTTCATTTTCTTTTCTGTTCTCCTCACTTAGGTTCTTCTCTCTTCTTCTCTTTCATTCTCTTTTATTTTCTCCTTCTCTCTTCTCAGTGTTTAGTCAATTAACCTCTGTGTTTCTCTTTTATTTTTCACTTTCACTTTTACTGTTCCTGTTTATTTTCTTCTCTTCCTGTTTCTTCTCTCTTTTTATTTCTCCTCTCTTCTCCTCTTTTCTCATCTTTCTTACATTTTTGTATCTACTCCTCTCACCCCTTTTCTTTTAATCTCTTCCTTCCTCTTCTGATCTTTTCTTCTGTTCCTCTCTTTTCTTTTCTTCTCTTTTCTCCTCTCTTCTCTTTTCTATCTCTTTACTAATTTCTTCTCTCTTCATCCCTATTCTTTTTCCTCTTCTCTTTTCTACTTTTCTACTTCTCTCTTTTTTATCTCTTTGCCTCCATATTTTCTTCTCTCTTCTTCTCTCCTTTCCTCACACTTTCTCTTCTTCTTTCTTCTCTTTTCCTCTCTCATCTCTTCACCCCTTTCAATTCTACACTGTTTCACTTTCACAGTTTTCTTTTATTCTCCTTTTCTTTTATTTTTCTCCTCTCTTTTTCTCCATTCTCCACTCTTCACCTCCTCTCATTTCTTTTCTTATTTTCTCCTCTCTTTTCATCCCCTCATTTTTAAATTAATTACTTCTCTCTATTCTCCATATTGTCTTTTTTCCTCTCTCTTCTCTACTCCTCAACTCTTCCTCATGCTTTTTTTATTTAATGTCTCTCTTTTTGATGGTTTAGTAGTTTATGTTAATTAGCATGACTGTGTTGCTGAGTAGCAGGTCCACCTCTCTCTCTCTCTCTCTCTCTTTTCTCTCTCTTCTCCTCAGAGTGTCCTGCACTGAGCGCTGATGAATCAGAAGGACGGGTGCTCTGGTTCTCCTCTTCGTGCTCCTGCTCTGCTGAACTGCTGTAATTAAAGCTCCTCTTCCTCACAGCGCTGAAGATCTCCAGCCTGCTCTGCATTTCACTTCATTCCAGGTGTCAATCAAACTCCACACCTCTTCATCTTTCCCTTTCTCTTAATTTTTTCACCTCTTTTTCTATTTCTATCTTTCTTTATATCTCTTTCTCTCCATCTCTTTATTTTTCTATCCATCTCTCTCTTTTTCTCTCGGCCTTTCTCCGTGTCCATCTTTCTTTTTATCTCTCACTTTCCCTCACTCTCCATCTTTCTCTCTTTTTCTCTTTCTATCTATCTATCTCTCTCTGTCTCTCTTTTTATATTATTCTCTCTCTGTTTTTCTATCCTTCTCTCTCTCTTTTCATATTTCTCTCTGTCTTTCTCTGTCTCTCTCCCTTTCTATCTCTCACTCTCCATCTTTCTCTGTGTATCTTATATTTTTCTCTCTCTCACTTTCTATCTCTTTTTCTGTCTTACTCTTTCCATCTCTTTCACTCTTTCACTCTCCATCGTTCTCCTTCTATCTTTCTCTCTCTATTTCTCTTTTTCTCTTTTTATCTCTTTCTCTCTCTCTCTTATTATCTTTCCCCCTCTCTTTTTCCTTCTCTTTCTCACTTTCTATCAGTCACTTTCTTCCACTCTCTCCATCTCTCTCTGTCTCTGTCTTTTTCTCTCTCTCTTTTCCTATTACTCTTTCTATCTCTTTCTGTCTTTCTCTTTTTTATATATTTCTCTCTTTTTTCCCTCTCTTTCTCTCTCTCTCTTTCCGTTGCTCTTTCTATCTTTCTCTCGGTAATGTGATTCTACAGCATGGATGTTGATGAAGATGGAGAGGATGAAGATAAGGATCAGTAAAACTGCAGTGAAAGTTTTTTTTAGGACAGTTTTGTGCAGGAAGTGAGCTCAGGCTGCTGGAGGGTTAAAAGTTCTCACTACTTTCTGTTTTTTGGGACAAACATAAATATGCTGAAGAACTGGGACAGATTTGGAGAGCCTTCCCCAGAGTTCTGCTGGTTTAAAACCTTTTACAAACTTTTATTTCTAATCACCTTTAGACAGTCTGTTTTTTTTACCTTGTACATAGTATATTACATGTGATCCATATGTAATAATTATGTAGTAAACAGTAAAAAAAGTATTTGTCCTCCACAATCCCCTGATCTAAACCTGATGAACTGAGATGTTGATTTGAGGTCATTTGAAATGAACTGGAGTTTCACAGTATTAAGAAAAAGCAGCAACTATTGTTCAGCACCTCCAGAAACTCCTTCAAGACGCTGAGAAAACTATTCCAGGTGACTCTCCCTCATGAAGACACTGAGATTAAAATACCAAGAGTGTGCAGATATGTCCTCAAAGATAAATGTGGTGAATGTGGTAGAGCATTTTCACACCAGCACCATTTAAACCGGTTAAAACAAACTCTGGTTTGTTTGTACCCTTAGTGCGGTTCGATCGAGTAGGTGGTTAAAAAGTAATTGCACTCTGGTGCGGCTCAAAACAAACAAACAAACCCAAATGAAATCTGAAATGGTTCACTAGTGGTGAGAACGTGATCCGGTCTCGTTTTGAAATATAAAATATGCTCCTTTTATTTTAGCTAAACTGCTGATAAGGTGCAGTTTATTCTGATACATCAGCCAGATAATGCTACTTACCACAGCAATAATCAAACTCTGTCTCTGCTGCTCCATGCTGTTTACATGTGTGGTCTGTTCAGTGTTTTTACTGCTCGCAGCCACACAAATCTACATGCATTTTGTGTAAATGCAGCTTTAAACCGAATCGTCTTGCTGTATAAACTTCCAGACAGCTCTGACCAATCAGAGGAGACTAGGTGCTCATGTGGTTTATTGGTGTGTATTTTGGTGCGTTTAGGTTTGTGCCTGTGTGAAACCAAACCAAACAGAGGAAAAAAACACAGGTTTGAAAACGACCTTAAAAGCGTCTGAAGTATAAAAAATAACCTGGTTTGTTTAACACTTTTTGTTTTCTAAATATTTTTGCATGTGTTCCTGTATAGATTTAATATGAACTTCAATATTTAATTTACAATGTAGTGTGGGAGGTTTCATGGCTAAATTGGAGCAGCCTGGTGGCCAATCTTCATTAATTGCACATTATTGCACCAGTAAGAGCAGAGTTTGAAGGTTCAATTATCAGGGTAAGAGCACAGTTCTGTTCAAAATATTGCAATGCACACAACATTATGGGTGACATACCAGAGTTCAAAAGAGGATAAATTGTTGGTGCACGTCTTGCTGGTGCATCTGTGACCAAGACAGCAAGTCTTTGTGATGCATCAAGAACCACGGTATCCAGGGTAATGTCAGCATACCACCATAAAGGACAGACCACATCCAACAGGATTAACTGTGGACGCAATAAATTATCTAAAATTTTATTTACTTAAAAAAAAGCAAATGCAGAAAGTTGTGGAATTTTTTAAAGTAACTCATCATTTTACTCATCGTTTTTTTATGTGCTATCAACTTTTAAATGAGTTAGTATGTTCTATGAAGTATTGTGAATAAAATATGGATCTATTACACTTGCAAAACATTGCGTTCTGTTTTTATTTACATTTATTTACAAGTTACACATTGTTTCCAAATCTTTTTTTTTTTTTGGAATCGGGGTTGTAGATTACGAACACTGTATAATCATTTTATCTCCTTCTGTAATCAGAAGTGTTGAGAAGACTCCTCCTATGCTGAGTCTGGGGTGTAATTATACAGCTATTACTGAACCCATCAGCTCCCTCACGCCCACTGTAATGACTGAATGAAATATTAAAGCGGTTCTGGTGGGGGATCAGCAGGGGAAGCTTCAAGAGGCTAACGGCTATCCAGAGCTCCATTCATAATCCCTGAGCAGAGGTGTAGAGGATCAGGGAACCCTCCTTCCTGTACAGAAACACACTGAGGAGGAGGAGAAGGAGCTGACTGACATTCATTAATGAAGAAATCACCTTATATTAACCCACCTGTTAGATGATGTAGTTCAACCTGAGCCATTTTAAAGCTTAAAGGAGAAATCCAGTGATTACATGTGACATATACAGTGACTTTTGCCACATTAGGCTTCAAACATAAACATTTTATTTTTTTGTGAAGAATCAGCAACAAGTGGGACACAATTGTGAAGTGGAATAAAATT
Organism: Astyanax mexicanus; assembly: GCF_023375975.1. NCBI lineage: Eukaryota > Metazoa > Chordata > Actinopteri > Characiformes > Acestrorhamphidae > Astyanax > Astyanax mexicanus. The sequence continues at coordinate 19,195,614 of NC_064430.1, read as the reverse complement.
TATTGGATATTTTAAACTTTTTTTAGAATTAAAAACTTGACAAGTGGGGCGTGCAATATTTTTCTGCCCCCTTGTGTTACTACTTTGTAGCGCCACCTTTTGCTGTGATTAGAGTTCCAAGTCAAAAAACACTGCTGACCAAAAAGAACACAATGACCCATCTCACAATCGCCAAAATACATCTTAATGATCCCCAGAACTTTGGGTTAATATTATTTGGACTGACGTGGCAAAGGTGGATTTTTTTGGGAAATTGTGTATCCTGTTACATCTGGTTAAAATTAACACATAATTTCAGAAAAAGAACATTATACACCATGTAAAACATGGTGGTGGTAGTATGATGATCTGGGGCTGCTTCAGGATCTGAACAAATTGCTTTAATAAATGGAACCAGGAATTCTGCTGTTTACCAGACAATCCTGAAGGAGAATATCTGACCATCTGTTTGTGACCTCTAGCTCAGGTGTACTTGGGTTCTGCAGCAGGACAATGACCCATTCCACCTCTGAATGGTTTAAAAAAAAAACAAAATTAAGGTTTAGGAGTGGCCTAGTCAAAGTCTGATTGAGATGCTTTGGCTGATGAAGATCATAAACAGGATGTTTATGCTTAAAAACCCTCCAAAGTGAATGAATGAAAAAAATCTGCAAAGAAGAGTTACAGATTATTTGTTAAATAAAAACAACTTGAATTTGCATTCTGCCTCCAAATTTGGATCGTTACAATGGAACATATATAAGCAGTATTTGCACTGTCATGCCGTGAAATAGCCCTGGTTGATAATGAGTGTTTGCAGGTGTCTATAAATGGTTGTAGACGATTAAAGAGGCAAGAAACAAAGCAGACACAACCAGTGACATTATCTTACTGAGGGAAGTTAGCGAGCGAGGTAATAAGAAGCAGGAAAGAAAGATACTAGATTGATCATCTGAAGGTATAGTTTTTATAGTGATTGTGTTTGTGTTTATCCAGCAGAAAAGCACATTAACAGCTACCGTTGCCCTGAGCAGCCATTACACCCAGCGGAGTGCACCGCACTGCTAATGGCCATGCATTCTTCAACACAACTGTGTGTATTGCTATAGAAGTAACGTAGTGGACTGCAATACATTGTGTTGCCATATAAATGTACATTCTATACAGTAGATATAGATATGTATTATTGCCGAATTCAGATGCAAGAAAAAAGTATGTGAACCCTTTGGTATTACTTGGATTTCTGCATAAATTGGTCACTAAATGTGTTCTGATCTTCATCTAAATCACAACAATAGACAAACACAGTCTGCTTAAACTAATACCACACAAAAATATATATGTTTCATGTTTTTTTTTTTTAACACAACATGTTAACTTTCACAGTGCAGGGTGGAAAAAGTATGTGAATCTTTGGATTTAATTACTGGTTGATTCTTCTTTGGCAGCAAAAACCTCAACCAAATGTTTCCTGTAGTTGCAGATCAGACCTGCACAACACTCAGGAGGAATTTTGGATCATTCTTGGATCATTCTCTTATGGTCATGCCACAGCATCTGAACTCTCTAGAAGTCGCATTTTCTTCTGTTGAAGCTGTTGGGTTTTTGATTTACTTCTATGTTTGGGTCACTGTCCTGTTGCATCATCCATCCTCTGTTGAGCTTCAGTTGGCATACAGATGGTCTTAAAGTTTTCCTGCAAAATGTCTTGGTTAACTTGGAAATTCATTTTCCGTTGTAATGTAGTATTAGTTTAAGCAGGCTGTGTTTGTCTATTGTTGTGACTTAGATGAAGATCAGAACACAGTTCAATCCAAGCATCAAGCAAAATTTCAGGAGAATAAATGTCAATTTTCGCTAAAGTTGTCCACCCTGTCGTGCAACTTGCTATGACAGGTTGGATGTGTGCATTACAGGAAATTAAAAAATAAAGCTTCATGTATGATTTTATATATGATGACATTATTTGATATTGGATATTTTGATATTTGACTCAGGCATTATTTTGTTAACTCTAGCACTGACAGCAAATTGTAAGAAAAGGATAAAAAATGGAATTTCTCTAAGTGATGGACTCTCTCTTTTGCTCTCTCTCTTTCTCCAGGGCTGAATGACTGTATAGCAGTTGATGGCTTTGTCCTGAGGAGTGGAAATAGCTAGCACTCTGGCTATGCAAATCTACCCTGTAATCAGACCTGCCTCTAATGTTCAGCCACTCCAGCTCCAAATTGCCTGACTGGCGAAGAGCCTCAGGAAGAGCCTCAGTTTGAGCATCATTTTGAGGAGAGTTGTCTTAAATTTAAGTTAAAAAGACTGTAAAATATTGAATAAAAAAAGCTTTTATCTATCACTAGACCTACACTATCCTACTCCTAACTGCCCTTAACCATTATTTTCAAGTTCCAGAACCATTTACCTATTCTTTAGTAGCACGACAAACGCCTCAAAGCATCCCAGCAAACTCAAAGTATCCCTAACTAGAATCCAACTAAAATCTTACCTGGTCTACCCATAACTATGCCTAACTAGCAACCCAATTTAACCAAACTCACCAATAACTGCTATTAGTTACATCAGTACAACATCTACCTCAGCCTATCCTAGTTTTAGGTACTGCAGTTACCCAACCCAACCCCAGTCTTCTTTTATACCCATACCTGAATTAACAAGCACTACAGGTATATTTAGCACCCTGCTGATGCTGATTTGAACTTAAACACACCACTGAGAGAATAAATATGACTACACTGAGAGAATAAATATGGGGTTTAACTAAAACACACACACACGCACAGTGATGCATGTTTGTTACATCAGGCCACAATAAGCCCCTGGAACGCCAACACTCTGGAGTGAAGTCGGCCGTAATCATACGCTGGAAAATCCATTTAGCGAAGACACTCCACTCGCTACGCCATAATGCCAGCTCCAGACGCTAACTACTGCCCACAGAGCCGATCATTACCCGGGAGAACGCCCCTCCCGCCCGGTACTGCTGCAGAATTGATCGGCCCAGCTGAAACTGTAATAGCTTCATAGCGTCCAGATCACTCCTCAGCAAATCAATGAGCCTATAGAGCAGCCAGCACCACACCTCAGCGCTAATCATCACCACCAGAGCCAGAGCGAAGGGGAAAGCAGGACCGGTTCTTCACACTGGCGAGGTTTTAAGACATTCATTCATCACTGTTACATTCAGGTTCTCCCAGAGGCTTGGAGGCACCAAGCAACCCTAACCTCCCCTAAAACCTCCTCAAATACAATTTTACTGTATATATTTAGGTATTTATTCAACAGCCTTCCATCTGCAAGTGGGTTATTTACACCCACACAGCTCACAGATACTGTAGGTCTAGTGAACACCACGACAGAAAAACAGAACAATCAGGAAGTACAGTAAATCCAATCCAAAGAACACACTGATATGTCTAAGTTTAATCACAGGAAAATATATTTTTGAGCTCAGTAAACTTTGCTAATTAAAATGAGAAGATTTTATCTAAATTGATCATTTGTGAACTTTGTTTAATTACAACCTTAACCAATCCCCAGTTTTCTTTAATACCCATACCTGCATTAACAAGTACCACAGGTTTGTTTACCACTCTGCTGATGCTGATTTGAACTTAAATACACCAAAGAGAAAAAAAACAATAGGGATGTACAGTAAAGCCTACTCACAGAGCATACTAATAAGTTTAATTACAAAGTAAACAAATGTTTTAAGCTCAGTAAACTTTGCTCATTAAAATTAGAAGATTTCACCTAACTTGTTTTGTATGATGATACTGTAGATGAGGATAATCCTGTGTAGATATTTGGTGGATAAGATGATAGATGATGATGGTTATGGGTAAACTATGAATGAATGAATGTTTGGGTGAGTATGATGATAGGTCTGAATAGTTATGGGCAGATTGGAGTAGTTTGGATGGGTATGATGATATATGAGGATAGTTATTGGTAGGCTGGGTAGGTTGGGTAGGTATGATAATAGATGAGTATAGTTTTGGGTAGACTGGGTTTGGTTGGGTGGCTATGTTGATGTATAAGAACAGTTATGTGTAGACTGGGGTAGTTTGGGTGGGTATGATAGAAAAGGATAGTTATGGGTACATTGGTTTGGTTTGGGTGGGTATGATGATAGATGAGGATAGTTATGTGGGTAGACTGGGGTCGTTTGGAAGAGTATGATGACAGATCTGGATAGTTATGTGTAGACTGGGGTAGTCTGATTTGGGTGGTTACGGTGATGGATGAGTATAGGTATGGGTAGATTAGGTTTGGATGGGTGGGTATGTTGATGGATAAGAATAGTTTATGTGTAGACTGGGGTAGTTTGGGTGGGTATGATAGAAAAGGATAGTTATGGGGTTACATTGTGGCGGTTTGGGCGGGTATGATGAAAAGTGTGGTGCTACATAAGGGTTGTAATACCTTTTCTAGGCAAGGTGGGGTAGGTGTGGTGCTAGATAAGGACAGTTATGGGAAGATTAGGCTCTAAACCCTTCTCCTTCTCTACCTCATGAAGCTCTGGCTGAGATTGAAAGGCTGTAGACGGACTGAAGCGTGAAAAGGTCTTTTTGCCCACTAGTGCAAAAAAATTAAAAGACAGAGCTGGTGGGTTTTGGTTGGGTGTAACAGAACCGTCTGCTGTGCCCCCCTCTTACCCCATGCTTTCAGCAGCTTCAAACAGGCGGAGCGTGGAAAGCGAGAAAATGCGGCGGTCATGCTCTCCTCCTCCAGCCGCGGATTAGCGAGCCGTTCTGAATGTCAGTAATTACAGCCTGAATGGAAGCGGATTTATTCTAATTTCAGCTCAGCGTTCCTCATTACAGCCAACAGGAAATTCCACGGGAGAGATATCGTCAAATTCAACGGAACGTTTACACTGAACCTGAGTCATCAGAACAGAAAACAGAAAACAAGACATTTTCTCAATACACACACATACACTCTCTTTCTCTCTCTCTCTCTCGCTCTCTCTCTCTATCTCTCTCGCTTATGTGTCCAGGTGTTGGCATTTCTCCAGCTCTCTGCTGTGAGTGTTTTCCGGAAGCCTCCATGTCTCTCCTCGGCTTGGTCATTCCTCTGTCTGCTAATTTCATTTCACAGCGACAGTTTGGACAGTTGTTTACTGTAATTCAGCTAAAAAGCAAATAACTGAAATAATTTAAATTACACAGCTCTAACCCTGAATCGGAAAAGGATGGGACAGTAAAGAAAATGCAAATAATAATATTAAATGTAGTAAAAACAGTTTATATATTTACTTTGACATTTTTTTTTATATTTTGTCTGGTGAACTTACATCCAATCCTGCATTTCAGGCCTGCAACACATTCAAACACAACACAATCAAACCTGAATCAGTAAACAGCTTCCTCTTCATAATGTTGCCATTCATTCTAAAAACATAATCTAAAAGATTATGATTTTTCATTGAGGATACCAAAGATAAAGTGTTTTTATTTAAACTATTATCTTGTCACATTCTTCTTGTAAACATGATTTAAAGATCTCCTTCTGCTAAAATCCATATTTTCTTGTTCTTTGTGAAATGCATGCTGCACACGAAACTGTTCTTCCAACTCGATTGTCTGCAGTAGCTAATAAAAGAAAAAACAAGGTGATCTGGAAAAGCTCTGTTTCTACGCCAACCCATGAGTTTATGGCCTCGCCCACCTTGACACGTCTCACATGGCATTCATTCATACTATAGACCACAACTAGACATTTTAAAATGAATAAAAAAAAATGGAATGAGACAGTGTGAAGTTTGTTTTGGGGTCGCATTTATCCTTTTCAAAAATTCCAGGTTGGGACTGCAGGCGGGCAGGCCAGCAACTGTACCCTCTTCTTACGTAGCCATGGCTTCGTAATGTGTGCAGCATGTCCTCACAGCAATGCTCCGAGCAGTTTTGCTTAAAATATTGCAATGCACACAACATTATGAGTGACATACCAGAGTTCAAAAGAGAACAAATTGTCGGTGCACGTCTTGCGTGACAGCAAGACAGCAAGTCTTTGTGATGTATCAAGAGCCACGGTATCCAGGGTAATGTCAGCATACCACCAAGAAGGACCAACCACGTCCAACAGGATTAACTGTGGCTGCTGTAAGAGGAAGCTGTGTGAAAGGGATGTTGGGGTGCTAACCCGGATTGTATCCAAAAAACATAAAACCATGGCTGCTCAAATCACGGCAGAAAATGTGCACCTCAACTCTCCTGTTTCCACCAGAACTGTCCGTTGGGACAATAAATTATTGTGGTCTAAAACCAGGTGTTTCAGTTTCTTTGTCCAAACCCTGTATATCTAACCAATGAAAAACAAGTGGCTAAATTTGTGACGATTTTTAGGTTACTACCTAATTTGGACAAACAACCTGTCCCTTACACTTTCTTGATGACTGGGCCAATAGAAATGATCCAAAATCACCTAAAATATCAACTGTAAATTTGCTATTTTGGAGAAACTTGGATTTTCTTTGGACAGCAATGATATAGAATCTGACTTGTCAGGCTCAAGATTGTAAAACAATGGTAAAGATGGAGCTATGATGGAGTCAAATCAGATTGGGTTTGGACAAATTGTCAAACAGACAAATTTTGTTTTAGGACTGGAAACAAATCTGTCAGGCTTGGCTTAGTTCAAGATTGGACCAGATTTTGTCAGGGTCGTGCTTGGTAGGAATTATGGAGAACTTAGTTCAGGTCCCTGTTGAAATGTTCAAGGACATTGGTAATTATAAGAAACTGAGAAACCGGTTCTGTTGGATGGATGGATGGATGGATGGATGGATGGATGGATGCCAGTGTTTCAGGATGCTGTTGTGTCTATGTTAACTTCTGGCTCTCTCCTTTTAATAAGACTGTAAACTTCTTTTAGGAGACATAAATTGTAAGAGTTCGAGCATTCCTTTCTCAAAGCTGTGTGAGCAGTTTTAAAAAGGGGGTGGTAATGATTGTGATTGGCAGCATCTGAAATCAAAGTGAATTTGACAGAAATCACAATCAAATCCATATTTAGTGTAGAATCTTTCACCTGCATAATCCCACAGATCAATGCAGTGTTTTTTTTTTTTAGCATTCATGGCACATGACGAAAGTCATGGGACACAACACTAGTCATGTGACCTTTGGTTTGCCATTGGACATGATTGTATAACTGTGTTTGTGAGGACTTCTAACACAGTTACTAAATAAACCTAAATCTAAACCAAATCCTGATAATAAGCACGGTAATTACATAGCAAACAACAAAAACAAATAATCATTTTATATTTAGACATCTGGTCCTCAGTAGGAGCTAAATTCCGGAACACACAAACACACACACACACACATCAAACACACACACACACACACACACACTTTTAAAGGTCAGTGTGTGGATTACAGGCACTGTTTTGTGTTTTTCATTTACTAATATCACAGCTCAGGGAGAAATAAACGGGTCTGCTGTGAGTAAACAAACTGCAGGATAAATAAAGATATAAGTAAACAGATAAACAACCAGATTAAACAGCGATAGAGCAAAGTCCCAGAATGCACTGCTGTAGCCTACAGCATCCGGAGAATTTATTATTCCTAACTTCCAACTAAAAGCGTATCCATCAGACACACACACACACACACAGTGAGGGAGGGGGTGTGGTGTGTGTCTGTTGGGGTAAAAGAACCTGTTCTGCATTTCCTTTAATGAGAATGTTAAATCAATGTTCAGATCACATACATTGATGCTCTCTCTCTCTCTCTCTCTCTCTCTCTCTCTCCCTCTGTTTGATTATTATCTGCCAGAGTTTTTTAAGTTTTTTAAAAACAATTTCTGCTTTATCATCTGCAGTATCATTTTTTTTTTTTTTGGGGGGGGGGGGGGGTACCTACACCAATGGACGACATTAGTCAGAACCTGTTAGATTTAGAGGTTTAGACTGGGCCAAAATGATATCATGCTTTTTTTTTGACAATGGACTTGGATCAGGATTGGACCAAATTTTATTGCTAAAGCTGTATGAGGTATTTTGTAAGATTAGAGAAAATATCAGATTCCAGTTGGGATTAGACAAATTCCTGTCAAGCTTCAGTTGGATCAGGATTGGGCAAGCCTTTGTGAGGTACAGTTTGAGATGGAAATACACAGAATTTAGTTATGCTTGAGTTTGAATTGGCCAGAATTCTGTCGAGATTGGGATTGGTCAGGGCTGTAATTAGACAGAACTTTTTTTGGGTACAGGTTGAGTCTTAACTGAGAGCAAGACTGAATTCTGCCAAGCTTTAGCTGGATTAAGAACATTGTCTTGCTTGTGTTGGGATTGGGTAGAATCTGTCATGATCAGTTCAGGATAAAACAGAATTCTATCAGGATTGGGTTAGGTTTAGAAAAGCAACTTAATTCTGCGGTTTGGGCAAATAAGAAAGTAATGTATTTTTCTGTGATTCTGTTTACCACACACAGCACTGCCCGTGCAAGATGACAGAGGTCAAAACGATATGTAAAAAAACAACCGTCCAAATACAAGTTTTTATTCAAGATGTCTAACATTAGAATTCTGTCAGGATTGGGTTGGGTTCCTAATAGCAACTTAATTGCCTCATTCGGGCCAAGATTAGACAGAATTTGATGGACTAGCTACATATGGGTTTAAACTGAATGCTGAGGTCTGATTAAAGAAGAAAATTAAATTGTTTCTTCATTGGTCTGCTAATATTGATGTAGGTTCTTCTGAATTAATTCTGACATTCCTAAATTTCACTCTTTTCTAATCCAGTTTGTAAGGAGAAGGAAAATAGCAACAACAGCCATTCTGTGGAATTACTGACATTATGGCCAATTGTTTGATTGATTGAGCTGCTACTGAAGTGATATTCACCATATGGACAAAATATATGGACACACATTTTAAACATTACATTTAGTTGTTACATTCAGTCCTAACTCTAACCCTTCCCCTACCCTACAGTTACCCTTAACCCTACCCCTAAACCCTAACCTAACACCCAAGTCTAAACTCTAACCTAACCCTACCCCTAAACCCTAACCTATCCTAACCCCCAAGTCTAAAACCTAACCTAACCCTACCCCTAAACCCTAACCTATCCAAACCCCAAGTCTAAACCCTAACCTAACCCTACCTCTAAACCCTAACCTATCCTAACCCCCAAGTCTAAACCCTAACCCTACCCTACCCCTAAACCCTAACCTATCCTATCCCCAAGTCTAAACCCTAACCTAACCCTACCCCTAAACCCTAACCTAACCCAACACCCAAGTCTAAACCCAAACTTAACCCTACCTCTAAACCAACCCTACCCCTAACCCCAAACCTAACCTTAAATCCTAACAAAACCCTAACTCTAAACCGTAACCTAACCTTAAGTTACCCCCAAGTCTAAACCCTAACCTAACCCTACCCCTAAACCCTAACCCAACCTAACCCCCAAGTCTAAACCCTAACCTAACCCTACCCCTAAACCCTAACCTTACCCCAAAGTCTAAACCCTAACCTAATCCTACCACTAAACCAATCCTACCCCTAACCTACTCCTAAACCCTAACCTATCCCTAAACCCTAACCTATCCTAACCCCCAAGTTTAAACCCTAACCTAACCCCACCACTAAACCAATCCTACCCCTAACCTACCCCAAAACCCAACCCTAACCCTAAATTAGGCACCAATTTTTTTTCTGTTATTTTTAACTGAGATATACAAAAATTAGTACTCTATTAATGGAGTCCGATCCTATTAACCAAATCGTTATAAACCTTTTCCTCGCGGAGATATTTAATATCAAAGTTTTAAAATCTCTATGGGAAATCCCATTCAAACTGTTTTTGATTTAAAAAAAAAGACCTAGAGACACCATTCCACATTTGTGGTGATACACTCGAGGCCTATTATTTATTAAAAATAGAACAGAGTCTCTACGTCATTTCCTGTCCAAAATAAAAAAAATTGCAGTTACTGTACCCCACCACCAGGTGGGGTGATTTCCTGACACATTTGCAATCTTTGTTCCTAACTTTTATTCAAATTCAAGCCTAACTACTAGCCTAACAAATTCTACCTAACTACAAAAGTGCTCCGATTTGCCCCAAAATTGGTGGGCATCACCGCCACATCACCCAAAGCTCAAAAATGACAACGACAAACAACTTTTTACAAAGTGTCCAACACAGATAGAAAACAGATAGAAACATATAAAATGGGACACCAAGGTGAACCCTGACTCCTTGGAGACCACAGTCCCTAACTCGGAAACCAAAGGACATACAGACTCCAAACCACTGTCACACTATCCGTATAGTCGCCCTCTAAAACCTTCTGCGAGTATCTGATGACATATTGGTGACAATACCACTTTGGTGACCCTTTGGAGCTATGACACTTTGGTGACCATGACTCCTTGGTGACCCAAGTCCCTATCTCTGAAACCAAAGGACATACAGACTCCAAACTACTGTCATTTTGTCCGTCTACTGTACACACGCCACCTACTGGACGTTTTTTAGAATGCAGCACTTATGGTTGTGCCAAAATTCACCAAATTCACCAAATACCACTTTGGTGAACCAACACGCTTTGGTGACCTTGGTCCCTAACTCGGAAACCAAAGGACATACAGACTCCAGACCACTGTCAGACTGTCCGTCTACTGTACCTACGCCACCTACTGGACGTTTTTAGAACTTAGCACTTGTGGTTGTGCCAAAATTCACCAAATTCGCCAAATACCACTTTGGTGAACCAATACGCTTTGGTGACCTTGGTCCCTAACTCGGAAACCAAAAGACATACAGACTCCAAACCACTGTCAGACTATCCGTATAGTCGCCCTCTAAAACCTTCTGCAAGCATCTGATGACATATTGGTGACAATAACACTTTGGTGACCCTAAGGTGAGCTATGACACTTTGGTGACCATGACTCTTTGGTGACCTTGGTCCCTAATTCGGAAACCAAAGGACATACAGACTCCAAACCACTGTCAGACTATCCGTATAGTGGCCCTCTAAAACCTTCTGCAACTATCTGATGACATATTGGTGACAAAACCACTTTGGTGACCCTTTGGAGCTATGACACTTTGGTGACCATGACTCCTTGGTGACCCAAGTCCCTATCTCGGAAACCAAAGGACATACAGACTCCAAACACTGTCATTTTGTCCGTCTCCTGGACCTACGCCACCTACTGGACGTTTTTAGAATGCAGCACTTATGGTTGTGCCAAAATTCACCAAATACCACTTTGGTGAACCAACACGCTTTGGTGACCTCGGTCCCTAACTCGGAAACCAAAGGACATAGAGACTCCAAACCACTGTCATTTTGTCCGTCTGCTGTACCTACGCCACCTACTGGACGTTTTTTGAGAATGCAGCACTTATGGTTGTGCCAAAATTCACCAAATAACACTTTGGTGAACCAATACGCTTTGGTGACCTTGGTCCCTAACTAAAACAAATGAAAAGAGACATTTCTTCAACATTTTTTTTTTTTTTTTTATTTTGCAACATTATGAAAGCCAGGGAATGAGATTTTTTTCCACAATTGTTCCGAATTTCGTGACCCTACGACCTTGCTAACCCTACCTCTAAGCCTAAAATTTAAGACGCTCGTACGCTCACGGGGCTCACGGTAGGTTATACAAAACGACTAGACGGACACAGTGCCCCCCTGTGGACGTTTCCAGGTATTTTGGTTAGGGAGTTAGGATCGGTGTTCACCAAAGTGTCACGGTCACCACAACGTCATAAAGGTCATAACTAGGCCATTTTAAGTCCTAGGGTCACCAGCTTCGGATATGTCGGTCCCAGCCGGGACCTCTGACCGCTATCCAAGTTTGGTGGCCCTCGCACCTTTCCTTCCAAAGATAGATTTTTTTACACCTTTTAAACTGCACAGTCATACAAGTGGTACAAGCCCGAGAGCCTCCTGCCCTTACGAGTTGTGTTCGGACACTGAATTTTTTTTTCTCTCTTAAAGTCGAGGGACACACGTTAGGTTGACCTAGTGGATCGGTCGGACCGGCTGATGGCATTTTTTTGGGGGGGGGGGGGGTGTTTTGATTAGGGAGTTAGGATTAGATGTCACCGATGTGTCATGTAAGTTCACCAAAGTTAAGAGCCCAATAACTCCTGACCCTTAAGTCCTAGGGTCACCAGCTTTGGATATAGTGAGCACACCAGCGCCCCCTTGTGGTGTGCCAAGTTTCGTGGGCGTAGCCCCTCCCCTCACAGGCCCCTCCTACATTTCGAATCCGGGCCAAAAGAGTTCGGGGCCGTATCTCGGGAACGGTTTGACGTAGAGACGCGAAATTCGGGCCAAGGTCCGATTCAGGGGTCCGAATTACGTGACCCTACGACGTTGCTAGCTCCCCCGGCGGCCGAAAAGCCATTTTGGGGCCTAAATTTAGGCCTCTGGAAAAACGGTTAAAGGTTCGTATCTCGGGAACCGTTTGACCTACGGTCACCAAACTCGGTACACTGAATCGGACCTTTGTGTACCGAGTTTGGTGACTCTATGACCTTCCTAGCCCTCATGGCGGCCAAAACGATTTTTGAGGCCTACTCTCTGACCTTAAAAAAACCACTTTAAAAATCCATATCTCGGCTTCCTTAAGTCCCAGACACACCAGATTTGGATATGTTGCTTACAGCAAGGGTCTATCTGACATACTCGAGTTTGGTAAACCTAGGACCTTTCCTTCCTTCTTTTAAGCGCCCGCTTTCCACAAGGTTGACCTCTATTGGTCGTGCCGGTCGGCGCTACGTGCTCGGTTTGGCTCTAAGTGCCCTAGATCAAAAGATAGGTTTTAAATCACCCGAAACCCCCTTGGGGGGGTTGGCCACGCCCCCCCGCCCCCCCCCCCCCACCTACTTTGGGGGTGATCGGAGATGAGTTAGGAAAAAGTTCACCGAACGGTCATGGTGACTCTTCCGTGACGTAGCCACACCCCCCATGATGACACACACCAAGTTCTGGACCCATCGGAGATGAGTTAGGAAAAAGTTCACCGAACGGTCATGGTGACTCTTCCGTGACGTAGCCACACCCCCATGATGACACACACCAAGTTCTGGTCCAATCTGAGATGAGTTAGGAAAAATTCACCAAACGGTCATGGTGACTCTTTCGTGACGTGGCCACACCCCCCCCCCCCCCCCCGTGACGTAGCCACACCCCCATTATGACACCACCAACTTCTGATTGGATCAGACTTTAGGGGGCTGAGTTATGGTAGGGTAACGTTCCTGTCATGGGCCCAAACTTAGCCCTCTTACACCACCAAACTTGCAATACCATACGTTTTGGTGACACCACTTTTGCTATCAAAATGACTTGAAAAGTTTAGGACCGGCTGATACGGACCTGTCACCTGACATGTCTGCTATCCTGCCCATGTTATTCGTAACATATCCGTTGCTATCTTCCCTAGCCCTAAACTAAACTTAACTCTACCCCTAAACCCTAACCTCACCCTACACTTACCCCAAACCTAAACTAACCCTTCCCCTAACTAATCTAACCCCAGCCCTACACCCTAACCCAAACTAACCTAACCCCAGCCCTACACCCTAACTAACCTTACCCAACCCCTACACCCTAACTAACCTAACCCGACCCCTACACCCTAACCCTAACTAACCTAACCCTACCCCTACACCCTAACAAACCTAACCCTACTCCTACACCCTAACTAACCTAACCCCAGCCCTACAACCTAACCCTAACTAACCTAACCCTACCCCTACACCCTAACCCTAATTAACCTAACCCTACCCCTACACCCTAACCCTATCTAACCTAACCCTACCCCTACACCCTAATATAACCCTACCTCTACACCCTAAACCTAACTAATCTAATCCTACCCCTACACCCTAACATAACCCTACCCCTACACCCTAACCCTACCTCTACACCCTAACCCTAACTGACCTAACCCTACCCCTAAACCTAACTAACCTAATCCTACCCCTACACCCTAACATAACCCTACCCCTACACCCTAACCCTACCTCTACACCCTAACCCTAACTGACCTAACCCTACCCCTACACCCTAACTAACCTAATCCTACCCCTACAACCTAACCTAACCCTACACCCTAACCCTAACTAACCTAACCCTACCCCTACAACCTAACCTAACACTACCCCTACAACCTAACATAACCCTACCCCTACACCCTAACCTAACCCTACCCCTACAACCTAACATAACCCTACCCCTACACCCTAACCCTAACTAACCTAACCCTACCCCTACAACCTAACCTAACCCTACCCCTACAACCTAACCTAACCCTACCTCTACACCCTAAACCTAACTAATCTAATTCCACACCTACACCTTAACCTAACCCTACCCCTACACCCTAACCCTAACTAACCTAACCCTACCCCTACACCCTAACATAACCCTACCCCTACACCACAACCCTAACTAACCTAACCCTAGCCTATTTATTTAAAATTAAATATCATCAAATGCTTTTTTAGGTTTAATGTGTAGTCCCAATACTTAAGTGTCTATACGTCAAAATGTTTGCATCATTATCAGTGCAACATCTCAACACAGCACACACACATACTTACACACTTCGCTCTGTTAGAGAATCTGCATAAACACACTTTAAACATATCCAAACATGCAGAAACAAAACACACTCCAAAAGGATTTGAGGAATCACATTATAAAACTAATCCCATATTTCGTAAACCAGTTAGTTCCTGCAGCTCTGTGTTCCCATTAATAATAGAAATCATCTGCTGTGGTGTTTCATAAACACATGGGCTTGTTATTCTAATTTTATGTATATTGCTGTGATTCTGTTTACCTCTGAGATCTTCACATTTGCATATATCATGTTTTAACGTTCATTTAGTTGTTTATTTGGTGCCGTATACATGCAACACTGATGCAATCCCAGCACTGGAGAGATATGCCATCTCTGCTATATCTGCCAAGATATTACAGCAGATCTTTTCAAGGTGCTACATCCAGCATTTTAAACTTTAGGAGAGATAATAACTAATAACTAAGTTAACTATTGATAACTAATATAATAACTAATAACTCAGGGTTCAAAACAGAAAAAAATCCACAACCCCTACATATGTGTGCATGTTTTCTGCTCATTTTATTCAGAGCTAGTCCAGTTATACATGCATGTTATTCCCTCTCTGTGGAAACATCTTTCCCAAGAGACAAAACAGTGAGACTCTACACAGGATGCAAGATGAAATGTTTTCATGTGAAAGCAATTGTCCAAAAACTCCTCAAACAAAAAAATGACGCCTTTTATGAAAGTCAACTAGCCTTATGTTGATACAATACACCTTTTAAAAGTCGGAGTCTTATTGTATTGCTAAATGGTTGACAGTAACCTGCAACCGATTCCTGTAAAATTCCTAAATACAAAAATAGAAAAGTGCTTTCACACTGTAAACAAACCAAACCAGGGTTCAGTTCTTCCAGATTGAGACCACCTCTTTTGTTTGGACTAAAATTACTTCAAAAAGGGCATGGACAACTCATCCAGGAGTCTCACTTGCCTCAGGTAAGGGTCAGTAGTAATGATTCAATAATCAGAAAGAGACTGGTTGAAAATGGTCTCCATGGGAGGGACAAAAAAAACTGCTGACCTAAAAAGAACACAAGGGCTGATCTTACATTTACCAACAAACATCTTGATAATCTCCAGGACCTTGGAAAAATATTCTGTGGAACTTTTTGGAAGGTGTTTCCTGTTATAGCTGGTGTAAAACTGACACATAAGTTCACAAAAAGAACATCATACTGAACGTAAAACACGATGGTGGTAGAGCGATGGTCTGGGGCACGTTTTCTGCTTCATGACTTAAGAACAAATCAAATCTTCATTTACCCAGGTTAATGTGTACAAGCTAATGGTTGAATGGGTTTATATCCAGCTAGCTTGGTCTATCTTCTCTCATTTACCTGCTCTGTTTACACAGTCGAGATTATTTTACTGCACCTGTTCATCCAACGGTGCGTTGACTCACCAGCGCTTCCACAGCTCCATTAGAACTCCAAAAAACAATGCAGAAACACCAACAGAGCGAAGAGTATCGACGCTGCTGCCGTGCTGCTCCTCTGACAAATCAAGCAGCAGTGGAGAAAGAGAGAGAGAGGGAGAGGGGAAATTGCTTTTTAATGTCACATATAAAAGTGAAATATTCCTTCCTCAGATTCGCTCCCCTGGATAAATTATTACCGGCAGGTAGAGCGAACAACTGCGAGAAATCCAAACAGGAAAGTTAACTTCTCTTCACTACGCTGACCTTCAGTCTGCTCTGCTCTTTGGGCCAAATTACAGCCTGGGTCAGCTCCATTCAGTCAGTGATTAAAATTCAGTAGTGTTTAATGCTTTAAAGAAATAAAGAGAGTGGAAGAAAGAGAGAGCCGTCACGGCTGCGTAATTACAGCCGTCGCCTCCGGTGGCAGCCAGGCCAGAGAACCTCAGTGAGGAGGCCAGAGTGGAGTCCGGAGTGTTCTCAGTGAGCGGTTGGCTGCTTTTGTACAAATAAATATATATATATATATATCACTTTACTGCTACAAAACAAGAGCAAGAGCGCCTGAACAAGAACTCTCTGATAATAAAAAGCTGTTGATAGTCCTAGAACTACCAACTGAAAGAACTAGCAGAGCTGCAGGAGCTAGCATGGCCCTGATGTTATCTAGAGCTCATAAAACATGTCAGATTTTGATTAATCACAGTTCATGATGCATAATAAACATGGCTATAATGAACGATACATATTTATAAATATAGTATAGTCGTGTTTATAATGCCTTATGAATGCATTATAATGTGTTATGAATGTGTTATAGAGTCTTATATAGATGACATTCATAGAAAGTGTTACCATAAAAACATCTTTAGATAGGGCCTAAAGGAGGTCAAAGGGAAATAATGGGATAGAGGAGTGAATGAGGGAAAGAAGAAAATGAGGTTAGAAGTAGTTAGTGTGTTAGAGGTGTTAGGAGAGTAAGTGCTCTTTGAAGAGCTCTGTCTTCAGGAGTTTATTAAAGATAGCGAGAGATTCTCCTGATCTGGTAGTGGAAGGTAGTTTGTTCCACCATTGGGGAACTCTGTATGACAACAGTCTGGATTGCTTTGTGTAAATGTTTGTTTGGTAAAGCGAGACAGCGCTCATTGGAGGAGTGCAGCGGCCGGGAGGTAGCGTAAGCCTTCAGGAGTGAATGCAGGTAGGAAGGAGCTGTTCTGTCATCACCTTGTAGGCGATTGTAAGAGCTTTGAATTTGATACAATGTTGTGGATGATTGATGTGTTGTAAAGTGTTCACAATTTTACGTTGAGATTGTCCTCTTATCCCCAGTCGTGGGTTTACACACATGGACAAAATTGTTGGTACCCCTCTATTAATGAAAGAAAAACCCACAATTGTTACAGAAATAACTTGAAACCTGACAAAAGTATTACTAAATAAAAATGTTAAAGCACACATTGCTTTTTAAAAAATAAACTCATGAAACAGGCCTGAACAGAAATGATTGTACCCTTAACTTAATATGTGTACCTTTATTTATATAAAGGTCACTGCAATCAATTGATTCACGTTACTGTCAACAAGACTTCAGCACCTTTCAGCAGGTATTTTTTGGCCCACTCCTCAAGAGTGGGCCAAAACTGCTCCAGTTGTCTTAGGTTTGAAGGGCCTTTTTCAGACAGCATGTTTTAGCTCCTTTCAAAGATGCTCAATATGATTTAGGTCAGGGCTCACAGAAGGCCAATGTTTTCCTCTTAGCCATTCTTCGGTGTTTTTAGCTCTGTGTGTTTTGGGTCATTATCCTGTTGCAAGACCCATGACCTGCAAATGAGACCAAGTTTTCTGACACTGAGCAGCACATTTCAGTTCCTTGGTAGTCTTGAGATTTTATTGTACCCTATACAGATTCAAGACACCCTGTGACAGATGCAGCAAAGCAAACCCAGAACATAACAGAGCCTCCACCATGTTTCACAGTAGGGACAAAGTTGAGCTGATGTGCCTGGGCAAAAAGTTATTTTTTTTTCCATAGGACATTCTGTCAGAAGCTTTGTGCCGTGTCAACATGTAGTTTGGCAAATTCCAAACTGTTTTATGTTTAGTTTTCAACAATGGTGTCCAATAGTTAAGCTCAAACAACAATGGATGATGGTGCAATCTGATACTGATGTTCTTTGAGCTTGAAGTTTTAATCATTTAATCACATTTAATCTCTTTTAGAAGTTATTCTAGGATCTTTTGTTACCATTTGTATCATCAGTCTCTTTGAGTTGGCTACAGTCCTATGGATCCTATATTTCTAAATAATATGTGTAGAGTATCATCAAGCTGTTGGAGATGGTCTCATAAACTTTACCTTTAACATGCTTGTCTATAATTTTATTTCTACTGTCCTGAGACTCTACACTCTTTCCTTCGCTTCCTCTGGTCCACATTGAGTGTGTTACACACCATGTGACTAACTGTAGCCTAATTAGTGGACACACCTTGATTTAATATGTCCTTTTGGTTGCATTATTTTCGGGGGTATCATCATTTCTGTCCAGGCCTGTTTCTCAATTCTGTTGAACCACGGTTCAAAATCAATGTCAGATTTTCATTTGATAATTTTTGTATAGAATTGTATTTATTATTACTTTTGTCAGATTCAAGTTATTTCTGTGACTATTGTGGGGTTTTCCTTTCATTAACTGAGGGGTTCCAATAATTTTGTCCAAGTGTGTATAAATGAGTTGCAAATTGATTCTACTGTAGATGTTTATTTTTTTTACTACTTACTTCCAACTTCTTTGAGATGTGTTGGTGCAAAGAGTCCTTTAAATGGTCAAATGTTTCATATTCACCATCTAATTTGTGTTCTATATTCACATGCCAAAAGTCATAGGACAGAAATTGATGTCATGATCCATGACTTTTGCCATGTCCCATGGAATCTGAAGAACAATTCACAGACTTGCATTGAATGTTGATGTGATTTCAGTCCAATTCCAGCCAGGTGCCCTCCTTTCATGGTCATTACCACCCACTGCACTGTCCACTGTGGGTGATAATGCCTTCTATGACCTTTTCAAATGCCCATGTGACATTGTGGATCAAGGAATGTTAAATGCCTGCACATCTTTGGAAATAATATGTTCTATCTTCTGTATCAGGCACCCACCACCAAGCCTCACTTCTACTCTGATAAGTGAGGGCATTCCAAAGCCATCCCCTGAGGATCCACTTCAGAATCAATTTTCACACTGCTATTACATGACATTTGCCATGTCAGTGCAATCTGATTTTAAAACAGAAGAATATTAATACAGGTTGGTGTATTGAGACAGGTTGGTGTTGTTTTTCTCAGCCTATCGCAGTGCAGTAAGTCTGAAAAACTGCTCAGACAGCTTTAAAGATCAGAATATTAATTCCAGTTTCTCTCTACCTTCATCTATATTTAAATAAGATGAAGGGATGTAGGAGTTCAGAACACTATTGGCCTCATTAAACCACTGCCATGAAGGTGTGAAAGAGAGTGAGAGAGAGAGAGAAAGAGAGAGAGAGATTGTGTGTGAAAGGAAAGAGAGCTGTAGGGCTGCTTTTCCACCTTTGAGACAGATCAGATAATGAGACACTCATTCAGAATGAAAATCCAAGATTCCAGTCAGTGGAAGTCCAAAGTTGGTGATTCCAATAAAGTGGCCAGTCAACGAAAGCTCAAAACTGGAATTTCCAATAAAGAGACTCGTGAGTAGAAGGGGTTTCCAGTAAAGAGGCACGTAATTAAAAGGTGTTTCCAGTGAAGAAACTTGTTAGTGGAAGGGGTTTCCAGTAAAGTGAAGAGACCCGTGAGTGGAAGGGGTTTCCAATAGACCACTGAAGTTGTGCGTCATTCTGTAGTCCTCATACGGCTTCCGTGTCTAAGCGCTTTTTCCCTATGAGAAAAATGGGGTTTTCAAAAACCTGCCTATATCACATTCTGTGATAAATAAATCTGTTCAGACCCCTGTACGTATTATTCTGTGTACATTTTACTCCTGACCATCACTGGATCCTCTGAATTACGAGATTGTTTAAGAGTTGTAATGAGAAAAAAATGCTAGTTTTAAGCTAATGCTACAGCGGAGTGAACTGACCTACCAGCCCAGCTGCAAAGATCAGCCGGGGACTATTTTTGGCGCAATACCAGTGAACTCCGGCCGCAACTATACAGCGTATTAAACACAGCTGAGCCAACTAATGAACTAACTGCCCTCACTGAGGAGAGCTGAGAGTGTCACAGCATAAAATCACTAAAACAGGTCAGTAATACTCCAGAACCAGCTGTAACACATTTTAACATTTACCCTCTTTATTATGCAGTGAAATAAATTGGTGTTTCTGGTTGGTTGCCGCCTCAGTGAGGGCAGGTAGTTAGTTGATTAGTTGATTAGTTAATTGTTTGTTGATTATTTGGGTCAGATGTTGTAATTAGTATAAACTAATGACCGTAATTTAATACTAAACCTGCACAAAATGACGACACGATTTCAGTGGTCTATGAAGAGCCCCTTGAGTGGAAGGGGTTTCCAGTGAAAAGACTCATGGGTGTAAGGGGTTTCCAGTGAACCAACCTATAAGTGGAAGGGGTTTCCAGTGAAAAGACTCATGGGTGTAAGGGGTTTCCAGTGAACCAACCTATAAGTGGAAGGGGTTTCCAGTGAAAAGACTCATGGGTGTAAGGGGTTTCCAGTGAACCAACCTATAAGTGGAAGGTGTTTCCAGTGAAGAGACTTGGGAGTAGAATAGGTTTCCAAGGAGGAGACTCATGAGTGGAAGGGGTATCCAGTAAGAGAAGAAACCCCTTGAGTGGAAGGGGTTTCCAGTAAAGAGACCCTTGAGTTGAAGGGGTTTCCAGTAAGAGAAGGGACCCTTGATTGGAAGGGGTTTCCAGTAAGAGACCCTTGAGTGGAAGGGGTTTACAGTGAAGAAACCCTTGAGGGTGGAAGGGGTTTCCAGTGAAGAGGTCTGCGAGTAAAAGGGGTTTCCAGTGAGGAGACTCATAATTGGAAGGGGTTTCCAGTAAGAGAGGAGACCCTTGAGTGGAAGGGGTTTTCAGTAAAAGAAGAGACCCTTCAGTGGACGGGTTTTCAGTAAAGAGAATTGTCAAAGGAAGGGGTTTCCAGTTAAAGAGACCAGTGAGTATAAATCCAAAGTTGGGGTTTCTTATAATGTGGCCAGTGAGTGTAAAGGGTGTTACCAATAAACTATCCAGTTTATTGTCCACAACAGGAGTATGTATTAAAGTGGCCAGTGTTTAGAAGGTATTTCCAGTAAGGTGGCCAGTGAGTGGACGTTTTTCAAATTCAGTGGCCAAATGAGTGAAATAGAGGTCCACTAAACTGGTTAATTAGTGTATGTCCAAAGATGGAGGTTCTTAAAAAGTGGCCATTGGGTGGACGATGTTTCTAATAAAGTGACCAGAGTAGTGGAACAGAGTTCCAGAAAACTGATCAGATAATGGATGTCCAAAGATGACCTTTCCAATAAAGTGACCAGTGGGTAGATGTGGTTTTCAATTAAGTGGCCAGTAAATAAAAAGTCCAAGGTAGATACTTCCAATAAAGCAGCCAATACATGGAATGTGTAACACCTTAGCCCATGTCTGTCTTCTGTTTCTCCCTCGTTTGGTCTCTTGTGCTCCTGCCCCTCTGTTTTCCTGTCAAGTGTTCCCAGCCATGTGCTTGTGTTGTTGTTTTTGTACCTGTCTCCACCATAGCTCCGCCCCAGCCCTGCCCTAGCTATTAGTGTTCTCACCTGTGTCCTGTCTGTTACCCCACCCCCTCGTCATCCAAACCCAGGTGTTTCTCACTGTCCTCTTGTATTTAAGCCCCTCTGTTAGAATGTTCAGTGTCGAGTCTTTTGTATCCTTTGTATCCTTTGTACCTTTTGTATCCTCGTATCCTTGCTATCCGTATGTATCCTAGTCTTAGTTTGGTAGTCTGTGTTTCTTAGTCTTTGTTCTAGTTTTATATTCTCCCTGCCTTGTTTTTTTGTAGTTGTTTGCGTTACCCGTGTTTTGTTTACTGTTTTATTTTATCTTGTTTGTTTAAATAAAATATTTGCACTTACGTCCATCCCTCCGTCTCCCTGCGTAACAGAATGGATTTCCAGTAAAGTGGACAGTGAGTGAAAGGTGTTTCAAATAAAGTGGCCAATGAGTGGATGTGTTAAGATGGCATTTTCAATGAAGTGACTGGTGACTGGAAGAGGTTTCTAATAAAGTGGCCAGCGAGTAAAAGGTGTTTCCAATAAAGTTGCCAAAGTGAGAGTAAGTGGGAGTTTAAAGCTATGATTTCTAATAACTAGCCAATGAGTGTCAGTCCAAAGTTAACATTTCAAATAAAGTGGTGGGTCAGTGAAAGTCCAAAGTTGGTGTTTCCAATAAAGTGGCCAGTAAGTGGAAGTGGTTTCCTGTAAAATGGCTAGTTAGTGGAAGTCCAAATTTAAGATTTGAGGGGAAGTTTAAGGCTGGGGTTTCCAATAAAGTGGCCGGTGAATGAAAGGTGTTTCCATTAAAGTGGCCAGTGAGTAGAAGATGTTTCCAATAAAGTGGCCGGTAAGTGGAAGGTTTAAAATGGACAGTGAGTGGAAGTCCAAAGTTGATGTTTCCAATAAAGTGGCCAGTAAGTAGAAGTCCAAAGCTGAAATTTCCAATAAAGTGGCAAGTGAGTGGAAGGTGTTTTTCCAATAAAGTGTCCAATAAGTAGAAGTCCAATGTTGATGTTTCCAATAAAGTGGCCAGTGAATAAAAGTTCAAAGTTGGGGTTTTCCAATAAAGTGGCCAGTAGGTAGAAGTCCAAAGCTGCCATTTACAATAAAGTGGCAAGTGAGTAGAAGGTGTTTCCAAAAAAGTGGCCAGTAAGTAGAAGTCCAAAGTTGACGTTTCCAAAAAAGTGGCCAGTAAGTAAAAGTCCAAAGCTGCCATTTACAATAAAGTGGCAAGTGAGTGAAAGGTTTTTCCAATAAAGTGGCCAGTAAGTAGAAATCCAAAGTTGATGTTTCCAATAAAGTGGCCGGTGAATAAAAGTCCAAAGTTGGGGTGTCCAGTACAGGGGAAGGTGTTTTCAGTGAAATGCCGAGTGCAGGTCTTTACACTGTAACATCTGCTCACAACATCTGGACTTTCCCACTGTGGAGCAGTTTATGTGCCATTCTGGACTCGCTGTTTTCAGTCCTCTAAGTTTTACTGCTCTGACCCAACACTCTTACGCTTTATAGCCCAACGCAGCTCTCTAGCACTCTAATCTAAAACCTGCTCTGGTCCTGCTGGAGCAGATCTGACCCCTCACCCCCTGTCTGGATTCATCGGGAGGTCCTCAGACGGAGATAAAGTGAAGAGTTTATGGAGCAGCAGCTCATCCATCACTAACAGCTGTTCTGGGAGCGCTGGCTGACACAGCACATTTAGACATGTCTCTGTTTCTGTCTCTGTGCTCAGTGCACTCAGTGCTTGTCATAGTGTTAGCTTAGCTTAGCATGGTAATGTTCCTTCCTTTCAGTTTGACATTTAGACAATACAATACAAAACACAATGAACAAATGAATAAATATGCATCATTTCATAATCATTTTTTGTAGATGATGTGGATGATGATGGTGAGGTTGAGGATGATTTTAAAATGATAATATATATTACATTACAGTACATTCATGATTATTAAGCTGTAATAACTGCTACATTAAAATGATGTATAAAGCACCTGTGTCCAGCTGCGCTCAGTATGATGGTGATCAGTGTGAGTTTGGAACAGATTCTAGTGTTCACTCTCTGCAGCAGTGGGTTAATGGTAAGGATGTAATAATGATGTCTGTCCTAATGAGCTGTCTGTCCTCCGTCCGGTCTAGAGAACTAATTTTCTGCTAATCCTATTCCCTATAATTCTATTGGTCAGTGTGTTTGTTTGTCTAAGGCAGCCACTGTGTGTCCCGCCGGGTAAATGAGTGTGTGTTTGCCGCCGGCTGGATGAGTGTGTCTCTGAAGCCCAGACATAAACAAAGCTGACTCAAAGTGTCCGTAAAGTCCTCCACAAAGTGGCTTAGCACAGGCCCGGAGGGAACTATCAGGTCAGCTGGCCTTTCTTCATCATTTTTTCCTCTTTCAGTCTTTGTACTCTGAAAAAGACCATGTGAAATGAACTGTATGAGGCTGTTAAACTTGAGGACTGTGGGACCACCGCATTGACATTGAAATTTTAAAGGGCAATGCTGGTGTTAAAAAGCCTGTAGGGCGGTGGGGATGCACTGATCAAAGCTTGCAAAAGTTCTACAAGGAGACTCCATGCTATGTAATTTAATCTTTTAGCCAATCACCAGCTTCATCCTGCTTTTAAAAGCCATGACTTATCTGGTCCCATTTTCTGTGTTTAGATGTTAAGTTGTGTTTTCCCCATCTTACTCTTTAAAACCTCCAGGACTGTCCTGCCAGTTGTCCAGGTAGAAGGCTCCGTCCACCTGCCTTCCAAGCTTGTTACTGCTGCAGGGCAATACAGGGCTTTTTTAACTGTAGAGAAGAGGGCCACAGGGCTTCAGGACTATTCAGGGCTATTTGACTATAGGAAAGAAAGACAACAGGGCTGTATGACGCAGTTGCAGTACTATAGACGTGTAGAACTGTGTAAAATATGGCTAAAGTGCTACAGTACTTTAGGGCTACATGGGTGCAGGGCTGTAGGAATAGGAAAGAAAGTGTGCAGGGCTAATTGACTGTAGGGCTGCAGTACTATAGGGCTGTTTGACTGTATGGTTTCAGTACTTTAGGGCTGTAGAACTATAGGGCTATAGGAAAACTATACAGTACTATAAGGCTGTAGGATGGTAGGAACTACAGTACTGTAGTGCTGTAGAACTATAGGGCTATAGGGGAAATATACAGTACTATAGGGCTGTAGAACTGTAGGGCTATAGGGGAACTATACAGTACTATAGGGCTGTAGAGCTGTATGGTTGCAGTACTTTAAGGCTGTAGAACTATAGGGCTATAGGGGAAATATACAGTACGGGCTGTGTGACTGTATGGCTGTAGTAATTAAGGGCTGTAGAACTATACACAGGAAATTTGCCAGTGTTAAATCAACACTGTTAGTGTTAAATGAACACTATTAGTGTAATAGTGTAAAGTTTAACACTACTAAATGTTGATTTAACACTAACAGTGTTGATTTAACACTGCCAAATTTCCTGTGTAGGGCTATTGGGGAATTATACAGTACTAAATGACTGTAGGGCTGTATGGTTGTAGGTTTGTATGGATGTAGTGTTTTGAGTTTATATGACTTTAGGGCTGTATGGCTGTAGATTTGTATGTCTTTAGGCCTGTATGGATGTAGTGTTTTTTGGCTATATGACTATAGGTCTGTATGGCTGTAGGTTTGTATGGCTGTAGGCTTGCATGATGGTAGTGTTTAATGGCTATAGTGCTTTTTGGTTGTATGGCTACAATGCTTTAAGGCTATATGTCCATAGGGTTGTCTGGCTGTAGGTTTGTTATAGGTTTGTATGGCTGTATGTTGTAAGACACACATCTGTTTATAAATGTCTCATGAAACGAAAAAGTAGGGGGGTGTTGTTGGTCTTGATGCAGCATTGTTGTGGAAACGGCTCTCCTACTGAGAAAAAGAGTTACTGCTAGTTGTCAAAACCACCACAAAAATACACCAAACTCGCACACTCCTGCTGTGGAGTGTTTACATAAACAGAGAGAGAAAGAGAGAGAGAGAGAGAAAGTTAGAATTACTATAAAATATTATATTCACTATAAAACTCTGAAGATTTTTCTTTAATGGTCCAGGTGGAAATTTATAAGAGTCTCGTAAACAATGGGGCACAAACCGAAGCAGCTGCCCTTTGCTTAGAAAAAAAATGGTTTCCCACTGGTTTCTGTTGGAGAACTCATTATGAAATTTTTACACAGTGTGTAAAGCACAGCTGGAGCTTTTAAACCATATAAAAATTGAAAAACAAGATCTGGAGTTGCAGCATTTTTTTTGTTTCAATTTCTTGCATCATTTGAACAGCAGATCATCTTTACATTTATATCACAAGAGTGACACTTTTTTTGGACGAAACTGATCCCGCCCACTGTAAATTAAAACATTATTTCCTGATTTCTAATTGTGCTGGTGGTTGATGCTATGGTCTTCAGTTCTACTTGTGAAATCCTAACCAATGAGAGAGCTGGTTTACGCTAACCAAACACTATAAGAACAAAAAATGTAAAAAAAAAAAAAAAAAAAAAAACATAACATACTAAATTCAGACTTGATCTCATTACTCTATAAAGACAGGTCAATATATATTTGCAACATAGCATCATACTTTGCATGAAAATGCACGAGAAAATGGTGAACAATAGTGTGTAGGAGGAGTACACCTGTTGGTTATTTACAATGTCTATGTGACAGTTGTCAAGGTTAAAAACTTGTAATTAATTTAAACACATTTATTTAAATTGGAGCATCAACATTTTATAATTTGCACAATAAGGAACTTTTTATTAGTTATTCATTATTAATTTTGTTTCTTAGTTTTTTTTTTCACATCAGCACTATTTGGTCTTGTTAAAACGGACTCTCGTTCATTTGTAGTCTTAGTTTGGTTTGTTTTAGCAGGTGTGAAATCAGTAATCAGTTCCAAATAAACTCCATACCGGTTCATTTGTGGAAAAAAAAAAAAAAAAACATGATATGACCTCTATCTACCATCTATCAAACATAAATTGTCATATTTGACCTAAACGTCTGTTCAGGTGCAGTTTAACCTGATTTATTATCCAGATAATTACAACAGTCACTAAATAATGCCAGCTCCGCTGCTGCTCCATGCTAATCCATTCCACACTGAACACGGTATATGTAGCTCTCGCTGCTCACGTCTGCGTGACTCTGCTTACTGTGAGGACATCTGCACTGCGCATCCAATTAAAAACACTGTGTTTGAAAGTGCAGTGACTGTGTTCAGTGTTAAAGCAGCTTCACATTACACAGATACACGCTGGTCAGGAACACAGAAACTTCTAGCTATATAACTTTAAAGTGAACTCGGAAAATCTGCTTTTATCTACAGAGCACCAGTGAGCTGAAATTCACTACAGGACACTCTAAAACTCAGCTCACTGGTGTCACTAAATCATTTTCAATATTTAATATCTAACCACCTTCAGACAGCCTGTACCTGTTTTAATTAATCTTATTTATTCTTAAATTTGTATTTTTATTTTATTTTTTATTTAAGTTCTTTTAGTTTTTTATTTCCTTTTGATTTATTTTCTTACTTTATTAATATTATTATTTTTAATAGTTTTGTATTATTGCTTTTTAACTTATTTTGATTTTCTTTTATTATTATTACTATTTTAATTATTATTATTGCTTTTATTTTTGTAGTTCATTTATTTATTTGTATTTTTTGTATTATGTAAAAGTTAGTTTTAGCTAACTTAAACTAATTTTTGTTGTGGTAATCTTATTTTCTTTTGATCTTATTTTTTATCAATTAAACTAAGCTTTATTATAATTATTATTTTTATTTTATTCTAATTTTATTTTAATTTTTTTATCTATTTTTATATTTTATTTACTGTTATTTTAAAATAAAAAATATAGCTCTTATTTCCTTTGTCATGTCAATCCCTGTTTTTGTAAATGCTCGGCTACATTGAAAAGATTGATTGATGGATTAATACTATTAAATTGATTATATTTACTTTCTTGCTCTTGTGCCAGACAGCTCTGACCAATCATACGAGACATTGGGCCCTATTGTACACTCTGTGCAAGGCGCGCCGCAATGCTTGTTGCTACTTTACACCAAGGCAACAGTCTATTTTTACGCCTTGTGGCCACGCTGTTAAAATAGCATCAGAGTTTAGGAATAAATCTATGCTGATGGGTGTGGTGGTCTGAAAGTGAGGAGTGTTTATGTAAATTTCTAGCAGGTTTCTATCATGGCAGTGGGAAATAGGTGCGCCACTGACTGATTAAAACCCTGACAACAGTCAACAGGCATACACTTCTCTTATTACACACACCTTTACATTGAAACTAAACAATATAAAGAATAAAATAACATTACTGTTCCCTTAAATGAGCTGCTGGTGTATTTTCACAGCATGAACGCTCAGGTCAGTATTCTCTGCTGAGATACGCAAAAGTCCTGCGCTGTTAAGATACAAATGTGCTAAAGTCAGAGCTCACCTGGTTCTTAAAATTGATTGATTTATTGGTACCACTTTAAAATAAGACTAATTGTATAAAGGGTTTATGAATGGTTTACAGTTAGTTTATTAATGGTTATCATCAATAATGACATAATTAGAAAGGGGAACTATATAGATGGCTGTGGGTTCACTATTTGGCAAACAACAGGTCATTGTTGCCCTTTCTATGTTTGGTTATAACTGATTATTTATAATTTATAAGGCATATACAATTATTAACCATTAATTAACTCATTGTAAACCATTTATAAACCCTTTATAAAGGTAGTCTGGTTTTAAATTGGTACCGATTTATTTCACGTTACACCCAAAACACAGCTATTAGTAAATAAGAGAATTTGTTACCACCTTTTACGTGTTTTGATCCAAGCTAGGTGTGCTTTTGGCACCCTAAGGATACCAAAGACACAGCGACGTGCAATCTGCAATTGAACACAATTGTGCACTATAGATTGCTAAAATAAAGCCCATTGTGTTTGTGTGGTCTGTTGGGCCGCATTTTTGTGCTTTTAGGTTTGTGCCTGTGTGAAAACAAACCAAAACAAGTAGGAAATACTTCAAGGAAACAAACCTATCAACTGATTCAGACCAGAGAAACCAACTACCAGTGAGAAAACGCCCTCAGGCACCATCTACATGAGTTCAGATATTTCTAGATGTCTGTGTTTTGGTCTGGTTTCCACACTAAAACAGCACCAGCTCAATGAAAACTGAGCTTTTCGATGTCCAAAGTGGAGATTTGGGAAACAGTTTTTAGAAAACATTAGTGTTACTCAGTGAGTCTGTGCATGTTCAGAATGAGGCTGAAACATGGACAATGCCAGGATTTGCTGTGTTCAGTTTTTCTAACTTTCTAATGATCCTGCTGTTCAGCAGAATGCTCGCTAGGTCTCTCCTTCAAAGTGTGCTTTGATGTTATTTTGCAGGAAGTATGATCGCCCTTTACTGAGCTGGCATGTTAAAGAGCCACAAAACCCTAAACTGAAGTGTGTTCCTTTGAAGTAATAAAATTTTACAAACCTTTCCTAACCTTTAAAAAAACGCTATTATTGTGGTGATTTCTGCCTCTGCAGTGCCCTCTCAGGTTAAACTGTGCTATAGGCGAGGATGATGATTACGTGTACTTTGGTACATAGAAACATCACAATATGCAGATCAGTCAATTAATCAATAATACCGCCCCACTGATGATGTCCAACCATCTGGGTCTCAAGGCTATCACCCAGTGCCCCTCCCACTAACCTTCCCATATTTTTAGCCTTTTTAAAATTTGAGTGTGGAGTCAGCAAAAATCAGGGTATCAGGATATTTTCAAAAATGCTGCTGATGTCAATGAAGATATCTTTTTAAAACACAAACAAAAAACTTTAAAACAGCTGGATTCGTGTGGATGAGGCCTTACAGTGAATATTTTAAAATACGGAACAAAAATGACATGAAAATCTTAATATCCTGTAATGTCGTAATATTAAATTATATTTAAATCTGATCTCCAGTTGATTTTGCATTTTACCGAGGGGGGGGGTTGGGGGGGGGGGTGGATGATCTACGCAGGGAGAGCATTGATAACATTTCTCGGCAGCAGAGGGCGCTTGTCTTGCTGAAAGTTTTAGGTTAAGTGAAGTTTAAGGGTTACTGTTAACTAGCAGTCAGTGCTATATCTTTATAACTAAGGCTGTATCTCTGTAAACATTTTGTCCTTTGAGTTTTAGAGCTGTAAAATTTACTCTGAAGGGAAGGCAGGTAGGCATTCTCTGCTGCAGTGCTGTTAGCCAATCAGAGGTGATATATTTGCATGTATGAATATTCAAGAGCAAGAGCCAAAACCCTGTCCTTCAGAGACTTGTAATTCAGTAAAATAAAGCAGGGCTAAACAGAAACACCTTTTTAGGGGTGCTGGAACTTCTGAACTCTGAAAAAGGGCTAGCAATTTTCTTTTTTTGAGACTTGCGTAGTGGTTTGGTCTACAGCAATCAATCGTGATTGGACCATTTTCTGTTTAGTTTCAGAGATCAAGCGCTTGAGTTTCCAGCAGACCTAAGTACTAAATTAAGATTAGCAAAACTATAATACTTCAGAGTTTAAACACCGGCTCCATTCCACTCAGTAATGATTTACTACTACATTAAGACCCCAGATTTTTACAGAAATCATTAGACCTTCTCTAAAACAAATCTTGAAACCTTGAGGGCTGCCCACTGGTTTCTGTTGGAACACTCATTATGAAATTTTCACACAGTGTAAAAAGCACAGCTGGAGCTTCTAAACCATATGAAAAAGTAAAGAAGAAAGATCTAAAGATGCTGCAGGAATATTTATCTTATTTTTTTTGTTTCACTTTCTTGCATCACTTGAACAGCAGTTAAACTTTACATTCATTAAACATTTCATAATGAATAAAATAAAGAAAGATTTTCTAAAATGGCTTAGTAATATCTGTTTACACTAACTCTCATTAAAACTTGAGAGACTCTACTTTTTTTACTAGAGATAAAGTAGAGGAGTTGGACAATGAAACGGAAACACCTGGTTTAGACCACAATAATTTATTTTTCTGATGGACAGTTCTGGTGGAAACAGGAGAGTTGAGGTGCACACTGAATTTTGCTGTGATTTGGGCAGCCGTGGTTTTATGTTTTTTGGACCCGAACATCCCTTTTAGACAGCTTCCTCTTGCGTCCACAGTTAATCCTGTTGGATGTGGTTGGTCCTTCTTGGTGGTATGCTGACATTACCCTGGATACCGTGGCTCTTGATACATCACAAAGACTTGCTGTCTTGGTCACAGATGCGCCAGCAAGATGTGCACCAACAATTTGAACTCTGGTATGTCACCCATAATGTTGAGTGCATTGCAATATTACCCTGCTAATTGAACCTTCACACTCTGCTCTGTGTAATTAATGAAGATTGATGACCAGGCTGCTCCAATTTAGCCATGAAACCTCCCACACTAAAATGAGAGATTTCAGTTTCATTGTCCAACCCCTGTATATTTTGACCAGTTAAAAACAAAGGCTTACTTTATAGATCCTTCAGTTTTATGAAACTTTATCCACATTACAATGAATAGGAATACCGAAGCATAACATTTCTTCACACCACGTCATCTTGCTCTGCTCAGCAGAATTCCGCTCTAATACTTTCTCACATTTCTCAAATAATGAGAAAACGAGACAGGAAATCCCGTTACAGATCTCACGAGACACACCCAGGACTGTGTTCCCTTTACAGAGCAATTATTTATTCATTCGTTTTTAGGGACGGAACGAGAACATCTATTTGATGAGTAATTTAAAAGGAACGCGTCGGTCGCAAATTCAGAGAGCGATGTTGAAAACAGGCTGACAGAGAATGAGTAAAATATGACTCTGCTTGATCTCTTCATCTCTTCTGCCCTCATTTTACAACACGGCACAGCTGTAATCTCATTTAACGGCAGATTAAAATGGGTTGAGCTGTCGAGTCGGTGTTCTGGGTTATTTCCACAGTGCTGGGTAATGTTTTGAGGTAGTTTTGTCAGTGTTGGGGAAGTGTTGTGAGAAATGATTTGGGTCATTTATGAGTAGTGTTTGGAATTAGTCTGAATAGGATTTGGTACATTTTTGTCCAATGTTGGTTGTGTTTTCTTTGTGTTCGTTTTGTCTTTTTGGAAAGTGCTTCTGTAGTGTTTTGGCAGTTTTGAGTAGTTTTTGGGTTGTGATTGGATATTTTTTGGGAAATGCTTGAATTGGGTTTAGGGTAGAGAGTTAGGAATTGTTTGGGCTGGGTTTTCAGTAGTTTATTTAGTAGTGTTTGGGCTGTTTTGGATATGGTTTTAGTGGTGTTTGGGTATTGTTTTGGATGGTTTATTTGTACAGGTTTGGCTGATTTGGTTCTTTTGAACAATGTGTTATGTCTAGGAGACGTTTATTTGTAGTGTTTTGCATAGTTTTGGGTAGTGGTTGGGTAAGGTTTTTTGTAGTTTTGGGATACTGACTGAGTAGTGTTTGGAAGGTATTTGATAGTGGCTTGTGGTGTGCTTATTTAGTTTTAGGGTGGTGTTTTGGGAAATGTTTGAATTGGCGTTTGAGTAGTTTTTGGGTTGTGTTTGGAAAATGCTTGAACTGGCTTTTGAAAAGTTTTGGGTGGCAATTGGGTATTAACTGCAACCCATTTAATCATTTAATGGCTGTGTTTTGGTAGTTTATCAAAACACTTTGGGTAGATTGTTACGAAATGTTTTTTGAAAATGTTTAGGTTGTTTAGGGAATGGTTTTGGTGGTTTTTGAGTAGTGTTTGTGTTATGTCTTGTGAAAGGTTTCTGCATAGTTTTGTGGTTTGGTAATGTTTTTGTAGTTTTCTGTCTAAGTAGTGTTTGCGTAGTGTTTGGAAGGTATTCGGTAGTGGTTTGAGGAGTGATGATTTAGTTGTAGTGTGATGATTTGGATATTGTTTGGAAAAGGCTTAAAGTTTTTAATACTTTTGCGTTGTGTTTGTTTGGTTGTTTTTGGGGCAGAATTAAGTTGACTTTAGGCTGTGGTTTTAGTATTTTTGGGTATTGTTTGTTGGAGTAGTATTTTTTATATTTTGGGAAATTTCTTTATTTTGTCTTTATTCTGCCTTGATGACATGTCTTGGTTGACAGACAATTTACTGCTTGAGTGCCTGTCAGTAAGACCAGTGTGAGAGAGAATAGAGGAATAAAAGAGATATATAGATATATAGCAAGAGAGAGTAAGACAGATATTATGAACCTTGCGATATCACTAAAATTAAAATTTAATTTTGTTTAGTTTTCTTGTGGATAGTCTCTGGATTGTAGCTCCAATACACCAATGAATTGGACCTGTGTGATCTAGGGGTTGTTGCTATGTAACTGACTGGGCCTTGATGATTAATGGATTGTAGCTGTGTAGATGATTGGACCTGTGTGATCTCTGGAATGTAGGTGTGTAAATGATGGGCCCGGTGTGATCTCTGGAATGTAGGTGTGTAAATGATTGAAACTGTGTGATCTCTGGCTGTGTAGCTGTGTAGATGATTGGACCTGTGTGATCTCTAGATTGTAGCTGTGTAGTGTAATGGACCTGTGTGATCTAGGGATTGTTGCTATGTAACTGACTGGACCTTGATGATTGATGGATTGCAGCTGAGTAGATGATTGGACCTGTGAATCTCTGGATTCTAGCTGTGTAGATGATTGGACCTGTGTGATATGTGGATTGTAGCTGTGTACATTATTTGACCTGTGTGATCTCTGGATTGTAGCTGTGTAGTGTATTGGTTCTTTGTAATCTCTGGATTGAAGCTGTGTAGATGATTTGACCTGTGTGATATCTGGCTGTGTAGCTGTGTAGATGATTGGACCTGTGTAATCTCTGGATTGTAGCTGTGTAGATGTTTGGACCTGTGCGATATGTGGATTGTAGCTGTGTAGATTATTTGACCTGTGTGATCTCTGCATTGTAGCTGTGTAGATGACTGGACCTGTGTGATTTCTGTATTGTAGCTGTGTAGATGACTGGACCTATGTGATTTCTGTATTGTAGCTGTGTAGATAATTTGACCTATGTTGTCTCTGGATAGAAGCTGTGTAGATGATTGGACCTGTGTAGTTACTGGATTGAAGCTGTGTAGTGTATTGGTCCTGTGCAGTCTAGAGATTGAACCTGTGTTATCCAGGAATCGCAGTGAGCTACCTGTGAGGACCAGACTGAGCTTCCTTAAGTCTGTGGCTTATTGAGCCTGTGTGATAGATGGATTGTAGCTGTGTGGCTAATTGGACCTGTGTGATCTAGGGATTATAGTGTGCTTTTAACCGAACAGTTCTCCTCCCTCTTTTAAGTTCCTGAGTCAGAGACACAATGTTTTCTAACAGCACAGGTCATCCATTCAGTCCTGAGGCAGCTGGTAGGAGACACAGGGACTTGTTAAGGGTGTGCAGGACTGAGAGAAGGTTCTGGAAGTGTGATTTGAGTGGAGAAAGGAGGAGTGAGGTCAGGAGATGAGTGAGTGGACATTAGAGAAGAGAGGCAGAGGGACAGAAACAGGATTTTTACTCTAATCTCATCCTTGGGCTCTGCAGGTACTCACGCTTTTCCGAGACAGGCTATGCACAGGGCTAAATAGATACTGACACACTGTCACACACACTTAACATTTGCTCTCACACACGCACACACACACTCTCAAAAAGCTGAAATATTTAATCTTCACAGAGATTTCCTCCTCCAGTCTGATTTGTGTCTGATAAACCACATCACCTCTCCATTCGAGATGGTTCTGACTCCTCTTATTTTCTATCCTAATTACACTCAACTTCTTAGATGTGGAAATCAATCAGCTAATTATTTGGAGTGGCAATTAAAACTTCAATAACTCTATGATAATAACTGACAGCACAAAGCACAACAAATACACTCTTAATCTTTTTCACAACTGTAGTGCTGTGTAGAATATTGTTTCTCTGTGATCATTAGATTGTAGCTGTCTAGCAAATTTGTCATTGGACGTGTGATATGTGTATGGTAGCTATTGGACCTGTGTGATTTCTGGATTGTAGCTGTGCAGCATATTGTACCCATGTGATTTTAACACTGTAGTGTATTGGACCTGTGGATCTTTGGGTTGTAGTTTATTGGACTTGTGTGATCTCTTGATTGTAGATGTGTAGGATATTGGATCTCTGGTTTGCAGTCACTGTGCTTTAGATCTTCCACAGGTAAGGATCTCTGGTTTGTAGATGTGTAGGATATTAGATCTATGTGATCTCTGGTTTGTAGATCTGTAGAATATTAGATCTATGTAATCTCTGGTTTGTAGATGTGTAGGATATTAGATCTATGTAATCTCTGGTTTGTAGATGTGTAGGATATTGGATCTGTGTGATTTGTAGATATGTAGGATATTGGACCTGTGTGATCTCTGATGTGTGAATGTGTAGGATATTGGACCTGTGTGATATTTGATGTGTAGATGTGTAGGATATTGGACCTGTGTAATCTCTGGTCTATAGATATGTGGGATATTGGACCTCTGGATTGCAGCCAATTTGCTTTAGATCTACCACAGGTAAGTATTTGTAGTTGTAGGAGAGGAGTTTATTGGATCTTTAAATAGCAGGGGAATAATTTATTGGACTTGTGTGATCTTTGAAAAGCAGGGGAATGATTTATTCAACCTGTGTGATCATATAGTTTTAGTGGAGTAGTTTATTGGACCTGAGTGACGTTGGAGTTGTAGGAGAGCAGTTTATTGGACCTGTGTGATCTTTAAATAGCAGGGGAATAATTTGTTGGAATTGTGTGATCTTTGAAAAGCAGGGGAATGATTTATTCAACCTGTGTGATCCTGTAGTTGTAGCAGGGTAGTTTATTGGACCTGAGTGATGTTGGAGTTGTAGGAGGGAAGTTTATTGGACCTGTGTGATGTTGCAGTTGTAGTGGAGCAGTTTGTTGGACCTGTGTGATTTTTAAATAGCAGGGGAACAATTTATTGGACTTGTGTGATCTTTGAAAAGCAGGGGAATGATTTACTCAACCTGTGTGATCCTGTAGTTGTAGTGGAGTAGTGTATTGGACCTGTGTGATCTTGCAGTTGTAGCAGGGAAGTGTATTGAACTTGTGTGATGTTGGAGTTGTAGCAGGGTATTTTATTGGACCTGTGTGATGTTGGAGTTGTAGTGGAGCAGTTTATTGGACCTGTGTGATGTTTGAGTAGTAGTAGGGAAGTTTATTGGACCTGTGTGATGTTTGAATTGTAGCAGGGTAGTTTATTGGATCTGTGTGATGTTGAAGTTGTAGGAGGGTAGTTTATTGGATCTGTGTGATGTTGGAATTGTAGCATGGTAGTTTATTGGACCTGTGTGATCTTGCAGTTGTGGCAGGGTAGTTTATTGGATCTGTGTGATGTTGGAGTTGTAGGAGGGTAGTTTATTGGACCTGTATGATGTTGGAGATGTAGGAGGGTAGTTTATTAGACCTGTGTGTTGTTGGAAATATAGGAGGGTAGTTTATTGGACCTGTGTGATATTGGCGTTGTAGTGGAGCACTTTATTGGACCTGTGTGATCTTGCAGTTGTAGCAGGATAGTTTATTGGACCTGTGTGATGTTTTAGTTGTAGGAGGGAAATTTATTGGACCTTTATTGGAAATGTATTGATTTTGCAGATGTTGTGGTTAGAAAAGTAAGGATTTAATTACTGTAATCCACACTGCTGTTCAGTAACCTGTGGAACCCAGAGAACCAGAGCGAAGACCAGGATGTAGTTTCTCACTTAAGTAAAGTTGTTTGTCATGGGTGCTGTAATTACACGCATCACTCATCTAAACTCCCTGAGCTCACACTGTACACAATAAACTCTCTCTCTCTCTCTCTCTCTCTCTCTCTCTCTCTCACTTTATGTATATAATACATACTAAAACTGATACATTACTTCTCCCTCCTTCCCTCCAAGAGCATTTTCCACAGTGCAGATATTTTTCTGCTACAGTAACAAGGTATTTATTACAGTTATATTCAGTGAAATCATAAATACATCAGAGTCACTGAGACTAACCTAACCTACAGAGATGGAGAGAGAGAGAGAGAGGAAGCCAAAAGGAAAGAGGGATAGCAAGTGAAAAAGAAAGGGTGCTAGAGAGGGAAAGCTAAAAAAAGGAGGAAGTGGGAGAGAAAATAATATGAGAGCATGGGGAAAGAAAGAAGCAAGAAAGACAGATGGAGAGAGCAGCAGCAGCTCGAAAAGAAGCGGTGGCTGACTTCACATGTATTGGAGGAGGCATGTGTTAGTCTTCACCCTCCTGGTGTGTTGGGGCATTACTAGTGATAGAGTTAGTCCTAATAAGCGGGTTGGGTAATTGGCAGAGTAAATCGGGGAGAAAATGGGAAAAATTTTAAATACAATTATTAAAAAAAGAAAGGAAAATACAGAGGGAGAGAAAATTGATAAAGAGGAAAGAGAAAACAATAGAAAGAAAGATAAAAATAGGAGACAGAAAAAACATGGGAATTGGGGGAAAAAACAATAATGAAACAGAAGAAGAGGAGAATAGCAAGAGAGAGAAAAAGAAAGGAAAGAGGGGTTAAGCAAAAAGACTTATAGAAAGGAAAAAGAACAGAGGAAGGAAGATTTAAAGAGGGACTGATAAAGAAAAGCAAGAGGCCCAAAGAGAGACTGAGCAATAAAAGAAAAAAAAACATAGTAGTAGACAGGAAAGGCATGAACTAAAAAAATAAAAAAAAGAGAAACGAGAGTAAGCAACAAAAAAGGCATGGAAAACTGAGGGAAGGAAAGAAAAAAGGTCAAAACAGAAGAGAGAGGGCACTAGAAAAAGGGACAGAAAGAAAGAAAGAAAGAAAGAAAGAAAGAAAGAAAGAGAGGGAGAGAGAGAGAGGCACACAAAAGAAAGATGCAGAAAAAATAGTGAAGCACAAAAGGAGGAGAAAATATAGAGAAAGAGAAAAGAAAAAATAAAAGAGGAAAAAAGTCAAGGAATAATCAAGAAATGAGAGAAAGAGAGAGAGATAAAGAGGAAGGCACACAAAAGAAAGATGCAGAAAAAATATTGAAGCAGAAAACGAAAAATAGAAGAAAAAAGTGGGATAAGAAAAGAGAGTGAGAAGAGAAAGCATTAGAGAGAGAGAGAGAGAGAGAGAGAGAGAGAGAGAGAGAGAGAGAGAGAGAGAAAGATTGAACCTAACCTCTTTTATTCAGCTGTGACCTTCTGTTTCTCTTCCAACAGGTGCTGCAAGCCATAACACACACACACACACACACACACACACACGCACTTACATACACACTGAGTGCTGAAGGGGGCAAATGGAAATTTATGTGCTTTTTTATTTGTGATGTGTAAATCACTACACGTCGTCCTTACCTGTCACACACACACACACACACACACACACACACACACACACACACACACACACACACACACACACACTGCATCCCACCTGCAGGTGTACAGAGCTATTTTTAGCTGCAGGTGCGTCACAGGTCACTTTGGCAACAGATGGGTCTGTTTTAAAGAGAGATATTACAGCATCCACAGCTATTAATATCCCATAATAACCAGCCTGTCTGGAAGATGTCCCACCAATTGACTCCAACATATTACAGGAAGTGTAGGGGCCACTCTATAATGTATATTGTCCCCATTCTAACTTATACTGACTATAATATACTACAGGATGCATAGGGGATGCTCTATAACACTCCACACTGTACATATTGTCCCCATTCTAACTTATACAGACTGTAATATACTGCAGGATCCATAGGCACTGCTCTATAACACTCTATAATGTCCATATTGTCCCCATGCTACCTTATACTGACTGTAATATATTACAGAATCCATAGGGTATGCTCTATAACACTCTATAATGTACATATTGTCCCCATTTTAACTTATACTTACTATAATATACTACATGATGCATAGGGGATGCTCTATAACACTCCACACACATATTGTCCCCATTCTAACTTATACAGACTGTAATATACTACAGGATGCAGAGGGTATGCTCTATAACTCTCTATAATGTACATATTGTTCCCGTTCTAACTTATACAGACTGTAATATACTGCAGGATCCATAGGCACTGCTCTATAACACTCTATAATGTCCATATTGTCCCCATTCTACCTTATACTGACTGTAATATATTCCATAGGGTATGCTCTATAACACTCTATAATGTACATATTGTCCCCATTCTAACTTATACTGACTATAATATACTACAGGATGCATAGGGGATGCTCTGTAACACTCAGTAATGTACATATTATTCCCATTCTAACTTGTACAGACTGCAATATACTACAGGATCTGTAGTGGATGCTCTATAACACTTTATAATGTACATATTGTCCACATTTTAACTTATACAGAACACAATGCACTACAGGGTCTATAGGGATGCTCTATAACACTCTATGATGTACATATTGTCCCCATTCTAACTTTTACAGAACACAATGCTCTACAGGGTCTATAGGGATGCTCTATAACACTCTATAATGTACTTCACAAGCAAATTCTAACTTATACTAGCTGTAATATACTACAGGATCTATAAGGGATGCTTCATAACACCCTATAATGTACATATTGTCCCCATTCTAATTTTTACAGACTGTAGTATACTACCTAATATATTGAGGTGCTCTATAACACCCTGTAATGTACATCTTGCCTCCATTCTAACTACATGATCTACAGGAATGCTCTATAACACTCTATAATGGACATATTGTCACCATTCTAAATTATACAGACTGTATTATACTACAGGGTCTATAGGGATGCTCTATAACACTCTATAATGTACATAATATCCCCATTCTAAATTATACAGACTGTAATATACTACTGGGCCTATAGGGAAATCTCTATAACACTCTATAATGTACATATTTACTACAGGATCTATAAGGGATGCTCTATAACATAGGAATCACAGAGTGTATTCTACAATGCTCTATAATGGCGTTCTCTTTTAAAGCAGACTACGCTGTAGCACTGAGTGGGACTCTGTGGATGGACGATGCAGGCCAGAATTACAGCCGCTCTTACAATGACCTCATCCTTCATCTTTAGAGTGTCGTAATGAAGACCGCAGTGGCCGGGTGGGTTCCCTCAGAGCCGTTCCCACCCACTCACTCCACCAGTGCTTAAATATTTCACCACTGCACTCCAACCTGATTAACATCAAAAAACTGCCTGAATTAACAAAAATGTCTGGAGAGAAGATTAACCACGTCATCAGGACAAACGCCCTCACTGTTTAATCACAGTATTTAATCTGTTCTATACTGTTCACATACAGTGCTGATTCTGTTCATTTACAGTTTAAATTCTATTCATGTGCAATCGTTAATTCAGTTCATTTACAGTATTCATTTAATTCATGTACAGTGTTCCATTAATTTACAGTTTCAATTCTATTAATTTACTGTTGAGACTCTTTGTATTTACAGTGCTGATTTAGTTCATTTACAATTTCGATTCTATTCATTTACAGTTTTGATTCCACTCATTGACTGTATTTACATTGTTAATTCTATTCATATACAGTGTTAATTCTGTTCATTTACAGTTCCAATTCTATTGATTTACAGTGTTGACTCTTTGTATATACAGTTTTGATTATGTTTATGTAGTTTTAATTCTATTCATTTACAGTTTTGACTCTGTATTTACAGTGTTGATTCTGTTTTGTATACAGTTTTAATTCTGTTTATTCACAGTTTTAATTCTATTCATGTACAATCGTTGATTCAGTTAATTTCCAGTATTCATTCAATTCATTTACAGTCTTCATTCAGTTAACTTATTGTTCATTCAGTTCATTTACAGTGTTGATTTTGTTCATTTACAGTCTCGATTCTGCTAATTTACAATGCTGATTCTGCTAATTTACAGTCTCAATTTTGTTCATATACAGGGCTGATTATGTTAATTTGCTGTAAATAGTTCTGATTCTGTTCATATACAGTGTTGATTCTATTCATTTACTGTGCTGATTCAGTTCATTTACAGTTCTGATTCAGTTCATTTACAGTGCTGATTCTGTTCATTTACAGTTTTGACTCTTTTTATTTACAGTTCTGATTCAGGTCATTTACAGTGCTGATTCTGTTTGTATACAATGTTAATTCTGTTCACATATAGGTTTGATTCTTTTATTTTACAGGTTTGATTCTATTAATTAACAGTTTTGACTCTTTGAATTTACAGTGTCGATTGTGTTTATTTTAAATTTTGACTCTTTGTTTTTGCAGTGTTGATTCTGTTTATATACAGATTTGATTCTGTTCATTTACAGATTTGACTCTTTGTATTTACGGTGTTTATTCTGTTCATTTACAGTGCTGATTCTGTTAATTTACAGTGTTGATTTTGTTCATTTACAGTGCTGATTCTGTTTATATACAGTTTTGATTCTGTTCATGTAGTTTTAATTCTATTCATTTACAGTGTTGATTCTGTTAATTTACAGTTTTGATTCTATTCATTTACAGTGTTGATTCTGTTCATATTTTTTTTTATTCTTTTGTTTTGCAGTATTGATTCTATTCTTTTACAGTTTTGACTCTTTGAATTTACAGTGTTGATTTTGTTCATTTATCATTTTGATTTTGTTCATCTACAGTTTTGATTCTGCTCATTTCCAGCATACATTCTGTTTGTCTATTTATTTGATTGTGGTCATTTACACAGTTGGTTCATTTGATTTACAACATAGCTTCTATTTATTTGTATTATTATTACTATTGTTAATATAGTGTTTATGCTTTATAGTGCTGATTCTGTTTTATTTTGGTGTTGGTTCAGTTTTTTTTTACAGGAGAATACATTAATGAGAAAAACAGGATGGCTACATTTGATGCTATATTTTTTTTCTCTCTCTCTCTCTCTCTCTCTCTCTCTCTCTCTTATACTCTTTTTATCAGTATATATGAGATAGGAGTGTTTAGCTGTTTGACCGCTCTGGCCTTTCTCTGAGAGGGTTTTAGCTGGGGTTCAGAGGTCGTGGAGGACGTGTCGGTTCTCTCAGGAACTCTCAGAGCCAGCCCTAATTGGCTCGTGTTTCTTCTCCCGACACGGTGCGCTGACAGCTGGGAGGGTGAGAGACTCCATACACCAATTACAGCAGAAACAACACACAGAACCTGTGGCAGGGTATCCAGTCTATCACAGGCTATAAACCACATCCACAGACCTGCGACAGTGACACATCTCTGCTGAACGACCTGAATGGGTTCTTCGCAAGGTTCGAGTCACTCAACAACACACCCGCCCAGAAATCCATCCTTCCTCCTGGTGACCAGGTGCTGACGCTGTCCCCAGACAGTGTGAGGAGAGCATTCAGCAGGATCAATGCTCGGAAAGCTCCTGGGGGTGACAACATTCCTGGCCGTGTGCTGAGAGACTGTGCCTGGGAACTCGCAAAGGTTTATACTGACATTTATAACACCTCTCTGAGTCAGGCGGTGGTTCCCACATGCTTCAAAGCCACCACCATCATCCCTGTCCCAAAGAAGGCATCGCCATCCTGTTTCAATGACTATCGTCCAGTTGCACTCACCCCCATCCTCATGAAGTGCTTCGAATGACTAGTCATGCATCACATCAAGTCTTTGCTCCCCCCCTCCCTGGACCCCTACCAGTTTGCTTATCGGTCAAATCGCTCGACCGATGATGCCATCTCCACTGTTCTCCACTCAGCCCTCACACACCTAGACAAGAAAAACACCTACGTCAGAATGCTGTTTGTTGACTTCAGCTCAGCATTCAACACAATCGTCCCCCAACAGCTCATACACAAACTGGGCAGTCTGGGGCTGAGCACTTCACTGTGCAACTGGCTGTTAGACTTCCTGACTGGAAGACCACAGAGAAGACCAAGGAGATTGTTGTGGACTTCAGGAGAACTCACACACTGCACACCCCTCTGTTCATCAACGGAACTGCTGTGGAGAGGGTGAGCAGCACCAAGTTCCTGGGTGTGCACGTCACAGAGGACCTCTCCTGGAGCACCAACTCAGCATCACTGGCCAGGAAGGCAAATCAGCGTCTCTACTTTCTCCGCAAGCTGAGAAGAGCTGGAGCCCCCACCCCCATCATGACCACCTTCTACAGAGGGGCCATCGAGAGCATACTGACCAGCTGTTTCACCGTGTGGTACGGGGCCTGCACAGCATCCTGCCGCAGGACCCTCCAGCGCATCGTGAGAGCAGCTGAGAAGATTGTTGGCACCTCTCTCCCCTCACTTCAGGACTTGTACAGCTCCCGCCTCACACGGAAAGCCCTCCGTCTGGCAGGAGATCCCTCTCACCCACTACACAGCTTCTTCATCCTGCTGCCATCAGGGAGGAGACTGCGGAGTCTCGGGGCGAGGACCAGCAGACTGCGAGACAGCCCCATCCATCAGGCTGTGAGGATGCTGAACTCTCTTCCTGCTCTACCCCCCATCCCAATCCTGCCCCCAGCACACACTCACTCAGCATCCTGACCCCCCCACTAATAAAGTACTGAAACTCTGCACTACAATGCACAAAGTACTGGTCCCTTCCAAATGGACTTGCACTACACAACACCTGCACTACTGATATACTTGCACTGTCAATACGCACTTTAATTCCACTTAATTAAACTGTGAACTTTAAGGACTTACGCACCCATTCACTTTACCAGCCTTAAGCTATATACCATATACCGTATTTGCACTACTGTTATTTACTATTTTTACTGTCATTCCATCTCAATCACCATCAATATTGCACTATTGTCTTACGTATGTTTATTGTGTCTTGCTGTATTGAACATATAGTGTCTCCCACTCTTTTATATTATAATTATATATCTATTTTTACTTATTTACTTATATTTATATATCTATTCCTCCCCCACACTCCTGCACCTTGTTTTTGTCTCATGTATGTCTATTTGTGTCCCTGCTGTATTGTACACATAGTGTCTCCCATTATCTGTACTTGCTGTAAAATTGGGAAGGAGAGTAACGTAATTTCAATTCTCTGTATGTCCTGTACATATGCAGCATTGACAATAAAACTACTTGACTTGACTTCTATACAGAGAGAGAGAGAGAGAGAGACAGAGAGAGAGACAGACAGACAGACAGACAAGACTCACTGACCAATGACTTTATCATTATTCATGTTTATTATTCTAATGTTATATAGACATAATTACAGGTAACACCTACTAATCAATGAGCTTATCTTTATTTGGGATTATTTTAATGTTATATAGAGTTAATTACAGGTAGACACTCTCACTGACCACTTAATGTTTATTTGGGTTTAGAAAACTAATGTTATTTAGCAATAGTTACAGGTAAACAATCACTGATCACTAAATGTATCTTTATTCAGGATTA
Source organism: Astyanax mexicanus (assembly GCF_023375975.1). NCBI lineage: Eukaryota > Metazoa > Chordata > Actinopteri > Characiformes > Acestrorhamphidae > Astyanax > Astyanax mexicanus. The sequence goes on along the minus strand of NC_064430.1, from coordinate 19,151,444 downwards.
TTCTAACATTATAAAGAGTTAATTACAGTTAGACACTCACTCATCAATGACTTAATGTTTATGTGAGTTTATTCTAATGCTATAAAGAGTTATTTACAAGTAGACACTTTTACTGACCACTGGCTTTATATTTGTTTTGGGTTTATTATTCTAATGTTATAGAGAGTTAATTACAAGTAGAAACAGATTTCATGTTAATTTAGGTTTATTATTACAATGTGTTATAAGTACAGGTAGACACTCTCACTAATTACTGACTTTATGTTTATGTGGGTTTAGTCTAATGTTTTATAGAGTTAATTACAGGTAGACACTCTCACTAATCATTGACTTTATGTGTATGTGTGTTTATGATAATCTTATATGAAATTAATTAAAGTTAGACACTCTTACTGACCACAGACTGTATGTTTATTTGTGTTTATTCTATTGTTCTATAGAGTTAATTAAAGTTAGACACTCTCGCTGATAACTGACTTTGTTTATTTGTGTTTATTCTAATGTTATATAGAGTTAAATACAGGTAGACATTCACTGATTACTGGCTTTAATTTTATTTTAGTTTTTCATTATCTTTTTTATATAGAGATAATTACAGGTAGACACACTCATTGACCACTGATTTAATTCTATTTGGCTTTATTCTGATGTTATATAGAGCTAATTACAGGTTACTCTCACTAATCACTGATTTTATGTTTATTTAGGTTTATTATTCGAATGTGTTATGAGTACAGTTAGACACTTCTACTAATTACTGACTTTATGTTTATGTGGGTATATTATAATGTTATATAGAGTTAATTACAGGTAGACACTCTCACTAATCACTGACTTTATGTTTATGTGGGTATATTATAATGTTATATAGAGTTAATTACAGGTAGACACTCTCACTAATCACTGACTTTATGTTTATTTGTATTTATTATAATGTTATAAGAAATTAAATAAAGTTAGACACTTACTGACCACTGACTTTATGTTTATGTGGGTTTATTCTAATGTTACATAGAGTTAATTACAGGTGGACACTCTCACTAATCACCGACTTTATGTTTATTTTTGTTTGTTCTAATACTACATAGAGTTAATTACAGTTAGACACTCTCACTGACCACTGACTTTATGTTTATTTATGTTTATTATTCTAATATTAAATAGAGTTAATTACAAGTAGAAACGTTCACTAACCACTAACTTTAATTATTTTTTTGTTTATTCTAATGCTATATTGAGGTAAACACTCTTACTGATCACTGACTTCATGTTTATTTAGGTGTATTATTCTAATGTTATAAAGAGTTAATTACAGGTAGACACTCACTGATCAATGGCTCTAATTTTATTTTAGTTTTTTTTATTATCATTTTATATAGAAATAATTACAGGCAGACACACTCATTGACCACTGGCTTCAATTTTATTTGGCTTTATTCTGATGTTATATAGAGCTAATTACAGGTAGGCATTCTCACTAATCACTGGCTTTGGGTTGAGGTTCTCACTTTGCTCACAGAAAGTGTGAGAGTGAAGTGCTCATCCACTCAGCTCCAATTAAACACTCGCTTCTCACACACACTTTAATGTAGGCAAGAAATGGAGAGAGTGTGTGATGAGTCTCCTGGGTCTGTGGGAGCAGATGCTTTACTGCAGCACCAGATGATACAGTACATACACATATGCACATACACACACACACACACATATATACACACACACACACTCTCACACATATTTCTAAAAAGTTTAAAAGGCCAAACTTGTTTACAATAATAAAAAAAAGGTTTTCCCAGTCTTAATTCCACTGTCTTTAACGCTGAATGTTCTGAGCATGCTCAGTGTGTGAGAGAAGTGAAGTGATTGCTGCAGGTTGTGGTGTTAATAACACCATAGTGAGAGTTTTTACACATGTAGCCTTCTGGGCTTCTCTTACAGTGTTCACACACACACACACACACACACACATACACAATACACTGAACTCGTATTTCTCTCCTGTGTATGTGGATTAGTTTACAACTGGGTCAATATCAATATAGCATTGCTTTTGTGTTGCAGTATAGATTACATTTTATTATGGCTGTCAACATTAAAGCGGTAAAGCACACAATTAATTTGTAAACAGTATTGCTTTATTACACCACCAAGTTTGACCCCAATTGCCACCGTAATCTGCTCCACCCCCACGCTGTTGGTCAACCTGGCACTTAAGGACCTGCTACCTCGAGTGCCACCGTGCCGTCACAAAACCTTTTGATGGCAGTGGTGAGCAAACGAAGTACAAGACCTCATCTTATTCACATTGGCCGTGCCCGCACTAGTATCGGGCCTGTGTAGGGGTTCAGTGTTCAGTTAGTATGTCCTGCTGCCTGCATGGTGCATGTGCTTGAAATTCCGAAATCCTTACAACCAAGCTAAGATGATTAAAATAAAAAAAAAAAAAAAAAAACTCTATTCAGTTTATCATGCAATCTTTATTCCAACGCCTCACATTGGTTGGTTGAATTCATTATTTTATTCGCATTCAAAAAATACACTATAAAAGCTTAAGTCCTAAGAAGCACAAGTATGATTAATCACAGTTATTCACCAACTATTGCTGTGTGTCACGTCCGGGCCCTGTTCCGTGTCTGTCCTGTTCGGTCTCCGTGTTTTTACTGCTCTCTGTGTTTTTTTACCTTTCTTCCTCTGTGCCTGTGTCATGAACGACATGGTCCTGTGTTTCTCCCTTGTCTCCGCCTTTAGTGTTTCATTTGTAGCTCCGCCCCCTTGTTAACCTGTCTCAAGTGTTTTCGTTTTGTCTGTGTGTATTTGTAGTGCATGTGTTTCTGCTCTCAGTTGTTGGTTATTGTACGCCTTACACAAATTAGGTCATGTGTTTCCTTTATTTTAGCACTGTAACAAAACATTTTTTATTACAAATGTACAGAAGAATGTTATTCTTTTATTTTCTTTTTGGACATTTAGACAATTTTCTTTATTGCATCTGTTTGATGGTTGTCTGGTTATGTTAAATAATCCCTAAACGTGTTTAAATAGCCCATTACTTTGTTTAATGATATTTTCTAAGTATTTAAAATATTTTAATCATTTATTATATAAATTATAAATGTATTAAAATAGCAAGCTACTTAAATGGGTCCAATAATGCCCTGTCCATCCTGTCATCCTGGGATTTAAGAAAGTAACCACTGACATCAGTGACATCAGAAATTTCATAGTGTTTAATTTTCAAAGGACTGAAGACACTTGCTGAATATTCAACAATTAATTATTTTTTTCTGTTCAAATTTAGTTTTGATTCTTTTATTTTACAGTGATTCTATTGATTCTATTAATTTAGTTTTGATTATTTGAATTTACAATGTTGATTTTGTTCATTTACAGTGTTGATTTTGTTCATTTTAAAATTTGACTCTTTGTTTTTACAGTATTGATTCTGTTTATATACAGATTTGATTCTGTTCATTTACAGATTTGACTCTTTGTATTTATGAGGTTTATTCTGTTCATTTAAAGGAAAAAAATCAAGAACTTTAAAAGTATCCTCAAGTGCTGTTGCAAAGGCTCCCAAACATGCTACGATGAAACTGGCTCTCATCAGGGCTGCCCCATGAAATGCAGACCAGGAGTTTTCTTTGTTGCACAGGATAAGTTCATCAGAGTTACCAGCTTCAGAAACCACATGTAAACAGCACCCCAGTGTTCCTCTATAGTCTGAGTGACTTCAGTATTAATTTACAATTTAAGAACATTTTTGTTATGAGATGCCAAAAGTCACAGTATTCTGATAATGTTGGTCCAGGTCTTAAGAAGAAAAAAAAACCTGTCTCAGGATTTTGTTCCCATGCCTGGGAGCTCTACTGCAGCTGAGGTTTTCACTTTCTGGGTCTGAAATTTATCACATCTAGTTCTTGTTTAATAATCCACACATTCTCCAAAGAACACTTTGCGGCTTCCTAAAAGTCAGAGATAAACAAGAACACATACATATTTGTTTTTATTGCATTTGCTTCTGTAATCGTATTGATGCTGATGTTATTATATGCATATATCAGGTTGTATTGCCGGCTGGCCTCCTTTTAAATATTAAATTAAATTACTTTCCTTTACCGCCGTCCCTCATATTGCTCTCAGACTGCCAACGCGGCACCCTGATAGCATTTAAAAGCCGCCCTGACGGATGCTTCTCATCTCAGCTTATAGTTTATGTTATTTTTCCTCAGGCGTGCCACTTATTCACAACAATGTCCTGCGGCTACAGCTAAAGAAACCTCAGATATTGCGTCTGGCCACCTGCTGGCTTCATATCTTAGCTCAAAAATAGCCAACAAGTATAAAAAGTTTACTATCATACCAAAAGCACAGAAACTATGAGGAACATGATTCTCATAATTAAGAAAGGCTCATACCCGACTAATTAGCACTGCAGTTATGAGGCTATTGTTGCTATGAACTATGGAGCTAAGATGCTAATGTAGCTAACAAACAATGAATGTTTTTACCTGACTAATTCACATTGAAGCTACACAGACAATGTATCTAAAAACTAAAATTAAGAGTCTACCCAAACAATAAGCACTGAAGCAACAAAACATTCTAATGTAGCTAACAGATAAAGGTAGTTTTTGCAGCTAAAAGGTAACATAAGCTTTTACCCTACTAATAGCACTGAATCTACAAGGCAGTGTTCCCGTAGGTCCTTAAAAAGCTTTAAAATATCTTAAATTAAAGTCTTAAATTAACATTAACGGCAAGCTAGCTAACATAACATTAGTGGCAAGCTAACTAAATTACTAACAGTAGCGGTGGGTTAGCTACATTACTGTACACAATGGAACAAAACAATTTAAAAACTGATAACAAATTGGAAATGTTACATTTTGATTTCCAATACAATACATTATTTCATACCAAAGAAATGATGACTACATTTTTTGGTCTTAAATTTTATTTATTGAGGTCTTAAACAGGACTAAACAAGCATTACATTTTAATTTAAAAGGGTACACGAACCGGGTAAGGAGATTCTAGCTAATAAATAATGGACATTTTTATCCCACTGTGGAGCTATAAGGTTAATGTAGCTAACAGGTAATGTAGCTAACAAATAATGGAATCATTTACCCCACCAATTAGCACTGGAGCTATGAGGCTAATGTAGCTAACAAATAATGGAATTTTTACCCCACCAATTAGCACTGGAGCTATGAGGCTAATGTAGCTAAAAAATAATTGGCACTGGAGCTATAAGGCTAATGTAGCTAATAAATAATTAGCACTGGAGCTATGAGGCTAATGTAGCTAACAAATAATGAAATCTTATATCCCATCAATTAGCACTGGAGCTTTGAAGATAATTTAACTAACAGGTAAGGTAAGCTTATACCAAAATATACATTATTTGGCACTGGCACTTAAACCTAATTTCAGCTGTCAATTAGCACTGGAGCTATAAGGCTAATGCAGCTAACAAATAATGGAATCTTATGTCCCACTAATTAGCACTGGAGCTATAAGGCTAATGTAGCTAACAAATAATGGGATCTTATGTCCCACTAATTAGCACTGGAGCTATGAGGCTAATGTAGCTAACAAATAATAGAATCTTATACACAGGTAAGATAAGCTTATACCAAAATATACACAAATTGGCAACTGCACCTTAAATATTTGTATCGTCATTTCAGCTGTCAATTCTCTTCTTTTATGAAAGCAAGTCCAAAAATCACTTGTGTTAGCTCTTTCTCAAAGTGAGGCCAGTTTCTGCTAAAGAAACCAGAGTTTTGACAGGGTTGGAAGGCAGCCAGAGGCTCTAGATATATAGTAAAGCTAGAGCTCCAGAAAGGGGCTTACGCATGGTGTTAGCGGGTCGGACTAAATTGTCAGCTCTGTGTTTCTTATCCATATCGGTCAGGAACAGTGTGCTGTAAGCTGGATGTGGGGTCATGTTAACAGAAGCACTTTATTGGATGGGTTCGGGGGGCTTGGGGGGGGGGGGGGGGATGGGGGGAGCAGACTGTAATAATCCACAAAGAGTTGGCCAAAATCCACAAGCTATTAGCTTCAGAGAAGAGAAATGTGATCCTGAAAGCCACGGGCAGCATCTAAACTGTGGTTTTCCTTTTCTGGGCAGAGTAAAATAAATTCACCACAACCCAGTTCAGAATGCTTGGTCTCCAAATAGGAGGGGTTACTAAACTTAACATAGTCACTAACTTGTAAGCAGTAGTAGTCTGTTAGTAAGGAGCAACCTGTGTTTGCTAAAATTAAAAGTGTAAACACTCATTGTAAGGCTGTAAGAAACTATTAAATTACCTTTATGTCATTTAAAAAAAAATAACAAATAAAAAAATTGTTCAAAACTGTTATGCATTATTATGAGTTTCAAAACATTGTTTAGGTTGCAAAGAACTGCGAATAGTCAGTTTATGAATTTGCAGCATTAAGTGGTCACATTTACTAAAATCAAAAACATATTAACAGGCCAAGTTACAGGTTAACATAGGAACCCTTCTTTGATAACACCTTCACAATTCTTGCATCCACTGAACTTATTTTTTTTTTAAAGTTTCTGCTTGAATTTCTTTGCATGATGTCAGAACAGCCTCCCAGAACTGCTGTTTTGATGTAAGCTGCATCCCACCCTCATAGATCTTTTGCTTGAGGATACTCCAAAGATTTTCAATAGGGTTGAGGTGAGGGGAGGATAGTGGCTACAAATCTCTTCACAGTACAATTATCATTCCTCAGTTTTTGTGAAACATCTATAGTTTGACCAAGCCTTACCTTGACCAAGGCACTCCACTATTTTATACTTTCCATCAGTAGAGAGATTCATATATATATATTCTATATTGTAATGTATATATTCATATACATTCATATTCTTTCGCATATTGCTTGAAATCCGTGGCCTGCTTAATAATGTGGAGCATTGCGTTTGGATGTTGGGGCATTCCTTGTAATAGGGTCCTAATGAGGGGGTTGGGTAATTAGCTGTGTAAATTGGGGAGAAAAAAGGGAAAATTTTCCCAAAATTAAAAATTTAAATATTGAAACAAGTTTAAATAAAAAGTTACGTAAAGAGGTTCCAAGAACAGCTAGAAAACTTAAATTCTTGGATAAAATTTTCTTAGAATGCAATGGTTATCTGGGTTGTCTCTTATCTTGACTTTTGTTTGTGCCTCGAAAAATAATTGCTGGTCTATAAATGTGTTGTGTGAAGTTAGAGGAGATTGTGAGAATGCGCTACAAAAAGGAAGAGAGATTTGTCCCCATGATTTCAAAAAGTTTCACAGAGTATGTGCACAAAATTAATGCAAAAAGTACGAACACAAGCCTCCTGCCCATCCATATCTGCAGTCATATTTAACATGGAGGATAATTGAGTCTTAAGTCACCTGGTCAGGTAGAATCCCTGCAGGTCAGTGTTTTATTATAACAGCTGCAGTAATTCCGGGGATATTACGAGACGTGATTTACAATTACTGCTACAAGTTTGGACGGAGCAGCTCATTACCTCCCCTCGTTTTCTAATAACGGTGAAGACGTTAACAGGTGTAATAGCTGTCTGTCCGTCACCTTCTGTGTGCAGCGTTCGGTACCAGAGGAGGAGGAGGAGGAGGACCTGCACTGTGTGAATAATGGAGGTAAAGTGTAATGAGAGATTAATGATGTGTAGTAAAGCTCAGTGCGGAGCAGAGTATTAACAGCAGCCCGCCGGCTGCAGGGGGAGCGCCACAGATACCGACATTCTGAGGGCCTTAATTACTAGATAGGGTGTGTGTGTGTGATTACCGCAGGTATTCAGCTTCGTTGGCGGATCATAACAAAAGAAATTAGTATAAACATTAGAAATTCTTCTCTATCTTACAATAAAGTTTAAAGTTTGCAAAACTAGTCCGTAAAAAAATCAGATCAGATCAGAAATTGGTCAGATGTGGATTAGATGTGGCTCACATGCAAATTTAAAGTTGATGAGATATGGATCATGTATTGGTTAATCTGATTACAGTGTTTATCTGGTGTGAGTGTGAGGAGATTGGCAGTGTGGAGGTGAGCAGTGGCTGATCAGATGTTGATCAGATGTTGAGCAGACATTGATCAGATGTTGATCAGACATTGATCAGATGTTGATTAGATGTTTGCTGGGTGTAATATGAGTGTCTAAATCTGATTACAGTGTTTATCTGGTGTAAGAGTGAGGAGATTAACAGTGTGGAGATGAGCAGTGCCTGATCAGACGTTGATCAGATGTTGATCAGATGTTTGCTGGGTGTAATATAAGAGTGTAAATCTGATTACAGTGAGAGGAGATTAGCGGTGGGGAAATGAGCAGTGTGGAGATGATCAGATGTTGATCAGATGTTGATCAGATGTTTGCTGGGTGTAATATGAGAGTGTAAATCTGATTACAGTGTGAGGAGATTAGCAGTGGGGAGATGAGCAGTGGATGCGCTCGTTAGGATCGTGTGTAAATCCTAATAAGGAGGCAGAGCCGCATTGACAGCAGCTAAAAACAGCGCTGGGTTTGAACTCATCATACATAAAACATTAAAGGGACGGGAGCTGTCGCCGGAATGACTCAGAGGCTGAGATGATCCGAGCACGGCCCTGATGGAGAACCGGAGAGGAACTGTGATCATTTCACTATTCATGTTTAACTACAGCTCAGTCTATCTACACTGCTCACACTGATCCCAGAACAGAACTCTGATTACTGACTATAAGAATTTAAACAGTTTAATCATTCAGAATTTAAAGTTATCAATAAATGACCAATACTTGAATGTCAAAATTAGACATAAATATTACATATGTTTAACTTTTTATCTTAAAATATAACTGTAACACATATAAAGTACTATCGAATTAGAAAAAGATTGTAATATAATTAAACACTGGAAATATAAATGATTTTATATTAATAATATAATTTAAATTTATTTTAATATTTAACTGTAACATATTTAACTGTAGTAATATTTAATAATGCCTATCAACATTCAGTAATAATATTATGTAGGGTTTTTTTTTACTTACTCGTGTGATTATTTATTGATATTGATAGCATAATGTTTAGTTAGTAAAAATAATTAAATATTAAGAGTAAAACTTAAGTCATATTATTTGTAATATTTATTATTTATTCATGAATATTCAACATTGAGTAATGAACATTAAATGAATAAATCTGAATAACTGTTTTCCCTGAGTTACTTATACAAATACTTACAGTTACAGTATTACATTATTAAATGTTAATTTAAAAAACATAATATAATATAAAATATTAGTTTGTGTATTTTGTGATTTCTGCCACTAAAGTTGATAAAAAACATATTATTTAAAAATAAAAGTATGAAATAATATTACATATCACAATGCAGTAGTATTATAGTATATAGTACAATACCGTATCAGATGTATTAATATTGCTTTTATTTAATATGAATAAAACTGTTGAAAATGATTTAGCACATTTTATACATTTTACACAGGTAATGACATCACTGAGTTCCTCTGGTTTGAGTGAGAGCTGGGATAGGCTGGTGTGTTTTGAGGGGGCGGTGCTGCAGTTTTAATGCTGTATTGATCAGTGATTATTGATGTGAATGTGAATTAAGCATTTATTAGCACATTTTATTTATAATCAAGGGGGTAAAATCAATCTGATTTTGGCACAGTGATGACATCATCCAGTTCCTCTGGTTTTTGAGTGAGAGAAGTGAGAGCTGTGATAGGCTGGTGTGTTTTGAGGGGGCGGTGCTGCAGTTTTAATGCTGTATTGATCAGTGATTATCACTGATGAGGAAATCTCTCTCACACAACACGACTCCACTAATCCATATCTCCACCAGCAACTCCTTAACAAATCACACGCCTGTGTGTGTGTGTGAGCAGTGTGAGGCTGTAAAGTGACTCACTGAACACACTTTTAAAGGGGAAGAGCACCACTTTTTAAAATTCTTATAATTAAGTATTAGCACCAAGTAATGTATGTTGGAATTGAATAACACTTTATACATGTGAATGTAATGATGATACTTGTACAGTAACAGTCAAACGTTAGGGCACACTATTTATTATTTTAAATATATATATATATATTTTCTGCATTGGAGATTAAAATTAAAAATCATCCAAACTTTGAACAAAAACATATTGAATTGTTTAGTTAACAAAAAAGTGTTAAGCAAACAAGAAAATGTTTTATGTTTTACATGCTTGGACCTGGAATAGCTTTCAGTTAACAGCTGTGCTGAACTTAGATAGAGGTAGAGTTGGTATACAGTGAATAGTTCTATTTGAGTAATGCTGTAATCCATATCATGACAAGTAAAGAATAAAAAATACTTTATTTTTTGTCAATCTGACAAATTTCAAGTTTTAATGTTGAAATATCCTCGAAAACAGTCACAAAGACCATCAAAAAGTAATGTTGAAACTGGCACTTATCAGGACCGCCTCAGGAAAGGAAGACCAAGAGTTACCTCAGGATAAGTTTATCAGAGCTACCAGCTTCAGAAACCACAAGTTAACAGCACCCCTGATAAGAGCACCCAAATGCTTCACTTTTTTTTTTCACTTTTAAGTTTACTACAATGAAAACAAAGAATTACAAGCTGTGTCCAAACTTTTGAATGGTGCTATAAGTACATGAAAGGAAGAAAGGAGGCTCTAGGGCCCTGTTAGGCCACCACTAACCTGGATACATAATGAAATACAGTTAATCACGGAGGCAAACAGGTTCAGTATGATATCCTGCAGCACAGTTACCCCCAGATGTTGCAACTAAGCCTGTAGATCCTGCACACTTGCAGTTTGCCAATGCTGGCATCCCAGCTTATCCCTTAAAATGCATGATTGATGATAAATCTGGTAACACGGCAGGCCGGAAAATTGCAATCTAGTGGAGACATTCCTGGGAAATCTTAGCAGTGTATGGGCGAACATTATCCCGCTGACACAAGCCTTCCAAGTGGAGCATGGAGTATTGATAAAGGAAAATCTGGACAAATACTGTTTTAGGATCTATTTTTTTGCCGCACAATGCCCTGCATATTTCATATGTATCCTTTTACCCTTTTAATGATCTACAGTGTATCACAAAAGTGAGTACACCCCGCACATTTCTGCAGATATTTAAGTATATATTTTCATTGGACACTGACAAAATTACACTTTGAGTGGTCTGTGTGCAGCTTATATAACAGTGTAAACTTATTTTTCCCTCAAAATAACTCAACATACAGCCATTATTGTCTAAACCACCAGTGACAAAATGTCCAAATTGAGCACTGTTTGTCATTTTCCCTCCAAAATGTCATGAGACTCGTTGGTGTTACTAGGTCTCAGGTGTGCATAGGAAGCAGGTTTGTTCAATTTTGTAGTACAGCTTTCACACTCTCTCATACTGCTCACTAAAAGTTCCAACATGGCATCTCACAGCAGAGAAGTCTTTGAGGATCTTAAAAGACGAATTATCGCACTACATGAAGATGGCCAAAGTTACAAGAAGATTGCCAACACCCTGAAACTGAGCTGAATCACAGTGGCCAAGATCATCCATTGTTTTAAAAGAGCAGGGTCCACTCAGAACAGACCACGCATTGTTCGTCCAAAGAAGCTAAGTGCACGTGCTCAGCGTCACGTCCAAATGCTGTCTTTGAAAGATAGGCGCAGGAGTGCTGTCAGCATTGCTGCAGAGATTAAATAGGTGGGGGTCAGCCTGTCAGTGCTCAGACCATATGCCGCACACTACATCAAAATGGTTTGCATGGCTGTTACCCCAGAATGAGTCCTCTTCTGAAGTCTGTACACAAAAAAGCTTGCAAACAGTTTACTGAAGACATGTCAACAAAGGACATGGATTACTGGAACCATGTCTGATGGTATCTTTGCTCTGATGAGACCAAGATTCATTTGTTTGGTTCAGATGGTTTGGTTAAGCATATGTGGCAGCAATCAGGTGAGGAGTACAAGCATAAGTACGTCATGCCTACAGTCAAGCAGTCAAAAACTCTTAAGTATCCGCCAGCTCCGTGATGTCCTTATGAGTTAGGTCATCTATAAAGCCACTTCCACACTTCCACTTCTGATCGACGGTATGAATGTAGGATCTTTAACTGGTGTAGGATTTTAATGGTTTAATGATTTACTATGAGACACACTCTTCACTCAGTAATATAAAGTTGATGGACAGGTGTGAATCCCTGTACCCCTCCTCCCTCCCCCGGGGAAGCTCTAATCAGGTGTGGTTCATCTGGCTGTCAACAGAGACCGGCTCTCTTTCCTCCATCCTTCCCCTCTGAGAGAGATAGAGCGAGAGAGAGAGAAGTGTGTATGCAAATCAGTGCCTTCCTTTTTAGGCCGTTATGCAGATTTATGCAAATCAGCCCTGGCAGATTTTTTAATAAGCATGTTGATTAATTAACGAGATTGGCAGGTGCTGTGGCTTAAACAGGTCTAAGACGGGCTTAGCCGGATCAGGCAGGCGGGGCTGTGGCATGACAACCTTTCAGAGACAGCGATAGTGCAGGGCAGGGGCTAAATTACCTCGGTGGCATGAATGGGAATGAGGACGGAACCTTATCCGAGAAAAGTTTATGAGGAATGTGACTCTGATCCTCCTCTCAGCATGAGGTCATTCACATCTGTTCAGAATCTCTCAAATTTAGGACGGAATGGCTCAACACCCGCAGACTCCACGCTCCCAGAATCTGGATAGGAAAGACACAGGAAAGTATAGATAACGATGGTACTTCCAATTTCTGGAAAGGCATGGCACTCCTTAAATCTAGAAAAGAATGTTACTCTCAGATTATAAAAAAAGGAACTCCCAAACTCTAGATGGCAATGACAGTCCAGATAACAGAAGTTAATGGCATGCCCAGATTATAGAGGTCGAGTCACCTGTAATGACATTCAGTTAACAGCTGTGCTGAACTTGTCAAGAGTTATTTACTTGTATTTCTTGTCCTCTAAGTGTGTTTAAGAGCATCAGTTCTGAAGAGGTAGAGTTGGTATACAGTGCATAGCCCTATTTTAGTAATGTTCTAATCTATATTATGGAAAAAAACCCTTCTAAAATAAATAAAGAAAAAAATACTTTAAGAAATAAAGAACAGTCAATCTGAAAAGTTAAAAGTTTTAACTTTGAAATATCCACGAAGACCATCAAAACATTATAATGAAACTCATCAGGATTGCCAAAGGAAAGGAGGACTAAGAGTTACCTCAGGATAAGTTGCAAAGGATAAGTTTATCAGAGTTAATAGCTTTAGAAACCGCAAGTTACCAAATTCTTTTCAGAGTACAGAAAAAAATGCCAATTCCCTAATGCTGGATACAAACGATACTCCTAGATTGTACAAATCATCATCTTGATTGGGGAATGACACAAAAAAAAAAAAAACACTACTCTCAAATTTAGAAATAGAACATTATTGCAGATTATGGAAATGGAAAAAATATAATTCTCAAATTCCAGATAGGAATGACATGCCCAGATTCTCCAAGAGGAGATTATGAAAGGGAATGACATTACCAGATTCTAGATAGGAATGACACTCTCAGATTCCAGATCAATATGACACTCCCGGATTCTGGATAGGAATGACACTCCCGGATTCTGGATCACAATGTGACACTTCCAGATTGTGGATAGGAATGACACTCCCAGATTCTGGATCAGAATGACACTCCTGGATTCTTGATTGGAATCACACTTCCAGATTCTGGATAGGAATCACACTCCCGGATTCTGCACAGGAATGACACTTCCAGATTCTGGATCAAAATGAAACTCCCGGATTCTGGACAGGAATGACACTCCCAGATTCTGGATTGGCATGACACTCCTGGATTTTGGACAGGAATGACACTCACAGATTCTAGACAGGAATGACACTCCCAGATTCTGGATTGGCATGACACTCCTGGATTTTGGACAGGAATGACACTCCCAGATTCTGGATCGGAATGACACTCTTGGATTCTGGATAGGAATGACACTCCCATATTATAAAAAGAATAGCACTCTCACTACCAACAAGGCTCTACCAGACTTACTTCATCATCTATCACTCCACACTTCCCTTTCTCTCTGTTTTCATTTTCACTCCATCCTTCTCTCCTTATGCTTTCTTCTGTCCCCCTCCCACCCCACTCTTTCACCTCCTTTTCATTCTGGACTTTGGATCAATAATTCAGTTTCCCCCACAGAGAGGCAGAGTGAAGAGATGATTAAAAACGAGAAAGAGAGAGAGAGAGGGAGGGAGGGAGAGAGAGAGAGAGAGAGGGATTAGAAACAGGGGCAGGGATGAGAGAAAGAGAGAAAACAGACACAGGGAGAAAGATTAGGGGACAGGTGGATACTCTTGGAAAAGGAATAATAGAGAGCAATCGGCTCTGACAGGAACGGGAACAGAGAGAAGGAGCAGAGAGAGGGATGAGTTAATGAAGAGAGAAAGAGATACAGCATTTTACAAAAAGAGAAGAAAGAAAAAATAAAAGACAAGAGAATTAGAGAACGAAAAAAGGAGAAAATCCAGGGATAGATAGAGTGAGAGAATGAAGGAAGCAGAACGAAGAAGATTAAAGAAAATAAAAAGAAAGGCAGAGAAATAAGAAAACAAGGAGTAAAATAGAAGGAGAGAGATAGAGAGAGAGAGAAAGAAAAACTGAGAGAATGAAAGGGAGGGCATGTGAGATAACCGAAAAAAGATTAAAAAAGAAAGACAAAGAACAGGAGAAGAGAAAGAGAAATGAAGGATAAGTGAAATAACTGACAAAAATATTGAAAGAGGAGATACTGAAATAAAGCGAGAACAAGCAAGAGAACAGAGCGTATCATAAATACTGAAAGAGAGACATGTAGAAAAGACAGAGAGAGAGAAAGAGAGATAGGATTGGCAAAAAAGAGACATCAAAAATTTTGAGGAGAACTAAAACAGATGAGAAAAAAAACAATTGAGATAAAGAAAGACAAAGGGACAAAGAGTAAAAAAGTGAAGTAATAGAAAAATAAAGCAATATAACAGAAAGCTGATATGAAACAGTAAAAAAATAGAACAAAAAGAAGAGAGACAAAGAAAGAGAGAAAGAAGAATGCAAAAGTTTAAAAGAGAAGGTAGGAAGAAAAAGGAGTGAATAGAGAGACATAAAAGAGAAATAGTAAGTGAGAGATTGCCAAATGAAAAACTGAATGAGAGAGATAAAGAAAAATAGAATAGAAAGGGAGGATGTGTGCGATACTAGACATGAAAAATATTAGAAAGCCAGAGATAAAAAAAAGAAAAGAGAACGAGAAGGAAACAGAAGAGTAGTGAAATAGCAGCCATCAGAAATATTGGAAGAGAAATAACAACAGATGAGAAAAAGAAAAAAAAGGAGGACAAGTGAGATACTAGAGGAAATGATATTGAAAGAGAGAAAAAGTGAAGCGAGAGAAATAAGGAAGATCACAGTAAGACATAGAGAGAGAGAGAGAAGAGAAAGAGAGAGAGAGGTTTAGTATCTGAAGATGCTGCTGCTTGTGTTTCATTAGTATTCATATTAATACAGATATTGATATGCGGCGCAGACGAGTTCAGATTAGTAAAATCACATTACACTTCAATCAGCTGCTCATTCTCCAACACACACACACACACACACACAATATGGTGTGTGTGTGTGTGGGTGTGTGTGGGTGTGGGTGTGTGTGGGTGTACGTGCTTGTATTAGACACAGATTTCACTGTCTAATACAAGCAAACACACACACACACTCACTCTTTCCAACACACAATAAAATATGATGTAACACATTAGAAGAGAAATGAGTGAAAACATGTACTGTGTGCTGGATAAGCAGTCTGTGAGTGTGTGTGTGTGTGTGTGGGCTGGAGGGTTTAACAAGTACGTAGGAAACAACACATGGACGCAGTGGGACTTTTTCTGAGTGTGTGTGTGTGTGTGTGTGTGTGTGTGTGTGTGTGTGTGTGTGTGTGTGTGTGTGTGTGTGTGTGTGTGTGTGTGTGTGCACAAGCATATGGAAACATTACATACAAGCCTACACTCACACACACGCACACACACACACACACACACACACTGCCCATCTCTCTCGCTCTCTCTCTTTCCCTTTTGTTTAGAGTGCCCCCTGCTGTCGGCTTCGGTTCTTTCACTGTAAAGCAGTCTGAATCTCTCTCAGCCTCTTTGCTAATCGAGCCAAATCAAAATTACCCGCAAACTTTGGGCCCTAAAACCAAACCATATGAACATCAGAGAGCATTCTAAAGCTCCCCCTCCTCCCTGTGTTGTTTATTATACACTGTCAGATTTATCGTGTGGCTCAAATAAGCATTATAAATCATTGCAGAGCACCCCCTGTGCTTCCTATAGTGTATTGCAGTCTGTCAGAATTAGAGTGTGGATCATATAAACATTATAGAGCATTAAAGTGCCCCCTACATTTCATACAGGGTATTACAGTCTATCAGAGTGAGTTTATGGACTATACAAACATTATATTGTATTTTATATATAAAAGTGTGAATCATATAAACATTGCAAAGCTCTATAGAGCACCCCCTATATTTTCTGTAGGCTATTACAGACTGTCAGAATGAGTGTATGGACTATATGAACATTGCAAAGCATTGCTGTATATATTGCCACCTACACTCCCTTTAGTATGTTACAATTGTCAAAATGAGTGTGGTTAATTTGAACATTATAGAGCATTATAGTGCACCCCCCATGCTTCCTGTAGTATATTACAGGTTGTTGAAAAGACTTTGTAGATCATATGAACATTATAAAGCATTATAGAGCACCCGCTAGACTTTTTGTAGTGTATTACAGTCTGTCGGAAGGAGTGTGTGGGTCATATTAACATTATAGAGCACTATAGAGCACCCCTACGCTTCCTGTAGTGTATTGCAGTTTGTCAAAGTGACTTTGTAGATCATATGAATATCACACGGAATAATTAAAGAGCACACACTACACTTTTTAGTGTATTTCAGTCTGTCAGAGTGACTTTGTGATCATATTAACAATATGTCGGGGTGTAGCTCAGTGGTAGATCGCGTGCTTTGCATGCATGAAGTCCTGGGTTCAATCCCCAGTATCTGCTTTCCAGCCAAAACGGGCACATGTCACCCCGCTGCTCATTGAGCTCCATTGGCTACCAGTTGATGCTCGCATCAAATTCAAAACTCTTACAATCACCTACAAGGTGATGACAGAACAGCTCCTTCCTACCTGCACTCGCTCCTGAAGGCTTACGCTACCTCCCGGCCGCTGCGCTCCTCCAATGAACGTCGCCTCGCTTTGCCAAACATTCACACAAAGCAATCCAGACTGTTCTCATACAGAGTTCCCCAATGGTGGAACAAACTACCTTCCACTACCAGATCAGGAGAATCTCTCACTATCTGTAATAAACTCCTGAAGACAGATCTCTTCAAAGAGCACTTACTCTCTTAACACCTCTAACACACTAACTACTTCTAACCTCATTTCCTTCTTCCCCTCCTTCACTCCTCTATCCTATTATTCCCCTTGACCTCTTTTTATCCCTATCCAAAGTTGTTTTTACCTTTAAACTCATTTTACATTGTACTTGACTATTGTAAGTCGCTTTGGACAAAAGCGTCTGCCAAATGTAATGTAATGTAATGTAATGTAATGTAATATATAGCACTATAGATCACCCCCTATGCTTCCTGTAGTGTATTACAGTTTGTCAAAGTGACTCTGTGGATCATATTAAGAAAATAGAGCACTATAGATCACCCCCTATGCTTCCTGTACTGTATTATAGTCTGTCAGAATGAGTGTATGGTTCATACGAACATTATAGAGCACCCCTATGCTTCCTGCACTGTATTACAGCCTGTCAGAATGACTTTGTGGATCATAATAACAGTATATAGCACTATAGATCACCCCCTATGCTTCCTGCAGTGTATTACAGTCTGTCAGTATGACTTTGTGGATCGTATTAACAGTATATAGCATTATAGATCACCCCCTATGCTTCCTGTAGTGTATTACAGTTTGTGAGAAGGGGTATGTTGATCATATGAACATTATAGAGCATTACTGAGCTGAGTAGAGCGCTTCTGTTTTTCAGTAAATGTCACATTGACTTTGTCCCCAGTCAACAGTAATTGGCTTTGTCAACTAATGATTGCAGATGTACTGCAGACATCAACACAAATGATGAACTTGCAGCACAATCAATGAATCAATAAACACACACACACACACACACACACACACACACACACACTGAAGCACTGTTGTAGCACTGGTAGCATATTGTATGTTTGAATGATGTGGACAGAGTCAAAGCATTGGATTCACAGGAGTTGGGAATCCTGAGAAAGTGTGGCAGGTAAGTGTTAAAAAAAAGAATGGATTCAAACACTCACACATACTGTAGATGAGTCCCATTTATAGTTTGTGCAGAAACACCTGAGCCATACACAACTCAGACACAACATTCAGTCCCACCCAGAATACAGAAACAAAGGCCCAATATCTGATTATGTTTGTTTTAACAGGTGCAGGCCAAGCATGTGTTGTGATTCTTTAAAGACATTCCTGCAAAACCCTTGCTGTGTGTGGGCGAGCATTATCCTGCTAAAAATGGCAGTTGAAAAGCTCCTCTGCATGGCAAAGGAAAGAATATGATGCTTTTCACTTGGCCTCCATACTTAAATCCAATTGTTGGATATTAACAGAAGCTGGATTTATCAGATTCATCACTATAGACAATACTGTTCCAGTCTGTAACAGTCCAGAATTCTTATTCATGAATCAGTTGTTCTAAAAGGTGCAGTAACACCTTTAGGGAGGGTGGTAGTGAGTAATGCTTGTTGTAACAGGTGCAGTAACACCTTTATAGAGGGCAGTAGTGAGTAATGTTCGTTGTAACAGGTGCAGTAACACATTTAGAGAGGGCAGTAGTGAGTAATGTTTGTTGTAACAGGTGCAGTAACACATTTAGAGAGGGCAGTAGTGAGTAATGTTTGTTGTAACAGGTGCAGTAACACCTTTAGGGAGGGTGGTAGTGAGTAATGCTTGTTGTAACAGGTGCAGTAACACCTTTATAGAGGGCAGTAGTGAGTAATGTTCGTTGTAACAGGTGCAGTAACACATTTAGAGAGGGCAGTAGTGAGTAATGTTTGTTGTAACAGGTGCAGTAACACCTTTAGAGAGGGCAGTAGTGAGTATTGTTTGTTATAACAGGTGAGGTAACAACACCTTTAGAGAGGGCAGTAGTGAATAATGTTTGTTTTAAAAGGTGCAATAACTCCTTAAGAGGGTTTTATTACAATGTGTTCTTAAACAAAACTATGCTAGTTTCAGGTCTACCCTTCCATTGTGTTGCTTCTATAGAGGCGCTAATGGCTTTGGTCCCTAAATCTCAGTGTTGTGGTTTCCTGTGATCACTTTGCAGCGACAGCCTCCTCAATCAGAGCGGCAAATTGCTTTACATTTGGCAAAATTTCATCACCCGAATCCTTTCCTGCTCTGCAGTATGTGGGATCTTCAGCAGTGAAGCTGTTCGAGCCTCTTCGCCTTGATCTTGACATTTGTCTCTTTCTTCTCTTCTCTCACTTCTTTTGTATCATTTCCTTTCAAGGGTCCCGCGGCCCCTGCCTCGGGCTCCCACTCACTCACGTTTATTAAGCAGCATGGCGGCCCAGGGCTGCTAATTTCGATCCCTCGTCACCTGCCTGCCAGATGAAAGAGCAGAAGCTCTTTTTCCTTGCAGATCAACTGAGGCGAAGCGATGCCCCCTGCTGGAGGACAGAGCTTTTTCTAGGGTTCCTGTTATTCCAAGTCTGATTGTCTTTAAGCAATTCAGCTGAAGGCAGAGGGGAAAGAAGGTGCATTGTACCAGACTATTTTGCAGAGGGCAGTAAGTAAAACTACTGCCACCATGTTTTAAAGCAGCACTTTAGTTTAGTTCACTTTGAGCTGTAACAGTGTGTGAAACTACCTCTACAGTGTCTGGAGGCTTTACTTTTGTTTGGCTGGCTCTCATTATGAGTTGCAACAGTGTGTGAAACTACCTTCACCAAGTTTAGAAGCTGTATTTTAGCCAGGCTAGCCCTCACTGTGGGCTGCATTAGTGTGTGAAAGTACCTCAACCATGTTTGGAGGCTGTATTAAGCCTTGCTAGCTCTCACTGCGATCTGCCCATATTTGAAGGTTGTACCTATCCTAGTTCACTGTGAGCTGTAAGAATCTGTGAAACTACCTACAACATGTTTGAAAGCTGTACTTTAGCCCAGCAAGCTCTTGCTGTGAGCTGTAACCAGTGTTGGGCACGTTACTTTGAAAAAGTAATTAGTTATAGTTACTCGTTACTTCTCCAAAAAAGTAACTGAGTTACTAACGGAGTTACTCCACTATAAAAGTAATTAGTTACCAGTAAAAGTAACTATCACGTTACTTTTTATTATTCGCCCGTCAAAAAAAGGAAATCAATTATGCATTTACTATTATTATTAGAAAAATAACAAAAAATAACAAACGAAAATAAACCCAAAATGTTGACAAAAATATAATCTAACGAATTTCAAAAAAATAAAACGAAATTCTCCACACATTCAAAGAAAATTACTAAAACTTGTAATACTGAAAAAAGCGGAAAAACGCGTCTGGGGATGAAATTTAACAAACCAAGCCACACTCAAAAGAAATATGTATATATAAAACAAAATAATGGACAAAAACAACAATTTAATGCCCGTTAAAATGGTATTAATATAACAGCTTCACCAAAAGAGAATAGAGCTTAGATCCTGCCCAAAAAATCCGACCCAGCCGGAGCCCGTGCACATTCTGCCCAAGCCCGAACCATAAACTGTCATTATGAGCCTGACCCGATCCGCCCCATAAACTGTCTGTTTTCGGGCTGATTGAATGAGCGAAATATAATCAGAATTATGTTAATTAACACTGTAACATAGAAGCATAGAACTATTATTTAATTTAAATGATTTTTAAGAACAGCTACACACAATGCTGCAAGTCAAACGCGGAGGCGTTCACGTGCGCCCAGAGCTACGTGATTACAGTTTTCATTTTTATTATAGTTTAATTTTATTTTGTTTTTATTTTTTCTGTTCATTTTAGGGTGGGCTTGCTAGCGCGAGCGCTTTACACAAGAACTAACGGACCACGAGTGCCGCGCGCTCGGCACAACAACTCCCGCTGTACAACTCCGCTTTACAACAGCGCTTATTAATAAATTAAACACAAAAATGAGGGTATTCTATCAGTAATTTCAGTTCGTTTTAGTTAGTTTTATAAACACAAAATACAGTTCAAGATAGTTATGTTTTTCCTTTTAATTACCGTTTTTATTAGATTCAGTTAACACAAATGTTTTTCACTTTCAATTTTCGCTATTTCGTTCGCTTTAGTGAACAATAATAATTGGTTACTTAGCAACATTGTGATTATCACACCAGAGCTTTATATAAAATAAAAATAGGAGCCTGATTTCGGGTCGGTCCTCAGGTCAGGTGGGATTCGGGCAGAGAATCTAAGCTCTAAAATAGAAAGCAGCAGCACCACAAAAACCGGAGCAGCTAAAAAGAGCTTAACGTCCTTAATTCGGAACTTGGGTTGTCCACGGCAATCACTGAATTGATTAGAGCACGCAAATCGTCACAATTGTGCCTCACTTCACCACGCCAAACCACAGGCACAGCGGCCTGAGGAGGGGTTAACCAGGGCAAAGCGAAATAAAAAAAAAAGTTCATAGAGCTGCTAAAGTAACGTGCAGTAACGGGGTGTCGGAAATGGTAACGGCGTTATAGTTACAGTCATAGTAATTAGTTAGATTACTCGTTACTGAAAAAAAGTAACGGCGTTAGTAACGCCGTTAGTTTTAACGCCGTTACTCCCAACACTGGCTGTAACAGTGTGTGAAAATATGTCCTTCATGTTTATAGGCTGTACTTTAACCTGGCTAACTCTTTCTAAGAGCTGTATCAGTGGGTAAAACTACCTATGCCATGTTTGGAGCCTATATTTAGCTTTGCCAACTCTCACTAAGAGCTGCATTAGTGTGTGAAACTACCTCCACCATGTTTGGAAGTTGTATTTTAGCCTGGCTAGCTCTCGCTGTGAGCTGTAAGAGTGTGTGAAACTACCTCCACCATGTTTGGAAGTTGTACTTTAGCCCAGCTAGCTCTCACTGTGAGCTGTAAGAGTGGGTGAAACTACCTGCACCATGTTTGGAAGCTGTACTTTAGCATGGCTAGCTCTGGCTGTGAGCTGTAACAATGTGTAAAACTAAATCCATCATGTTTGGAGGCTTGTGGTACTTTAGCCCGGCTACCTTTCATCATGAGCTGTAATGGTGTGTGAAACTACCTCCACCATGTATGGAAGCCGTATTTTAGTATGGCTAGCTCTCTCTGTGAGCTGTAGCAGTGTATAAAACTACCTCCACCATGTATGGAAGCTGTTCTTTAGCCCAGCTAGCTCTCACTGTGAGCTGTAAGAGTGTATGAAACTATCTCCACCATGTTTAAAAATTGTACTTTAGCCCAGCTAGCTCTCACTGTGAGCTGTAAGAGTGGGTGAAACTACCTGCACCATGTTTGGAAGCTGTACTTTAGCATGGCTAGCTCTGGCTGTGATCTGTAAGAGTGGGTGAAACTACCTGCACCATGTTTGGCAGCTGTATTTTTAGCCAGGCTAGCTCTCAATGCGAGCTGTAACAATGTGTAAAACTACCCCCACCGTGTTTGAAAGCTGTATTTAAGCTGGCTAGCTCTCGCTGTGAGCTGTAGGAGTGTGTGGAACTACCTTCACCATGTTTGAAAGCTGTACCAATGAAATAGCAGTGAATTCCGCAGCTTCTCTCTAAGCAGTGTGAGTGAAATTGAGCTGGGAATGTGAGAAGATGAGCAAATGCATGTTCTACTGGAACCTTTTTATATACAGTACGTAACATAGCACAAGTCAATAGCTGCTCTTTTATAATATGTCTCTATTTAGGGTAAAAACAAAAGTGCTGAACATTCAGGAGCTCCTCTTAAACATGACCGCTATCTCTCTCTGTTCTTGTCCTTCAGCTGGGAATCTGAAATCTTTTGCTGAGGCATTTCTTTTACCTGCATTATCATTTTGCTTATCAAACCAGAAGCAGAGCAGTCCTTAAATGTGCTGTGCAATTCTGCTGATCAGCAATAGTTTAGGCAGAGCTTTAAGAGAGTTTGGATGCTTTGAGGCTGATTTTCCATTTTCAGTTCTCCAGAATGAGTATAATCATGTTTTTTTTCTGTATATTTTTTGCTCATACATACTAATTGAATACCGTTGCATTGAAAAGTATGTGAATTCTTTGGGATTAGTTGAATTTCTGCATAAATTGGTCATTAAATTTGTTCTGATCTTCATCGAAGTCACACCAATAGACAAACACAGTCTGCTTAAACTAATCCTAGGATGTGATGAGATTGGATGTGTTGGTTAAAGCTGCCCTGCCCTATAAAAAAAACACACTCACCAGTTTTGAGTTTGCTGTTCTTAAGAAGCATTGCTTGATGTGAGTCATGCCTTACACAAGAGAGCTCTTGGAAGACCTATGTTCAAGAATTGTTGACTTGCATGAAGCTGGAAAGGGTTAAAAAGTATCTCTAAAAGCCTTGATATTCATGTGTCCCAAGTAAGACAGACGGTCTACAAATGAAGAAAGTTCAGCACTGTTGCTACTCTCTCTAGGCGTGGTGGTCCTGTAAAGATGACTGTAAGAGCACAGCGCAGAATGATCAATGAGGTGAGGAAGAATCCTAGAGTGTCAGCTGAAGACTAACAGGAAACTCTCACATGTTAACATTTTTGTTGACAAATCTAGAATAAGGAAAACATTAAACAAGAATGGAGCTCATGGGAAGACACCTGGAGGAAGCCACTGCTGTCAAAAAGAAACATTGCTGCATGTTTGAAGTTTGCAAAAGAGCACCTGGATGTTCACAGAATGTCTGTGAATGTAATCAACACCTAATTAAATAAACATTGGAGTTGGAAAGACAGTTTAGAGGAGAAAAATATGATGGAAAATGAATAGCACTGTTTATTTTATTGAAAGATCACTAAGCTATGCTGCAAAATGCTATACATCATACTGCAACCAGCCAGAAGAGGTGCTAGACCTTCACTTTTAAGAGCTGTTGCGCTGTTCATGGTTATATACAGTCACTGATCTTACTAATGTAGCCAATGTATACCATATTTATACTATTTACTGCCTACGATTAACATATATAAGCACTCAAACTGGACCTTGAAGTGATGAAAGAAGGTGGTCTATTAAAGTGTTTTTGTATAGATGGTCCTAACCATTGAAAAAAATAACAAACAGAAGAACTATATGCTTAATGGAGCTGAATAAATGGATAATAGGTGTAGAAGGTGGTGGAGGAGGTGGTCATGCTTTACATCACAGGTAGAAAGAAAGACTTCCATTTATCCTTTCATCCTTCCAAGAAAAATGAGTAAAGCAGTACAATTACAGTGTATGTTTCTTAGAAGAGTGTTTGAATGGTCTCAGATTAGTGACGAGCTCTCAGGTTCTCTCTCTCTCTCCCTCCTTTTTTCTCTTTCTCCCAGTGGTCATTCATTCTTCACAGAATCAAATATGAGTCACACCCAAACCATGAACCACTGGGAAACTAATCTGAGAGCGAGAGAGAAAATGCATAGAAAAAGAAAAGAAAACCTGTACTTTAGCCACTGTAGCCACACATTCAGCCTACAGCGGTTTAGCTCCACCCATTCAGCCCACAGCAGTTTAGCTCCACCCATTCAGCCTACAGCAGTTTAGCTCCACCCATTCAGCCTACAGCAGTTTAGCTTCACCCATTCAAACTAAAACAACTAAACCCCATCAATTCAACCTACCACAGTTTAGCTCCACCCATTCAGCCAACAGCAATTTAACCCCACCCATCCAAACTACAACAACTAAACCCCATCAATTCAGCCTACCACAGTTTAGCTCCACCTTTTTAGCCTACTATAGTTTAGCCCCTAGTTTACAATAAAGGGCAACAAATCTCATTTGCATGTTTTCCTCTTAAAGGTCTCGTGCCATAATTTTTTCATTCATTTTAAAATGTTTAGTTGTGGTCTCTAGTAAGAATGAATGAATGCCCTGTGAACTGATTTTTGTGGAAAAAAAAGTGCTCCAGAAATCCGGTATAACGCTGATTTAATCCCATGGAGGTGTGGAGGGGGAGACAATAGGATTTCAGCACTTGCTCATAAATATTCATACATGCAAACATATCGCCTCTGGTTGGCTAACAGCACTGCGAGGCAGTGAGACGGACAAGAGTAAGAATCGTTTTAAAATTAAGAAAGTTTTACACTAATAACAGTCTTTGCAATGTCATGTTACTTTACAACACGTGTAATGCCCTGCTTAGTGCAGTTCAGCCACTGACCTAGTCTTAGAATTCCTGTAAAATGCGAAATCCACCGGAGATCCTATGTAAACCTATAGTTACCGTACTTACAAGGATGTGGGTAGTCCAGGTCCAGAAAGTAAAAATCCTTCCCAGGGTTTTGTTGGCTGAGCCAGAGCAGAGCCTCCCAGGCAGTTGAAATAAAACCCTGGGGTGGATTTTTAGTTTTAACTAGTGTAAACAGAACTGTTTTAAACATACACCTACCTCTCTCAATTCTATTCACTGGTAGTGTTCCATAGACAAATTCTAACCATATGTTCCTTAGCTCTGAATTACTGGGCAAAGCGTTAAAAAGACTAATGTGTTATTTGCACAAATATCACAGGAACGAACTACCATGCTGTTCCTAGCGCTGTTAGCTCCTGTCTGGCGAGATGTAATACTGCTGTAGACACAATACTTTTCCTGATTGACCCGTTTTTTGGAAACTTTTTCTTTTACTAGCTACTGCAGACAATGGAGGTTGAAGAACAGTTTCATGTGCAGCATCATATACAACTCAGAGAGACCTTCTGTTTGTTATTTTTTTCAATGGTTAGGACCATCTATACAGAGAGTACCAGAAGCAATGTTTTTTTAATAATAAAGTAAAAAGAACAACACAGATGACACTCATTGAAGCACAGCAGACTCAAACAAAACCCTCATTATTTGTTTGGTTTATCATGCCTACTGGGTACTGAAGTGTGTGTGGGGGGGGCTCTTTTCTCATGCTGTCACTGTGAACCTGGCAGACAGACAAAAGTGCTAACCTCAACCAATCGATAGCATCATAGCCACACACACACACATTCACATACGCAAGAGCTTTAGGTGGATGTCTGTGAGAAGTGAGTGTGTGAATGAAAAAGGAGAGAGAGAAAGTGTGTGTGTGTTGATTTGTAAACAGGAAGCTTCGGGTTCTGAGCTCAGATCAATACACTTTCAGGTCTGACCCTGGTCTGACCCTGTAAACACTGACAGGGGAATGCAGAGTAACCACAGTACAAACATATCACACAGGAGAATATGTGTGTGTGTGTGTGTGTGTGTTACTCACTGCATACATCTGCTGGCTTCTCCAAAACAGCATGAGGCAGTTTGAAGCAGTTTGAGACCATGTTCAGACTTCATCCAGATCTGTATCATCCAGAGAAAATTAAGAGCCAGAAATCAAATGAAATCCAGTTTTTACTACCAAATTTGAAGGTGATTTGTAATGTGATTACAATCTGATTTGTGCAGATGCGTCACAGTCTGAACACAGTCTTGACAATAAAATTGAATTTAAATATCTTTGCATCGATCGCTCACAACACGACAAACGATGACCTCGTCTAATCCAAAGTGATAGAAGTGCCAGTTTTCAAAAAGAACACCAGAGGTTTTTTTTTACTGACAAGACCTAACCTGACCCAACCTGACCCACTACACAGCTGGACCTACAGCTCAACCGACTCAAAGCCCAACCTGATCCATAGCCCATCCCAACCTATAGCCTAACCCAACCCAATCTGACCCACTACCTAGCTTGGCCTCCAGCTAAACCCAACTCAAAGCCCAACCGACCCCACCCAACCTGACCCACTACCTGGCGTGACCTACAGCTCAACCTGTTTCAAAGCCCAACCTGATCCATTGCCCAACTCAACCTATAGCCTAACCTGACCAGACCTGACCCACTAACTAGCCTAACCTACAGCTCAATCCGTTCCAAAGCCAACCCAACCTATAGATAAAATCCCATCCAACCTGACCCACTACCTAGCATGACCTACAGTTCAACCCATTCCAAAGCCCAACCCAACCTATAGCTAAATCCCACCCAACCTGACCCACTACCTAGCATGACCTACAGCTCAAAGCCTGTTCCAAAGCCCAACCTGACCCATATCCCAACCCAACATATGGCCTAACCTAAAGCTCAACCCGAATCAAAGCCCAACCCAACCTATAGCCTAACCCAACCTGACCCACTACCTGGTCTAACCTACAGCTCAATCTATTCAGAAACTCCCAACCTGCAGCTCAACCAGTTCCAAAGCCCAAACCAACCTACAGCCTAACCAGACCCAACCTGTAAATTTCCAAAAAGTAATGTCTGAGAAACGTCTGAAGAGACCTGATCTAGAAATGGATAAGTAACAATTTATTTACACGATTACCCACATCCTGTTACACATGTATAACCACATATAAGAGACAGTTCTGTTACACTTAAATAAAACCACCACTATTGTTACTAAGAATTGTTCATGAGACATATCAAATATAAAAGTGAGATTTACTGAACAAACCCAGTGAACTGTGATCGATTACTCACATCTCAGAGTCTGAATTCAGCTTTCTGACAGAAAATCGTCACAAACAAACACTAGATTGATACGAAATAAAGTGGAGAAGTAGCAATGAATTCACCTTGTGAGGCCAGTTACGGATCACAGAGCTTAAAAACGGACCCGGTGCCAATTTCACACATGGAGAGACAGGAGGGAGAGAAAGAGAGAGAGCTGGATGGAGAGTTTTATAAATGACAATAATGACTCCTCTAACAGCACTCGCTATCACTCCAACACTCTAAGACTCAATACGGCACACACACTTTCTTACAGCGCGTGAACTGCTATTGATCCTTCAGTCCAGTGTTCTGATAAAATAAACGATTCTTCACCTGAACTGCGGCTGATGAGTGTCAGCTGCCCTCTGAAGACTAGCCATGATTTGAACTCTGAAAGAAAAGGAAAGCATGATATGGAGAAGCTGTCTAGATTATGACTAACGTTTGATTTTTCTGCCTCAGTCGGAGAGATCAGTTGGACTTCTTGGTCAGGAAAAATGTGTTTTTTTAGTTCAAGGAATATTTTAGCAAAAAATGAAGTTTGTCTTTGTGTTTCCAGGTCTTGGAAGGTACCCCTCCCCTAAAGAAGGGCAGCAGCGCATTACACGGAAGGTCTTGGTTTCCTGGTTCTTTTCAAGATGAATGGTTGTTTCTGGGTTGAGTGTATGCTGTGTGTGATTGACTGCCATTTCTCACCAGTATTAGTGTGTTGGTTAAGTGTTGAGTGTGAAGGACTGTATAATGTTTATTGTAAAGTGTCCCTGAGTGTCTTGGAAGGCATTGTATAAGTCTTCATTTTGAATTGAACTAAGGACTTCACTCACCAAGTGGATTCCCTCCTTGGTTTCCTCAAACTAGTTTCTACCCAGGTGTCTTGCCAATGGGTTTCTGCAAACCACTGGCTGTACAACTTGAGGACCTAAGGACATGTTCCATCCAGACTTAATATCCACCCTCTCCTGCCACAAGTGAGCAAAAATTGTCCCTCAATGAAGTCCCGATTTGATGGACTCAAGAAGCCCAGAGCATTCTTTTAGTAGGTATGTCCAGCCTCTGCCCTGTTTAACAAAACAGCTAACCAACAATTACATAATGCTTGCCTTCTGGTTTTTGCTGGTGTTCAGTCTTTTTCATCTGTTCTCCCCACCACTACCAGTTTGCTCTCGCCTGGTTTCCCAGGGATTTGTCTCTGCAACTGCCTTTCATGTACTACAGGATCTTTGAGGGTTCGGATGGTGCAAATCCAGGGTCTACACCAAAGACATTTTCCTCAAATCAAAGACTTTTACTGGATGGTCCATTGTAGATGCCTTTTAAATGCTAAACTAACATTCATCTCTTAGTTGAACTCTTAGTTGAATGTCAATGATGCTTTATTTAATGTAACCTTACACCTAACCCAAACTTAACCTTTAAAATTTAGGTTTAGGGGTAGAGTTGAGTTTTATGTTGATGATTGGTTTAGGAATAGGTATTGGGTTGATTTAAGGCTTGAGTGATTGTAACATACACATTACATTTAGCTGAGAGTTCAGTTGCATTTAATTGATATTAAGTTAAATCTTAGGTGTACATATATGAGGCATCGATAATGAAACATCCAAGTAAAGTGATACTAAACCTTTTGTTCCTCAACCTTGATTTTGAAGTTGAGTAGATGACAATTCAAAAGGCCAGTAAAGGAGTCACTAGATGATCAGCAGAGTAGTCCTCATAAGATCAATAGAGGAGTCCTCAGACAATCAGTAGAGAATTCCTTAAAGGATCAATAGAGGAATCCTCAGATGATCAGTAGAGGATCAGTAAGCAGGGACAGTGGGGAAGACAAGTTTACTCTGGACAAATTGTTGCTTGGCAACACTGCCATTGGCCAATAAGCTTTCAGAAATAAATGCATTTGTTTAAAGGGACATTCAATTTAGGATGTTAAATTGGCAGATTGTTTTTTGGGATATTATTCAGCAAATGTTCAAAGGTTTAACAAACACAAAATTTATTTTTGCTCAAACACTTGTTAGGGGTTTTCAATCATCCAAACTTTGGATTTTTCAGGATTCAGTGTAGAGGTAAAAAGAGGAGTCCTCAGATAATCAGTAAAGAAGTCCTCAAAAGGTAAAATAGTTCTCATAAGGTCAGTCGAGGAGTGCCCAGAAGATAAGTAGAGGAGTAGAGGATAAGTAAAATAGTTCTCAGAAGATCAGTAGAAGAGTTCTCAGGAGGAGTCCTTAAAAGTACAGAAGGTGTCCTCAGATTATCAGTAGAGGAGTTATAAGATGATCTATAAAGGAGTCCTAAGACAATCAGTAAAGGAGTCATCAGACAATAAGTAAAGGAGTCATCAGACGATCAGTAAAGGAGTCATCAGACAATAAGTAAAGCAGTCGTCAGACGATCAGTAAAGGAGTCGTCAGACGATCAATAAAGGAACCATCAGACAATCAGTAAAGGAGTCCTCAGACATTCAGTAGAGGAGTCCTCAGACAATCAGTAGAAAAGGCCTCAGACGATCAGTAAAGGAGTCATCAGACGATCAGTAAAGGAGTCATAAAGGAGTCATCAGACGATCAGTAAAGGAGTCATTAGACAATCTGTAAAAGAGTCATCAACAATCAGTAAAGGAGTCATCAGACGATCAGTAAAGGAGTCATCAGACGATCAGTAAAGGAGTCATTAGACAATCAATAAAGGAGTCATCAGACAATCAGTAAAGGAGTCATCAGGCAAACGATAAAGAATTCATCAAACGACCAGTAAAGGAGATAATCAGTAAAGGAGTCCTCAGAAAAGTAGTTCTTAGACAATCAGTATAGAGGTCTGGCCAGGAGGCATCTGTGGGAGTATAAGGTAGTAAGGTAGGTGTTTCTAATAAAAAGTCCAGACTGTATATAGGACTGTCTTGTGTGAATAGTGCTGAATAGTCGCTCTGTTTATGGATGATATGTGGGTGGATTGATGCTGAAAGGGGGTTTGCCTCCTCTAACGCTCTGGTTTAATGCTCCGGCTTACTGCCAGAAAGAGATTTGGACCTAGAATGGGGTACTGGGACATTCTGGTGTATTGGAGTGTGGTCAGTTTGGCCCGTGGTCTGATGAGTGGACCGGGCACTACAGGATATTCTGCTTTTGTGTGTGTTTGTGAGCCAGTCGAATAACTGGACTCTGAAGCGTTCCCTTTTACCTCTTTTAAACACAAACTTGAACCCAGTTCTTATCAGCTGCTACAGTGGCTGGAGCCGGCCAGCTAACAGTTGGCTAATGCTTTGGGAAAAGCGATTTTGTCTGACAAAGCCAGGGATAAATCTGAATTCAAACACTCTGGAGGCAGAGGGAGAGAAGTGCAGCTTCCGGAACATTCCCAGCACCAGGAAGCGGAAAATAGCTCTTCTGGCTGGTGTTCACAGAGCTGCAAATTTAATTAATTTCAGCTATTAAACAGCTGCTGCTGCTCAAAGCCAGCTTTGGTTCTAAAGGGGAGAGCAATGAGAAATATTATGTATTGTGATTGGATTTAGAAATATTTTATTTAATGAGATATAACTGGTTCGCAGTACGTCACTTCAAAGAAACAGTACATGGCAAAAAAACAAGTGCTCCAGAAGATTCTACAGCTGTGTGGGCGGCTCTATTAATCATACTGAACCTAAACTAAGCAATAATAACACTTACATTTATCTGACAGAGAAGAGAGAGAGAGAGAGAGAGAGAGAGAGACAGAGAGAGAGATGATTTATGAATGTTTCCCTAACTGTGACTGACTGACTGAATTTCTGTGGTTGGATGTGGAAGTTCCAGGATGTTGTCGGAGCACCTCCAGCCAGAACCAGCCTCTGTCTCATTCACTGCTTTGCCCGCACAGCTGTCTGCATTTTAATTGGTTCCTCTAAAAAAAATAAAAAAAATAAAATGCAACCCCAGACTCCCAAACAAACTCAGTGCCAAAACAACAAGCCTCCGAGTTAGCAAGTCTGGGACATGTTGAAGATGACAGCACGCCAAACCTCATCCCAGACTTCATCTGCATCTTTTGTTTTGACAACAAGAAGTCGGATTCTCCGGAGGACGCAACGCTTCAGACACTTCTGTTTAATTCAGTCGCGTCTGTTCTCCATCACTTCAAGCATCTCCTAAATCTCCCACATCTCTAAAGAAACCACTGAGAGGAACTGAGATTATAAAGCAGAACCTTCCTAGCATAAGAACCATCGATAAAAACCATTGAGAGCATTTCTGCCTCAAAAGGAGAACCTCATTAACTAAGAGCATGTGTACCACATGAGGTGCAGGTGCTGAAAACTGATGTGGTCCTGAAAGGTGCATATGTTTCTATAAGATCTCAATAAATTTTTCTGCATTAATACTGCATCATAGATGTGTACTGACAAAACTTCATACCATGACAGAACCTGGCTTTTGCACTTGTTGCTGATAACAATCTGGATGGTCCTTTTCTACTTTGATCCCAAGCAAACAGTATTTGAAATATTGTTTAATCTTAAAACAATACATATTTTTATTGTTTGATGGTCCATTCCAGACACCTCAGAGCCGCAAGAAGTCGACATCGCTTCTCTGGGCTTTTAAGAGGCATTTGTACATATACATATACATGTACATGTACATTGATTTTACCAAATTGAAAACCTCTGGAATATAATCAAGAGAAACATGCCATCACAAGCCATCAAACCAAGCTGAACTGCTTAATTTTTTTGCACTAGGAGTGGTGTAAAGTTATTCAAAAGCAGTGTGTAAGACTGGTGGAGGAGAAAATGCCAAGACTGTAATTAAAAACCAGGGTTATTCCACCAAATATTGATTTCTGAACTGTTAAAGCTTGATGACTTATTATATGAATATGACTTATATAATATAACTTGATAATATATCACTTATAATTTGAGGTCTGTAAGCTCTGCATCTTTTCTGTTATTTTAGCCATTTCTCATTTTCTGCAAATAAATGCTCTAACTATTTTTGTCTGTAGTTTATAGAATAAAACAAAAATGTCCATTTTACTCAGGCATACCCTTATAAATAGCAAAATCAGAGAAACTGATTTAAAAACTAAAGTGGTCTCTTAAATTTTTCCAGAGCTGTATGTTCTATGCTACAAAATGTTTCAAAGCTGCCTTGCAACAAAATCAGTAAATTTATATATATAAAAAATATCATAATAATAATATATATATATATATAAACTGTTTTCAGGAGAGAAATCTGTGTAGACTTTTTTTTTTTAAGAATTACAGTTTTGATTAATTATCTTAGCTTTACAGGTGGTGAGACATACTAAATTTAGATTTAGAATAAAAAAAAACATGATGACACCCCTGTTCCTACTAGTAGTTCCTAGTTAGTAGTGTCGCATAAAATGCACCTTATAATCCAGTGCACCTTATGTATGAAAATAGACGTTTATTGATAGTGTGCCTTCTAATCCGGTGTGCCTTATAGTGCGAAAAATACGGTAAGTAAAGAGCAATTCAAGAATTTTGAAAGTGTCCTCAAGTGCAGTTGCAAAGACCATCAAAAACGATATTATGATGAAACTGGCTCTCATCAGGACTGCCCCAGGAAAGGAAGGCCAAGAGTTACCTCTGTTGCACAGGATAAGTTCATCAGAGTTAAAAGCAAGTTAATAGCACCCCAGATGAGATCCCTTTTAAGTTACTACATGATTCCTTAGGTGTTGCTTCATAGTCTTGTTGACCAAGGTTAGTAATATTCATTTACAATGTAGGGAAAAAAGAAAAAAGGAAACATTGATGAGAAGATCCAAACTTCTGACTCGTACAGTATAAAAGAAGCGCTTCTCTCTTCCGCACACCTTTGGTAAAGGATGAGGATGTGGCCTAAATAATGAGCAGTTCAGCTCTAGAAGAAACTTCAGACAGCTTGGCTTCGGAAGGCTTTGGGAACAGAGAGCTCTGCATTATTTTTGAAAGGCTGGAGCATATCCACTCTGTTTTGTCCCATAACAGGGTTAGTCTTAATTAGACAGAGGTTATTCACCAACGTCTCATAAAACACAAAGGATTATCCACACACACCTCAAACGAGCAGCAGGGCTCTAATTAATAACGTTTAAATGCTCCCCAGGGCTTAACTAAAATCAATACTTCTGAGGACAGTGAGGCTGACAGACATTTCTAATTAACCGCCCTGAACTCGCTGACCCCCAAGAATAGAGAGACGCGCACCGGCTCTGAAACTGCAATATGTGCTGCAGTGCAATCCTGGAGAAAAGAGAGAAACAATCACAAGGCCACGATTGAACCTTAATTATGTTGTAGAATAATCCTCTAAAGCGAAGAGACAGAGCAGGAATCCTAATTGGCACTATGGCAGCCAAGAGGCGCGCCACGGTGGTCCGACACAAACCGATGGTGCAACAGATGGGCTACAGTTTCTAGCTCTACATCAGCAGAGGAGGAGTTTCTAATAAAGTTCCTTTATAACTTTATAAGTTATTAATGCACTTTAGACTAAACAGATGCTTTATATAGGTGAGCAAAATATACAGGGCAGAATGGTGGCACTGTTTGTAGTGTTGTTGTCTTGAAAAGGCCTGAGTTCACTTTCCACCTGGGATGACTAGAGTTTTTTTTGTGTGGACTTTGCATACTCTTCCCATGTCTGCATGGGTTTCGTCCCAACAGTCCAAATACATGCTATTCATGTGAATTGGAGGCGTTTAAATTTGCCCCTAGGTCACAGAAGTGTCACAACTTTCACAGCTTCTTACCATGGCAGACTCTGGCATTTAGACTTGTTGCTGAGAACAGTCTGGATGGTCCGTTTCATCTTTGATCTGTAAAACATGGCATCCATTTCTTCAAAAAATAAAAGATCTAGAATACTGTTTCGTTTGAACACAATACTAATTTTCACTGTGATGGTCCTTACCAGATGCCTCAGAGCCCAAAGATGTTAAAGCCAATTCTGGACATGGTTACAACACAAGACTTCTGTTCTACACAGTAAAGTTTTAAGAGGCATTTTTGAATTGACAATAGCTGTATTGTAGTCTTGGACAAACCTTGCCCATGTGGTTATATCATCATGTTATGTTGCCTATTGTTTGTTCTCCATAAATCCAGTTCAAACTAATTTCTTCATTCTGCCTTGCTCGAAGTTATTAACTGTCCACCTATCTTAGCTTGAGTGAAGGAAGTCTTTGGAAGTCAGGCTTCCCTGTCATCCACCACAGATCAGCTGCCCACCTTCCAGTTTATGCCACCTGCCACGGACTGGCGTCCTGTATCATGTCTGCATCGCTGCTGTTTGTCACAAACCAAACCGTGTGAAAAACGGGTAAATTAAACACATTAGTTAAGAAGCAAGAAATTCAAGTAAGTTCAGCACAGCTGTTAACTGAAAGCTTTATTCCAAGTGACTCTACTTCATAAAGCTGACTGAAAATATCCAGCCAAGATGTGCAAAACTGTCTCTATCTGAACAAGTGCCTAGATTCCCTGGCAAATCTGGACGGATGGATGAATGAATGGATGGATTACTATTTAGTACCTACATGAAAAGCCATGACCATTGGTCAAGTTGTTCCTAAGCTACAAGAGTCTAAATGTATAAAAGGAATCTCTTGTAGTTCAGAAGAGTAAGATAAATGTTAAAGAAACTCTTTGAATCATAAATCTGATACATCCACTCCCCACAGAACTGCTCCTCAAGCATCACCAAACACCATCTGTCCATGTGTTCAACCAGCAGTAAAAACAGAGTATCAGACACGAAGAGACACTCTGAAAACCGCGGCCCCATAGCGGAAGTGAAATTGCACGTTGCCGCTTCTGCTGAACGAACAATAAAAGCTGTTAGACTGCAGTGGATTAACGGCCAGTGTGAGGGAACACTCCGGACCACGCTGTGTCCTTGAATTGCCTGAACGCCGCTCTGAAGATCATTTATTGATGCATCTCTGCTTGAGAAGACTCCATTCCGCCTCTTGCCGAGTCAGATATGGAGCACAAGAAAAACAAAATCTGCTGGACCTCGGGCCACAGCCTGGGCTAACGAGTGGCCCAGCAGCGTCCGGGTTTACGCCTCCTGCCCCGCCGTCGCTTCACTAAAACCTAACAGCCTCCATTTTCAAGCCTGAGAGAGTTCTGTGTCGGCTAACAGAGGTAGAGCTGTTATTGGGAGCGAGAATCACTTCTGTTCAAGATGTTAGCAGACGACTAAACTCATTTCAAAAACAAGCGGGATGCAGATTCCTGAGCTGTTTACTCGTCTCATTAATATTCATCACAAAGTTGAAGGCAAGGTTACTTCATTAGCAGTTACCATTTTATGGGTTGTAGAATTTTATCTTCACCCTGATTCTGTTTATGTTATGCATCTTTTCCACTTGTTTATATACAGACACTATATGGATAAATGTATAAGGAAACTACAGACTGCACTCACAAACCTATAAGCGTTAGTTTGGAGTCGGTCCCCCTTTGCAGCGGTAAGAGCTTTAACAGGTGTGAAACTCTGCAGTTATTGAGTCAGCAAAGAGAATTTACTACACTCTTGAGACCCTGCTCTGTATCTTTAAATGGTTGGAGACTGAAGGCCAATTTATACCTCTGCAAGGAACCTATGCCGTAGCATGTATGATGTACATGATTTACATGTTACATTTCCAGGGAGGTGCACGGCAAGCTATGCCGTGATGCGAAGGCTCAACACAGAACTATAAACTGGTCTTTGAGGTGCTTTGGAATCATCAGCGGTATGCCGTGTTGCTTTCCTCTCTGCAGTTGTGATTTCATTGTGCTCCTGCTGACACCGAGCAGTTGTTTTCTAAAACATGTCATCTCTGCGACCAGTGTTTTGGAGACGGCTACTGCCTTTGTGGACCTGAATCTGTCTCTCAATGTCAGAATAAAGCTCTGATTCTGGTCTTCACTCTGTTATCTTTATATGAGTGTAGGGAACTGTTGTACAGCTGAAGGTGTTCACTAACACCAAGACATCAGAAAACATTAATATCAGAGTGGCTACTGCATGCAGTGTGCACCTTCAGTGGATGCTTCCATTCATCAATAATACCCCTCACATTTCATGGTGAAAATGTCCAGGAGGGTCCTGAAGACATTTTACCAGATGGCAAAGGTTGCAGCAGTTCCATTCTATTACAATACCACACTGGAAAGAAGGCCATGACCAGAATGGCTACAAACACAGTCCACTGTGGGTCCCAACCACAATTGACCCCAAATGAAGGAGGTGAATCTATGGGATCAACTACTTTCTTGTAGAGAAAACAAGACAATCAAAACTCAATTTTCATATTTTTATATTTAAAATAATTTAACAATTTACAATTTCTCATCAGATGAGGTCAAAACTCTTCTTTTCTTTTTTTGTACATCATTTACACACCAATAAAGGCTTGCACTATAAACACAGAACCATGCATTCAAAATAAATTAAAGGAACTCCACTCAAGTTAAAAAAAAACCCAGAAATGCTCTTTAACAAACAACTGAAATAACAGACATCTGTTTATTAACAAAGTGTGTTTAGTACCTCAGAAATGAAGACTCCTCCAAGCCTGTGTTATTGAGTTCATAACTCTGGTTAAAGTGCTTTATTAAGCCTGGGGGAATCTAATACTGGTTATGGAGATCTTCCACCCTGCAGAAACACACCTGACCCAGGTAATTTCTTATTTCAGCATCACTTATCTCAACATCAGAGCCAGGTGTTGAAGAACTGAACTCCATAGGTTTGTAGGCCTCTAAACCCAGTATTGGGCCCCATTCCAAGAAAATATATTAGAAAATTATATTTATTGTGTTCTAAAGATCATTCAAAGTGGTAAAGGTGCTTTTCCTAAGACTGGGTTGTCCAGTATCTGGTGTCTAATACTTTTAGCTGCACCCTATACTAAACACACCTGATCCAGGTAATGACATTTTAAAGATATCCCAACATCAGAGCCAGGTGTTGAGGAACTGAACACCATAGGTTTGTAGGCCTCCAAGATCAGATTTATACTTCTTTACTAGAGAAGAATCATTTTGCGGGTCCTAAAGAACATTTAAACATGGAAAAAGATCTTGTTTAAAGGCAGGGACACGTAATATTGGTCCTGGTGGTCTTCCATCTATTAGAGTTTAGCTCTACCACAAAGTTAAACACATCTGATCCAGATAATGAAACATTTTAGGGGCACCTGAACATTAGATCCAGGTGTTAAAGTGGTAAAAAAATGTGTGAATCAGTTTTCCAGTCAGTAAATCAGCCTAGTCTTGGAATTAACAGCTTTTGAAAGGAAATTACCCATTAAATAGAGAACATAGTCTAAAACTAGGCCTTATCAATGTCTGGGAAACTGCCCCTATAGGATTGTAGATTTCCAAGAACAAAATCACTTTGAATGTTCTAAGGGACATTTAAACTTAAACCTAACTGGTAAAAGGACTTTATTAAAGCTGGGGGAGGAGGTCTAATACTGGTCCTGATGGACTTCTTCTCTCCAAAGTTTAGTTAAAACCCTAATTTAAATATATCTGATCCAGGTAATGAAGTATCAGTGAAATCTCAACATCAGAAACCAACACCTGATTTCTGGAAGAAAATAAGATACCACTTAAAAATGATGAGTTTCTTTGGTTTTTGCCTAATTGAAATCATCTGGAATATAATCAAGAGATAGACGGATGATCACAAGCCATCAAACTGATTGAATTTATGCACCAGGAGTGCATAACCCCTTCTCATCTAGGTACTGTAATTAAGTGATCAGGAGCACTGGATTTGGATCTCAACAGGACCAGGATTGGGCAACTTAAATGTTGAAATCTAGATCTCCAAAGAACCCTTAATAACTGCAACAAATTACATATAGTCAACATCAACAGAAGGTACATGATTTTTGCATACATTAAACAACACCTACAATACTGAACTCGATGTAAATTACTAAATAATATCTTCCAATATTCCAAAGGCACTTTTATTGCACTGTACTGAATATTATTTATGTCATATCAGAATATAATGACCGCCCACTTTTTTCTGCACTCATTCTCCATTTGATCAATTTGTAGTTCTATAGATGCAGACTGTAGTTCTGTTTTGGTTTTCTTTATTTGCATACTTGATTATCCTCCCTTTCACCCTATTCTTTAATTCTTTGATTGTCAGGACCCTACAGGATAGACCACCACAGAGTGCTACTGGTAAGAGTGGAGGAGACACAGCAGTGCTTCTGGAGTTTTTAAACACCACAGTGTCACTGCTGGGCTGGAAATAGTCCACCAATCAGAACTGTCCAGCCAGCAGTGTGCTGTGATCACAAATGAAGGACTAGAGCGTTGTTTCTCAAACTTTTTAGATTATGTACCACCAATGACCAAACCACAGCTTCCAAGTAAGCGTCACAAACACAGATACACGTCGTCATGTCTATCGCCAATTGTTCTTCTCCTGTTGTGTGGTTAGTATGGTAGACAAGCTGTTTGATTATTGTTTCTGGTTAACACAGTATTTCTACTGAAAATCTTACAAGAGGACAGACAGAGTGAACTACAGTGTTGACTAACTTATTTAATCTATTAATCATAATGCATAAACTGTTGTAAACTGTTGGTTGATATAGCATTTTGTTGTGGCATTCCACAAGGTTTTACTCTAGGACCAATAAAAAAAATATATATATGTTAATAATCATGGTATAAAACTGTAGTCCTGAGAGTAATGAAGGACTGAAATGTAGAGTAATATACAGGTTACACAGGTTACCTGTTAATGGTTAATGTAATGTTAGGAAAATTATAGATTGCAGTCCTTAATATTTTAATGCAAGCAGTTTTTTTTCTGAGGTCATCTTGTGTAACACCTCTGGAGGCTTTAAGTACCACCAGTGGTACCCATACCACAGTTTGAGAACCACTTAACTCAACAGATTCAGAGGTTCTGCCTCTGGCTTTACTTTATCTAGAAGGTAAAACAGCTATAGGTTGGAGTGTCTCGCAGAATAGAGTGGAGGACAGTGAGTGAAAAAATTGTTTAAAAACTCCAGCAGCACTGCTGTGTCTCACACCAAGTCTAACACACTACCACTATGTCAGCTTCACTGAAGTGTCAGGTTATTACTAATTAGTAGTCCTTTGTAGACCGAATGGACGATGAGTGTAGAATTAAGGAGGTGATCATTAAATAATCTGATAAAACTGTGTACACATATGTATTTACCGCTCTGGGAAAAAATAAGAGACCACTTAAAAATTATGAGTTTCTTTGATTTTACCAAATTGAAAACTTCTGGAATATAATCAAGAGGAAGAGGGATGATCACAAGCCATCAAACCAAACTGAACTGCTTGAATTTTTGCACCAGTAGTAAAAGGTGTCAATTTATCCAAAAGCACTGTGTAAGACTGGTGGAGGAGAACATGTCAAGATGCATGAAAACTGTAACTAAAATATAATATTACACCAAATATTGATTTCTGTACTCTTATAACTTTTGCGTTATTTGCTGTCTGAAAGCTGAAAAGCATCTTTTGTTATTTCAGCCATTTCTCATTTTCTGCAAATAAATGCACTAAATAACATTTTTTTTATTTGGAATTTGGGAGAAACTGATTCAGAAACTGAAGTGGTATTTAATTTTTTTCCAGAGCTGTATATATAAATATATATAAACAACAAATCTGCCAGTGATAGAAGTGCTCCTCGCTGTTTGTTGTGCTGTCAGTCGTCCATTTATTTGGACCTAATTTAGGCGATAGAAATGCAGTCTTTAAAGCATACCAGAAACATAAAGCACTCTGGGCTTCAAATTAGGCTTTAAAAAATGACTTGAAAACAAACTGATGTTAAAATAATGTTTAAAAAAAAATAAATCGACTGCGCTTTAAACTCCGGTCAGCAGCTCAGACAGGGAAAGGCCTAAAGCTAATGCCTTTGATTTTTTTTTTTCATTTCTTCACTAAAAATACAGCAGATAATAAGCCTAAATAAAGCCCTGTCGGATACAGCTCGTCTTTTAGAGTGAAATAAGCTAGAAGAAAGAAGCCACAGGAAAATAAATAAATAAATACTGCACTTGAAAAGGAGCGTTCGGGTTTCAGTCGTGATCAGCAGTGCAGCGGTGGAGCTCATTAACCCGTGGAAGGGCGATGGAGGCCCGATGCAGCTTCCAAGCAGAGCAGAGCAGAACGGATCGGACTCACTTATCTGCTCCGGATAGCGGTGTGAAAAGGGGAAGGAGGGAAAAATAGGAAATTTGCTTAAACACAAACAATGGTTCAGATGAGAGGCTCTTAATTGGGTCCTTGGGGAGAAGGGCTGGCTGGAGAACTGGCTGTTGCAAGATGTTGATGAAGTAGAAGAAGGCCCTGGAGAGGAGGAACGCAACGCGGGTGATGAGGATGATGCAAGGAACCGGCCAAACGACTGAGAATGTGGGGATGGAGATGAAGAAGAAGAAAACTGTCGGGATGACGAGCGAAGGCCATCTCCTGCTGCTCGGCCCAATGGAGAGAAAACTCCCCGACATCCGGCATGCTTCATTCGGAAAGAGAGAGAGAAAGGAGAGAACAGAGAGGAAGGGAGAGTGCAAGAGAGCGAGAGAGAGAGAGAGAGAGAGAGAGAGAGAGAGAGAGAATTTGTTTAGAAGGCGTACAGCGCCCTCTACTGTTAATGCTCAGAGGGTGAAGATAGACAAAACTAGGGTTTGAAAGAAAGAAAAAGACAATGGTAAGGGGGAAATAGAACATCTTAGAAAAGGAATAGAGAAAGAATAGGAAAGGATAGAGGAGAGTAAAAGAAGAAAATATGAGAGGAAAGGTTGAGAAGATTAAGAGTGAAAGACAGACTAAAAGAAAATTCAAGATTCAAGAAAAGCAGATGTGAATAAGAATAAGCCAAAAATAGAATAAAAAGAGTAAGGGAAAGCTGGAGATAAGGTAAGGAGAGGAGAGGAAAGAACAGAGGAGGAGAAAAGAGAAGAATTAGAAGAAAAAAGGAGAGAAATGAGCAGAAGATCTAACAGAGAAGATGAGGAGGAAGAAAAAGGGAGTGAGCTAAGCAGAGAAAAGAATAAGAAAAGGATTAAAATAAATGACTGAGTGAAATCATAAAAGATAGAGACAGAGGATGGAAGGAGAAAAGAAAGATTGTGAGAATAAAAGAGAGAAATGAGTAAAAAAAAGACAGAGAAGACAAGGAGGAGGAAAAAGGAAGAGGAGTGAGTAAATCAGAGAAAAGAATGAGAAAATGGTTTAAATAAATGACTGAGGGGAAAGCATGGAATCTGGAGACAAAGGAGGAAGGGGAAAAGAGAAGGAGTGGGTGAAAAATGGGAAAATTAACAGAATGTCTTATAGAGGAGATAAGGAAGAGAAAAATTAAAGAAAGAAAAGAATGAGAAAAGGTTTGGAAAAAAATACTGAGGGAGAGAATGAAATACAGAAGAGGGGAGGAGAAAAGAACAGAAATTAGCAGGTCTAACAGAAGGAGTTGAGCACAGAAAAGAATTGATAAAGAAGAAGAAGATA
Organism: Astyanax mexicanus; assembly: GCF_023375975.1. NCBI lineage: Eukaryota > Metazoa > Chordata > Actinopteri > Characiformes > Acestrorhamphidae > Astyanax > Astyanax mexicanus. The sequence continues at coordinate 19,109,108 of NC_064430.1, read as the reverse complement.
GATGTAGAGAAGATTTAGGACAGAAAGAGATAAGAAGAACAGGAGGAGAAAAAAAATGAAATAATAAGAAAAAATGAGAAAGCTGGACATGTGAAGAGGAGGACAGGTAAACAAAAAGAGGAGGAGGAGAAAAGAGAAGAACTGGATAGAAAAATAATTAGAGATCTATCAGTTAATGGAGGGGACCAAAAGTAAAGAAAGGACAGTAAATGGACAGGAGATAAAGGAGAGGGGGAGACGAAAGAATAGAAAAGAATGATAAGGAGGAGAAAATGAAAAGGAGAGGGAAAGAGGAGTGAATGAAGGGTTGACGTATGTGTGAAGCTGCAGTTTATCCGTTCTCCCCCCCTGCAGCAGGGGGCGCTGTAGTGCTGCTGCTGTTCTGGGCTGTTTTGCCTCTGTGTCTCTGACCGCCTCTCAGTCGGCCGCTCGCACCGGACTTCTTCTGAAACAGACAGAGAACCATTAAGAGAACTACTGTTAGTGTTTTATTGGCTCGATTCAGTACCAGTCAAAAGTTTTTTTTTTTTTTAATTTTAATTTTTTAAATTCTGTGTTTTTTCATTATTTTAAGTCATCCAAACTATTAAGAAAGACATTGAATTATTTAGTGAACAAAAAAGTTTTATATTTTATATTCTTCATAGTAGCACCTCTTGCTTATATGACAGTTTTGCACATCTTGGCTGGATTTTCTCAGTCAGCCTTATAGATTGAGTCACCTGGAATTCAGGTTTTCAGTTAACAGCTGTGCTGAACTCTTCAAGTTAATTACTTGAATTTCTTGCCTCTTAATTTATGTGTTTGAGAGCATTAGTTGTAAAGTTGTGAAGAGGTAGAGTTACCGGTATACAGTAAATAGCTCTATTTGAGTAATTCTCTAATCCATACCATGATAAGATATACTCAACTAAATAAAGAAAAAAATGACTTTAAGAAATGAAGGTCAGTCAATCCAACTCCATTTCAGGATCTTCGAAAGTATCCTCAAGTGCAGTCACAAAGACAATCCAAAAATGTTATGATGATGCTCTCATCAGGACCACCACAGAAAAGGAAGAGCAAGAGATACCAGACTCAGAAACAGCCAGTTAACAGAACCCCAGATAAGAGCACCTAAATACTTCAGTATTTTGGTTTATTTAACACTTTTGAGTTACTACAAGATTTCTTATGTGTTCCTTCACAGTCTGGATGACAGTACTAACTTACAATGTTATTGACTTATCATATTGTACAATATATAAAAATAACCTCATTAACGTGAATGAGCCTGTATATCAACTTCTAAAAAAAAAAATAAAACCATCATAGATATTTTACGTATTTTTCATGTAGGATATTGGTGAACATTTTTATATTCTTTTTAAAATAACCCTTAGGTGTTTACTCTTCACCCTAATTTAAAAATAGCTTTATTAAGTATTTAGTGTATACTCTAAGTTTAAAAGAACTATGAAATATTTACTCTGTGCTCTAATGTTAAAACAACTTACAATTTACTCGTTACTCTAATTTTGAAAGACTCTACTCTTTATTTTTAAGTACAATTAAGTCAGTATATATTATAGCCTCCACCACCATTTACAGGACGTAGTGTAATAATGGTAAAGTAGTGGAACATCTGATACAGTTTACTTTAGGGACTATTTTTTGCCATGAATGTGCTGCTCACTAGACCAATTAAACTTGTCACATAGATTAATTTTAGGGGAGGTAAGCACCAGGGTATTGCATAGGCTATACTGGGTACTGGATATATTTAAACAGAATCATAAATCAGCCTTTAGATTGGATTTTGGCTGGAGAAAGCCACTGTGTGTGTGGCCCAGTGGCCAATAGTCAAAAACTGAGCAGTACTGAAAGAATGAGGTCAGCTGACTACCTAAATATACTGAATATAGACCAGGTTATTCCATCAATGCACAAGCATATTCCAAGATGATAATGCCAGGATTCATGGAGCTGGAATTGTGAAAGAGTGATTCAGGGAGCATGAGATCCTCATTTTCACACATGGATTGAGAGAATTCACCACAGAGTCCAGACCTTAACCTCATTGAGAATCTTTGGGATGTGCTGGATGGAGAAGAGCTGCTTTGTGCAGTGGCCAGACTCTACCATCATCAATGCTGCTGCAAGATCTTGGTGAAAATTAATGCAACAGTGGATTGAATAAATTTTGTGACACTGTAGAAGCTTATTAAAACAATTTCACAATGAATGTGTGCCACTATCAAAGCTAAAGACAGTCCAACAAAATATTAAAGTGTGTGACCTTTTTTTGTTTTTGGTTCCGACTTTTTTTTTGGCCAGGCAGAGTGTGTGTGTGTGTGTGTATTTTAATGTTTAAAGCCACCTCACCTGCTGTGACTGTAAACTACTTTCTCCAGATGCAGCCTCCTCATTGGCTCCTTCACACTGTGATGTGACTCTCTTTGCTGACTGAGTCTTGACCTGGGGCTTCATGTAGAACAGCTGTAGTGAGAGAAACACTTCAGTACCCAAGAGAGACACAGAACTCACCCCAGCACCGTGCACGCAGACCTGCAATCATTAGAAGGGGTGTCCACAAATATTTGTGGACATATAGGCCCAATCCCATTTCTCCCCTCGAAACAGGTGAAATCCTCCCTCTAAAATAATTAGGAAAACCATTTAAGCACCCGATACAGATATATAAGCTAGCAGTGAAGCGCTAAAGTTCAACCACCTAGCTGCTGCTTAACTAAGTTAACTTTAGGCTTTATTGTATGTCTTGAGAAAGGGGGGCATATGGTGCAGCAGTTAATTATTAGTGTCCATTCCTTAATTCCAATAAAGGTAAGAAAAAAAAAAAAGATAAGAAGAAGTGATAAAATGAAATTAGCTTCTAATTTATCTTGATGTATTTTATGGCTCTGTTCCACCTTAAATTATGTAGCCTGTGCTGTTGAACTACTAGATATTGTTTATGCTTGTTATTAAGAAAATTGCAATGAAACATTGAAACTACACATTAAACTAGTGCTGGGTGTTATGACCAAAAATGCATATCATGGTATTTTGCAAGATTCTGAGGGTTTTACGGTATATCACGGTATCTTTTATTATTTATATATTTATTTTTTTGCACAACTGGGCTTTAATATAGGTTTGAGAGTTACTGTACTGTTAGGAGTACATATAATATCAAACATTAAGGCTTTAAATTAAGGCCTTGATTACTATTGAAGAATTTAAACAATAGACTTTAAAAAGAGATACAATAACAACTTTAACACGGCTTCCTTTACTGAACTAAATATTTTAAATTGTTCCATAAACACTATAAATTGACTCAATGATTGAAAAATACTCAATGTTTAAGTATTCAAAAGAGATATTTCTCCAAAGCTCTATTGCACAAGCATAACACAAGTTTACTCTATGTTATTCTTGAAGCCATCAGAGTTCCCTTGGTTTTCCAGTTAACAAATTATTCAGTTCAGTGTGCATTAATATTATCCTTCAAGTTACAGTATTCATATATTTACTATAGCTACTTATGTTACAAGGAGCAGCAGCAGAAGTTTCAGGAGTGCAGTTCTCATGTTTATTCAGGCTCCACACAGCTGAACTGAAATACAGTGCGTTAGCTTCTTATGCTAACTGTCTAGTTGCTACAGTGCTTTTTTGGCGGTGCAGTTCTACACAGCGCTCTGCAGTGCCTTTGGTGGTATGGCGTTATGTGAAAAATGCATACTGTTTCTAAATTCCCCTCCGGTATATCGTATGAACCGGTATACCGCCCAGCACTATATAGGACTGGGCCATAGTGTATACCCTCCCCTCTCACCTTGGTTATGGTTCCAACAGCCTTGGTGCGTCCCTCTCTGAAGACGAGCCGCTGCTCCGTGTGCAGAAACTCAGGAGTCTTTATGAAGCGAAAGCGTACAGTAGCTTTGTCTCCCGTCCGCAAACACTCTTTGTTCATGGACAGAATAGAAGCAGTCTGTCTGATACTCCCACAATGCACTGAGAGAGAGAGAAATAAGATAATTAATCAACAAACTCTTCTGCAGTGCTATTAGAGCTTCATTCTGGATGGTAAATCGTGATTAAGGTAATAAGTGTGTCTCTGGTACCCATGGCCTGATATCTAGGTGATATGGTTGTTGGATGATGTAAGACCAGAATCTCAGCCTCAAACTCCCATGATGCCTGTGGGTTGAGCTGTGGTGAAACCATCACCATGCCCTTCCTGATGGCGGAGCGTTTGATCTTCTTCAGAGCGAATGACGCCGTCTGACCCCCCCTCACCTCCTTCACTGGCATGCGCTTTCGGTGGATAGATTTAACAGTGATGGGAAGGAAGACCCCCAGGGGATCCGGACCTAGTAGTAGTGTGTCGTTCATGTGTATCCATCCGCGCAAAGTAGTGCCAGACACTACCGTTCCCACACCCTGAGGAGTCGACAGTGGAGAGAAAATGGAAGAAGCAGCTAAAGGTTTAGATACTTTATGTTTGTATGTGTGTGCGTAAATATCTTTCTTTGATTTTATCAAATTGAAAACCTCTGGAATATAATCCAGAGGAAGATGGATGATCACAAGGCATCACATTTTTGCACCAGACCTAAATGCATAAAGTTATCCAAAAGCAGTGTGTAAGACTGGTGGAGGAGAACATGCCAAGATTGTGATTAGAAACCAGGGTTATCCCACCAAATATTGATTTCTGAACTCTTAAAACTTTATGAATATGAACTTGTTTTTTTTTGCATTTTTTGAGGTCTGAAAGCTCTGCATATTATTTTAGCCATTTCTCATTTTCTGCAAATAAATGCTCTAAATAAAAAAAATATATATATATTCATATATTCATATATTTGTGTGTGTGTGTGTGTCTGACCGGTACAGAATAGGTTTCGTCAATCTGGAACTCTGCAGGCTCATTGTCTTTAAAGGAGCTCCGTGAGGAGAGCAGGTTCAGAAACATCTTCAAAAGGTCCATGTTCTCCCCAGTAACATTCGAGATCTGGAAGATGGGACACACCCTGAACACACACACACACACACAATCCATATTATGGCAAGAACTACTCAACTAAGTATTAAAAAATTCTTTAAGAAATGAAGGATAGTCAATTAGAAAAATCTCATGAACTTTGAAAGTATCCTCAAGTGCAGTCAGAAAGACCATCAAAAGCATTATGATGATGAAACTGGCTCTCGTTAGGACTGCCCCAGGAAGACCAAGAGTTCCTTCTGTCGCACAGGATAAGTTAATCCGAGTTACCGGCCTCAGAAACCACAAGTTTATGATTAAGTGCAGGTCTAAAGGGTTTTCTGCTTTAAACCTCTAGAGGGCACTCAAGTCATGTTTGGAACAGACTTGAAAAATGTGATTTATTCAACACAGTAAATTTTCAGTTTCAGCTGTGGTTATTGATGATAGAGTTGTGGGTTTGAAACCTGGGCTCGACAAGCTGCAACTTAAGGGCCCGTGGGCAGGTTTTTAAACCCTCAATGCTCCCCAAGATGCCGGAGCTGGTCATTAAATGTCCCTGTATGCGTGTTTTTACTACTTTGTATGTGTGTGTGAGTTAAAGGTGGAAGCTACATTCCCTCTGTATGGCGAATGTGATTTACTTGTATCTGAGTAATAATGGAGCTCTATCCATAACTCCGGGATTAAGTTTAAGTGGTCAGCATCTCACCTCATTGATGCTCTTAACCATGCTCAAACATCTAGGGCATAGCCTCCTTAGAATATGCTGTGAGTTTGTTTGAGTGTACGTTACCTCTCTGAGCTGAAGTTTGAGGCTGTGATGATGACGTCATCTTTGTTTTGAACCAACACTGGGATTTTTCTGCAGCCTGGAGACTTCAGTAACCTCTGTAGGAGCTTCAGAGTCTCTAAAACACACACACACACACACACACACACACACACACACACACACACACACACACACACACACGCATACACACAAACAGTGTGAAGAATTCCCAGTTAATATTATAAATGGCAACAAAATCAGTGTTGTATAGTGCTATTACACAGATTTTTTTTGTTTATATTTTTTTTATACCTTGTAAGATGTTCACTGGACACATGTCAATTTTAGTTACCACCACAAACACAGGGACACTCAGAGCCAGAGCTAAACCCAGGTGTTCCTTCGTCATGCCTATAATACCTGCATTACTACCAACCTGCAGAGAAAAGAATTAAGAGAAAGTAAATAATTGTGTGTGTGTTTTTGTGCTTCTCGGATAATAATCAACATTGTTGGACTGAATATGGTTATAAAAAATGACCTCAATTACATTTAGAGATGGAATAATTAGAGATGTTGTAATTCTTAGCTCAAAAATATGATCTGATTGGCTCCCAGGATCAATTAATTAGGTAAATATTGGAAATTGTTTACCCTTGGTGCAGTTTGTTTGACTAGGCGTGAAATCAGTAATTACACTCAGGTGTGGACTAAAACAACCGTACTGAGACCTGCGAGAGGATGCGATCTCGCTCCGTTAGTAGTGAGAATGTGATCCGACCTTGACCCGACCAGTCTATTGAATGTGCTCCTCAGGTTTGAGTTAAATGGCTGTTCAGGTGCAGTTTGATCTGATTTATTACCTAGATAATGAAAGCAATTCACAATGCACAGATATAGGCGATGGTCTGGTTGTTGTATTTACCGTATTTTTCACACTATTAAGCGCACTGGATTACAAGGTGCATTTTAAGCAGCACTTGTTAGAATTCAACAGGTTTCGCCGCTGGGGGACTGTAAAGCTAAGTAAACAAAACTGTAATTCTTTTCTGAAAAAAAAAAAAAAATACAAAAAATGCAGACAGGTAAAACCCACACTGGATGTTAATCTACACAGATTTCTCTGATGAAAACTGTTTATTTGGGTGAGGAAAAGCACTTCTGTGTATTTTCAGTCAGCTTAAATTTCCAGATTTCCACAAAGGCTGGAGCATTAGCAGCAGCTAACCGCTTATGCCACTTAACTGCCACCTGACAGCTCTACACTGAGGAACCCTAAGTGTTCTGGTAAACCAGTAGCTCAGGCTACAGGCAGATAATACTCATCTCTGAACGGCCAAATGGCTAGCACTTAGTGGGTAATGTTAATACTGCTGGAGAAGTAAACTGAAACTCCTGTATATCTCTGCACTTCAGCAGGATGGCTTTACTGCTCCTCATTACCTGACTGGTAAAATTCATACATAAGGCACATTGGATTATAAGGCGCAGTGACAATTTTTGGGAAAATTTTAATATTTTAAGTGCACTTTATAGTGCAAAAAATATGATACATTCACAGCACTGACAAATCAGAGAAGAACCGAAACCGAGGAGGTAAATGCAAACTCATTAATTGATTCAAACCAGAGAAACCAACTACAGTTGTAAAAACGCCCTTAAAAAGGTCAAAGATAACATCTGAGTGCTTTAAATGTATAGCCCTGTTCCTCACCATCAGCATGCAGAAGTCCGGCAGGTGTCCGGTCATCCCAAACACAGTGGTCTTCAAGTACTTCTCATGCCCGGCCAGGTCAATGAATGTAATGACCTTTGACGACCTCTGGCAGATGCGCGTCCAGTCGAGGTTGCCCCCGTGACTGTCGGGCTGGTTCACCACCACCCCCTGCTGGTCGAAGCCCAGGATGTCGTTTCCGACGCTGCTGGTGCGGCCGCTCTCCAGCTCATGTTTGTGACGGAACAGCTTCTGGCGAGCAAGACCACGCCCGTTATCCAGCTCGCCGTGGGTCAATACACCCAGCAGGGTGCTTTTACCAGCATCCACGTTACCCACCACTGCCACTCTGATAGACAAACAGACACACACATTTCACAGGCCTGTGAAATATACCCACAGTTTATTATTACATAATTAATTTTGAGATTCAAACGACAGTAAATGATTTTATAACAAAGTGGAAGCGTTTGGGAACAAGTCTAGGTTAAACAGTTGCCGAGAGAACGGCATTTGCCTGTAAAAAGTGTAAAGTTTGGTGAAGGGAATTATGGTGCGGGGTTTTCTGACCTTAATCTATCTTAACCCTTTACTGCAGATCGATTTTTTTTGCTCATTTTCATGTGATTTGCACTACTATGCTATCACACTGGATATCTTAAGTTTTACATATAGCACAATGACCAGTCAGGGCTTAAACTGAAGTAGACACTTGGGACAAAACAGTAATTCACTTTCAAGAGGGAATTTTCATTATTTAGGTTCTATTTGAGAACATAAAATGCAGAGGAAAATGTAAAAAAAAACAAAAAGCGCCTGTTATATTTGGAGTTTATAATGTGTGTATGGATGTTGGTGATGAATAGCCAATCATTTTCTACATTTCCTGGTTTATTAGGGTCTTGTCAAACAAATTACAAAACTTGAAAACATTTTATTGAAGCACTGGGAAATTATACTGCATTATAGTAGGTGTCCACCAGGCGTCTCCAAAGGCTTCAAAACCTCTCCAGAGCGCCCCCAGTATAATTCAGAGATAAATCTGTCTCTATAAAACAACATTTTAATATTTTTTTGTTTCTTTGTGATAAAATAAATTAATGTAAGTCCATCTCAGAGTAATATTAATATTTTTTGGATGAAATAACAAATAAAATCACATGTTTGCGTGTTGTGTGCGCTATGGAGTTTGGCGTCTGGAGTGGGTTTTTTTTTTTGGTGACAGCGCAACACTTGGTGACGGTTTGGCATGCCCCTCCCCCAGCCATTAGGAGACCAATCAGGGCAAATTACATAGCAGTGTTTTCGTCTAAGGGTGGACTATTGGTTGAAATAGGTGTCAATCACTTTTGTGACGCTGGAGAAAGGCTATGACCTGATTTGATTGGACAGCCCTGAACACCAGCGCGATCCAGCGCTCACGCCATTGGTTCAAAAGACGATCACTCAAGAAAAGTAGTGGATTGTAGACCAATAAAAACCACAGAATCTAGAAGAAGACACCCTTAGCTTTGTATTCATGTACAACTTTCCGTGAAAATATTCAATTTTGTGATCGCTGGGAGCTTGAGAATATGACGTTGCGGCTGAGCTGAAACTAAATGCATGTTTTTGAGGAGCAGTGAGCAGGAGAATAAAGGGCTTTATGGATATTTTATCTGCGTTCAAGTGCTGTATTGTGGATGCTGTGATAGTAAGTGAATTTTATATAATATAATCTGATGTTATTTTATACACTAATAATGTTTTATAAGGCTATTTTGTTGGGGAGGCGTGTTCCTCATGTAAACAATGTGAAAAAACAGGCTGTTTTCAGTTGGAGATTTCTGGCGACTGGTTTCATGTAGATGGCTGTAAATTTGCATGCAGGTAGTTAAAGTAGTACTAAAGAATATGAGTCGGTTAGTTGGTCGGTGTGTTTAGAATATTTGACGCTTTTAAGCATTCTAATTTACATAGTCAGAACTAGAGGGCGCTTCTGCAGTAAGAACACAGTTGGAATTAATTAAAGGTGTGGAAAATGCAGAATCTGTGTCATTCCTTGCAAATAAGCTTCTGAAATAATGGTCAAAATTCCCATAAACACACTCCTGAACCTTGTGGAAAGCCTTTCCAGAAACTCAGAAGAGCTGAAGCTGTTCTAGCTCCACACGGTGAGCACACATCATATTAAAATATATGTATAACGAACGGGACGTCACTCACACTCACATTCAAACAATATATAAATATTTGGAATATTTTCAGCAAATTTTATTTGCATATTAAAATGTATTTATTGATTTATTGTGTTATTTTCCATCCAGTTTAGTCCGTCTCAGTGCCCCCAACTATCTAGAACCATTCCATCTCAGATTGTTACCAGTACTGGCAGGGTGACCTCTAGAAGATATGAAGAAGCTCCTTTATATCCTCTCAAATTTTCATTGAACACAACCCTATTAGAACTTAACATATTTGGAGAAGCCTAACTGCTAATTGTAGTACATCAGCACTTGCTAGCACTGTCTGTGCTGAGTGTTGGGTAAAGGAAGGGCAATCACACCAACCCAAAGAAAGAGTAGACTGTACAGATCTCTGGGACTCCCAGTCACGGACAGATGGCTGTGGCAACGCCAGGAATTGAACCTGCAACCTCGTGATGAGCATGCTTAGACAGCTGCTCCAAGTGGGGGCCAAAACCTATTCATATAATATGGATGAATGGTAAGACTGAAAGTGTGTGTGTGTGTGTGTGTGTGTGTGTATTCTCTCTTCTTACGCTACCTGACTTCCATGAAGTCGTTCTCGGGGACCCTGCGTCGGATGAGGTAATCTCTCACTTGTCCACCACTCTCTCTCCTTTCTCTCAGCAGGACCAGATCAGCATCAATCTGCTCACACAGAGACTGCACTGTCGCCACGGACGCAGCCATGTCCTTCTCATCTAGACCATAATTACCCCCGTCTGAGAGACACAGAAAGTGAGAGACACACAGAGGGTGAGAGACACTGAGAGAGTGAGAGCGAGCAAGAGCGATATAATGCGGTGCAATTAAATATAAACAGTAATTATTGACTATCTGCAATTAGACTGTCTGGCATTTATATAATTGGATGTAAGTGTTTTTACTTACTAAACAAAATGATTATTACCTATATACAACTATTTGTGTATAATAAAATAAAGATCTTTGTATAAGCTTTAACTTTTTTTCATTATTACAATTTTTATCATTGTCAATTAGGGTGGGTGATATGGCTCTAAAATAATATTAATTTTGCGATAACTATATTAACAGCGTGGTGACAAAACATTGAATTAAAAAAAAAAACAATAAGAATATACTATGTTAACACAATGAACATTACATTTTATTTGGCAATATTATTGCACAGGATATGATATTGCACACCCCTAATTAAGATTTTGACAAAATTGTTACTGAGGTCAATGATCCAATATCTACTGGATAGATATTATTTGTCTCTAGTAGATATTTAACGCGAACAAGAGTGGATTTTCCTTTTGCTACAAACAATATTTATTTTGGCTATATTATTGCACAAAGTACGATACTGCACACCCCTATTGTCCATTAGAGGTGTCAAGTAATGAAGTACAAATATTTTTGTTACCTTTTCAGTCATCTATACTTTACTGGGGTAATTATTTTTGCTACGTTCTACTTTGTTCTACTTCTACGCCTCACATTTTCTGTACTGTCTATTCCTTACATTTTACAAAATTAATTTTAGCTTGTTTTCATCCTTTAATCCTGGCTTATTATTGTTAAGAACAAACCCCTTACTAAGATAAAATTCTCCATCCAGATAGAGTGAATCTAATTGGGGTTGGATGATAAGTATAAACATATACTATTCCGACACCCTATTGGTTTATACTGTGATCCATCACACCTGCACACATCCCGCACACATCAACGTATGTAGCCTAGTATGAAGCTGATCTGTGTACAGATTTAAAATAACCCAATTAAAATGCCTTCATTTTCAATGTGCATACATGCAACTGAAACAGGGAGTCCTTATAGCTTTTATAAAAATGTGCACTATAGGCTCCTGTGGCGCAGACTAAGATTTTGTCCTTAATTAATGGCATTTTCATCCTTACATTACTTTTACTTTTATACTGTTAAGTAGTTTTAAAAGCAGTACTTTTACTTGAGTAAAAAGCTTGAGTTGATATCTTAAACCTGAATAATGAATGTCAATGCATTTCACACGGTTTCACACAATTGTCTATAAATAATTCTAAAGAATAGTTAATAATACTGATATTTAAAAAGGCCTCACCTGATCCGACTCCCACCACATATATAGTTTCTCGGGATCCCTCGTCAGTCCTGGCCTGGACATCCTTCAGCAGACAGTCATACTGCTCACCTGTTGGGCTGACCAGAGCCAGCTGAACACCACATAATTCTGTTAGGGCTGTATATTTATTATTTTAATTTTATTACATTTTACTGTTGAAACTTTTAGTGTTGGGTCATTGCTAGTGTTAGGGGGTGTTCATATATGAACAAGGATTGGGAAACTGGTCTTCTAAATTGGGAGTTAAATGGGGTAAATTTAGAAATAAATTATATTTTACAAATAATACAAACAAATGTGAAATATTAGTGGAACTGTCCTTTATATTTTAATACTTACTACAACTGTAACTAGCTAATAAACACACTATATTCTCTAATAAAAGTTCTACTAAAATAAAATAGTATAATAAAAATATAATAAAAACTCAGCTTTTTAACTTAAAGCTGAGGCCAATTAAAATTTTCATATTTAAAACAGCAGGTAAACAGGTCAATTTTAAGAACAAACTTTAAATATATAATACAAACACACACAGATGAATTTTTAATCATTTAAATCTGTTCAGACTAATAATTAAATCGTTTAGGTGATTTTAGGACAATTTAAAGGCTACCGCGTTCTTTAATTCGTGTAATTAATGATAAAATAATAAACAAGTATCTTTTTTACAGCTTTTCCTGCTGTTAACCACCTTACTACAGAGGCCCGGCTGATCTGCGGACTCTCCAGAGAGGCTCTCCCCGCCCTGGGCGCTTCCTGCGCGGCGTGCCTCGGACCCGCACTCCGGCTCCGGAGCGAACATAGAAGCGGGAGGAACCGGAGGCTCCAGGGCTGGAGGAACCAGCGGCTTTAATCCTGGCTCCGCTGCCGCCGTGGTCGCCATCTGAGCCGGCCTTTAGAGGGGGAAACAGCGGGGAAGCGGTGAGGAAACGGAGCGAATTCAGGAAAAAGTTTTAGCATGTCTGCTAAAGTTAGACCGGCCTGCGCTGAAGTCTAAACACAAGACTCATTTTAATTAATTAAATGTTTTATAGGACAAATAATTTATTCAAGAGCGTCTTCAGATAAAGTGGGATTTAAATAAACGACTGAAATTAAAATAAATGTATAAAAAAGGCTGCAATTTGTTTAGATTGGTCTTTTTGTTTTTGCAACGTACCGGATAAATCGCAACACATGCACTTCTCAGTGGGGTAATAAGGGAGTGTGTGGAAACAGCCCGCCTCCTCATGAATATTTATAAATATTCAACGCTTTATTTTGATATACGCTCGCGAGACACATCTTCTCATGAATATTCATCAATATTTGTACGTTTAGATTGGTTTATCTGCACATGGTGATTAATATTCATAACAGAAGCTCTGGATTGGTTGACGCGCCTTCTCTTTAATATTTAATTAGTAAACGAAAGAAGTCTGACCTTGCCCTGCTTTGGTCAGAGGCTTTATCTGATTTTAAGACTGTGTTAATCCAATTAATAAATAAATAGATTTTTTTATAATAAAAAGACAGCGGTAGCAAAAAGAGTAATAATAATATTATTATTATTGATAATAAAAACAAATATAGAATATATTAAAAAGATAATATATAAAAAATATTACACAAAAATATTAAACAGTTAAATGGAGGTAGTGCAATAAATATGCATCCTATAACAAGAAAACTTCAATATTACAAGAGCAGATTAAAAATAAATAAATAAATAAATAAATAAATAAATAAATATTATTATTATTATTATTATTATTATTATTATTATTATTATTATTATTATTATTATTATTATTATTATTATTATTTATGAACTTTATAATATTATTATTAAATTATTGTATTAATGAACATGTCATATTGTTCCAAACGATCCAAAAAGTAATACTGTATTTGAAAACAAACCCTCAAATCTTTTGAATGAAATGGGTTCTGAGCAGATATAACGTTTTTTTTTTGTTTTTTTTTATCAATGTAAAGGTATTTCATGTGTATATGCTGCAGATTCTCTGGCTGGTTAGCTTTAAAGCATTTTTCTTTTCAAAATATATAAATGAAATGAAATGAAATGCATGTTTAATTTTTTTTATGCATAAATCAAATAATATTTACTGTTAGCTTCAGTGGAGTTTGGGCATTATTTATTGTAATAGCCATGAATGGCCACACGGTGTCAGTGTTGGACTGTATACTGATTTAATCAGTCTGACTGAACCCCTGTCTTTAGTGTTTATCTATAGCAGTCTGTTAACTGTGCTTATTGTTATGTGGGCTATTAATGCAATATACTGTGATAATTTTATTTAATTATCCATTCACTGTACTTTACGTTTATGTTTAATTCATATGTTGCTGGGCAGAAAATAAAAACACGCACCTACGCAAGTGGTTCCACTATTTCGATATTAGCAGAAAACTGAACTGTGCATATAACTATGTGGATGTGATAAAAGGAATCATAAAGGTCATTATTTATTTGTTTGTGTTTATTGCGATGTTTCAAGTACTCTGTCCTTAGTTGCCCTGAGATTTTTAGACAGCGGTTTGTGTGTGTGTGTGTGTGTGTGTGTGTAAAGTTCAGTATTGCAAGTGTAGCCTGACTGAACTCTAGTTGTTTTGGATTGTTCTTTGTCCTCTGTGAGATGATCGTCATTTATCAGTCTGACATGCGCCCTGGGATTCCCGAGACGTCAGTAGAAAGGTGGACAGAACAGTGATGTTCTGACACACACACACACACACACACATATGCACTGAGGCAGGCCAATTAGTGTGTATGAACTCCTGCGGACTCTTCCAGCAGCTGTCATGTCTGTGGATAAGTCATAAGACACCCAACAGAGACAGCGGTGGACTTGCTGTGTGTGTTTTTGTGTGTGTGTAGCTGTATTTGTACCACAGTAAAACAAGTTCTTGCCATTTTCTCATCTTCTCATAGCAATATATTCACATATTAAGTCTTCAGATTTCCCCCTGCAAAAAAGAAAGAGCAACATTCTGAAGTTGATCCGTAGGTTCCAAACATGGTGGAGGTAGTTTCTCACACTGTTACAGCTCACAGTGAGAGCTAGCCAGATTAAATTACAGCTTCCAAACATGGTGGAGGTAGTTTCACATCCTGCTGCAGCTCACATTGAGAACTAGTTAGATTGAAGAACAGCTTCCAAACATGATGGAGGTAGTTTCACACACTGTCACTGCCATCTTACAGTGAGAACTAGTTAGATTAAATTACAGCTTCCAAAGATGGTGGAGGTAGTTTCCAACCCTGATACGCCTTACACTGAGAGCTAGCCAGGCTCATTTTCAGCTTCTAAACATTGGAGAGGTAGTTTTACTCACTGTTACAGCTCACAGTGAAAGCTTGATAGGTTAAAAAAGTACAGCTTCCAAACATGGTGGAGGTAGTTTCACACACAGTTGTAGCTGACAATGAGAGCCATCCAGGTTAAAGTACAGCTTCCAAACATGGTGGAGGTAGTTTCACACACTGTTACAGCTCACAGTGAAAGCTGGCCAGCATCAAGTACAGCTTCCAAGCATGGTGGAGGTAGTTTTACACACTGTTTCAGCACACAGTGGGAGCTAGCCAGGCTAAAGTACATCCTCTAAACATGGTGAAGGTAGTTTGACATACTGTTTCGACTCACAGTGAGAGTTAGCCAGGTTCCAAACATAACCAGCTTCCAAACGTGGTGGAGGTAGTTTCACACAGTAGAAATTTCAGCTAAAGTAACATATAAGTGCCTGTGAGTGCAAATCTTTTAATATCTAGTTGTTAAATCTTAGTCAGATTAAAAGATTTCCTCTTGAATTCTTCTCTCCACAGATCTCCAAAGTTTCAGAACTTTCGCTTTAAAGCCAGCAGCTGGTTTAAATTACATGTATAATGGAGTTGGTGTACAGAGTTAGCACTGCGAGGTGAAGCTGCAGAGTGAGTGTATAATTTATCTCACCTCTAAACCTCCTGGAGAGGCTCTGAAAGGGTCTGGTGGGATGTGTTCGTTTGAGGGAAAGTGCTGGACCAGTTTTTTTCTCCTGCTAACTAATGACCACTTCAGCCTCCATCCACCTGGAGGGCTTTGGCCCTCCACACCACGATGCCCATGTTGCCAAGCAACTGCATCCACGCACTTGGCTCCTGTCCGCGTTTTTGACAGCCGAGCGCCGTCCGAACGGGCCTAAACAACCCCCGCTTCAGGTAGGGGACCGCGAGCGTGATGCCCTTTTAAGAGTCTGGCACGAAAATCCCTTTTCTCTCCAAGGTCTTTTGGGTACTCTGGTTTATAGCTCCTGGGTGATAGCGTGCGGTGTGAATGTGTTGGCATGGTGCCAGCTCCTTTCAGCTGCAAATAACACAGAGTGAGTCAACAACGCCACAAGCCACCGGCTGGAGTCCGGGCATTATACAGTACGCGCCGCGCCAGTATTTATATGGAGCGAGACTGCAGGTATAGCATCTGCTCTGTTATTCATATAGTCATAAAAAGCTGTGCTGTGCAGGTATATGAATGAGTTCTGACTCGTACTGAAGCGTATTGATACGAGTGGAGAAACCCTGTGGAAAGGTCATGTCCTATGTTTTTAATTAATCCCAAATTAGTAGTTTTCTCAGGAGAAGAATTTTTTTTGTAGTTTTTTCAGGAATGGAAATGCACTCTGCCTACTAGGAGACACATGAACCATTAATACAACACCACAAACCAATAGATTAATCTTAATGTCGCTAGTCATCACCAAGAAAATCATCCTCATGAACTGGGAAAAAAAAAACAAAAAAAAAAAAACAGACTATCACTCTCTAAACACACTCAGAACCCACCAAAAACAGCGATTCAAAACTCAATTTGGACACATCTAATTCAAACAGTAAATCACAATAATCCAACACAAGCTGAACTGTAGCAAAACATTAGTTAAAATCGCATGTAAGTTCTGTTTAGCTATATCTTCTGTTTAGCTATTTCTTTCTTACATTTTTTTCTCTCTTTTTTTTTTTTTTTAAGTATTAACAGTCCTCCTAAGAGGGGGTGTGGTGGCGGGCCAAAAAAAAAAGAAAAGAAGAAGAGAGAATGTTTGTCTGCTTTTTGATTGAATTCACATGTCAGAATTTCCACACATTGATTTTTCTGCTAGGGAAGTCTTAAAGGGAGAGCCTCAACCACCCAAAAAAATCAGAATCCAAAATGGCTGCACCACACATCAACAGTAGTGAAAACAGTAGTTTTGTATGGTACAGTTTGTTAGCTGTTCTATCCTCGTATTTGTGTTTCATTACAAAAATACACAAGAGTACTGTTCAACTTCTATCTGAATTTGATGATTTCATGGTGTTTGGATGTGCAAAATACCGATAACACACGTTGGTATCGAGTTGTAATGCTAACTATGTTAACACTGCACAATGCTAACAACAATGACCAGGGATATGCTGTAAATATTGGGACTTATTTGGGCTGTATTTGCAATAAAACACTAGTAATTGTTTGTTAAACCAGTTGTTGTAAAATCCAAGGTCTTAAGCTTTTAACTGTTTTTTTGGACATGTTTTAAATGAGAATATTATATACAGTATATGAATAATATTAACTTAACTAGAACAACGTAAACTTGAATATGAAGCCATTCCCAGCTCGGACATCTTCCAGTGTCACCGAGTCATCATTGTACAGTCATATGAAACATTTTGGGCAACCCTATTAGTCTTAATCATTTTTAGTTATACATATTTGGGTGTTTGCAACAGCCATTTCAGTTTGATATATCTAATAACTGATGGACACAGTAATATTTCAGGATTGTGCAATATGTGCAATATGCATTAAACCAAAATTTGACTGGTGCAAAAGTATGGGCACCCTTATCATTTTATTGATTTGAATACTCTTAACTACTTTTTACTGACTTACTGAAGCACAGTAACAGGTTTGGTAACCTCACTGAGCTTTGAACTTCATAGCCAGGTGTATCCAATCATGAGAAAAGGTATTTAAGGTGGCCAATTATATTATTAATTATATTAAGCAGTAGGATGAATTCTGAAGTGAACAGGAATTTACTTTCTGCTCAGATTCGATCAAAAATAAAGAAAGATTGAATGGACAGGGCTGAATAGTTTAGATGGACAATGATGCAAAACATACTGTGAAAGCAACCCAGCAGTTTTTTTAAAGACAAGTTTTTACTTTTTTTAAACACAATTTTTAATTTTCTTATTGTGACATTTTTTCATTTTCTACAAATAAATGTTCTAAAGGACAATATTTCTATTTGGAATTTGGGAGAACTTATGTCTGTAGTTTATAGAGTAAAATGTTTATTTTACTCAAACATATATACCTATAAATAACAAAATCACATTTCAAATAGCAAGACTCACTCTAAGCAGAGTGTAGCCCTTGTCCTGTTGCCAAATGTCAAAATAAATAAAAACGTCCACATTTGGTTTTGTCCAAAAATGTTTATCTAGGCTTTTTAGTCTTTAAAGTGTACAAAAAGAGTGTGACAAATTGTCTTGCAAAAGTCTTTTAAAATAATGAATGGAAAGTATGTATAGGATGGCATTAGGCATGCTAACTGATGAGCTGGCTAAGAGCTTCGATAACTTGTTAGCAACATTAGCCTGTAGCTAATGGAGCTCCAGTGTAAAACTAGAGAAGCATCATGGCTGGGCTGATTAAGTATACTATTTATAGAAAGGGAGGAAACTGGCTAAGTTAGATCTTGCAGAGTACTGTCGCTCTAAATCAGAAGGCCTATCATTAACTGGGAGAGATGCAGATTTCCAGAATTTGTGCTGGCAGGTGAAAGCACTGCAGCTGTTTTTCAGGAGGGTAGTGAAGTGTTGGGCTAATGCTACCACTGCGAGCGCCAGGTATGAAGAGGCTACAGAGTGAATAGTGAGCTTTTACACGTGCTCCAGCCATTTGCAAGTTATTCTGGCTCACAATTGAAGTTTAAGTGGCTGCAAGGACGGAGAAGACTGAGCCAGCGAATGTGGATTCATTTATTCTGATATAATCACAACTCACCTTGAGTGCAGATGTCCCTCTATATGAACAGTATAGAGTGTGCCCTACACCACACCTGTTCCTTCAGCGGTTCCTCAGAAATCAAGGGTATTATAGACAAAACTTTGTGCCCTGTACTCCTTGAAATTCAGGCTTTGCAGTAGATGTTGGAACATTGCTGTCAGGAGATTTCAATTGCATTTAGCCATGCAAGAGTGAGAAATCAGTGATGTCCTGATGTTGGGTGATTAGTTTTGCCACTTTAAGGCCCAATCCGATTCATCATTTGTACTCCTACCCTTTGTTTTTGATTGTGTTTTAAACCCACCCGCTAATACAGTGGCGTGCAAACGTATTCATACATTTTCAGAGTTTAAAAAATAGACCAAAAACAAAGAAGCACACAATTGTGAAGTGGAACAAAAACAATACATGGTTTTCAAAATTGCAAAAAAAGAAAAAAATCTAAAAAGTTCACAGTATACCTTTGGCTGCAATTACAGCTGCAATTACAGCTGAAGTATGTCTGTATGGATGGTGCGTTCAAGGGTGATGAGCAGTGTTACAGTTACAGCACATATAGCACTTTGCATCTAGACCTAGAAAAATCATTCAGTCATTGCAGAGCTCCTTTCTACGTAGAAAAGACGTCTTAGGTCGTTGCAGACGTCTTTTCTGCACTCAAGCTTCATTTGTTTTTTGTTTTTTTTTAGATTTTTTCAATTTATAATGAGTAATAGATGATTTGGTTAAGACTGTATTCACTGGGCATACCATTGCAGGAAATACAGTATTCTAAATATACTGATTATAAACAATATAGCAAGTTGTCAGAATTGATGCATTTTGTGAAGCACAACCAAAAGGTTATGTTTACCCAAAATTTCCAGAATTTTGAAGTTAATTAAAATGTAAAATAGTTCGATGACACCCAATACAAATAGATTAATTCAGTAAACAAGATGTCAATGAACTGACAAATGTTTTCTTGCTTGTTGCTGGCTCGGCGCTACATAAAAAGACAATTCAAGCAAAGAATAAAAGTTTATTTAGAAAAATCCATATTTCCACAAAAAACAACTAACTTTTACCTCTACAGGATCTGGGTGTTATGAAGTCACCTGTAATACAAAGCACAGACATACTGTCAGCTCTGAGAAACATGTTTAAAAAGGTACAAAAAGCACCAAATGTTTATATCTATATTTAAGCCATTCACAATTACTACTACATCTGTAACATCTTGGCTGACCCTAGACTTACAATCTACCTGAATAAGTTAACCTCCTAAAAAACAAGAAAATATTAATACTATGGACAAATTAACGCTTGACCTTCACATTCTACAAGTGGTTGGTAGATTTGCTTCACTACAGATGACTAACTTTGGCCAATGGCTTAACCTACCTAGTGGGAAGCTAGCAACACATAGAATTATCTTAGGCCTAACTGAACTGTTTCACCTACATACAAGATAACTAGGATTAAATGTGATTTAATATTATTTTTTTCTCCCTGTCGATTAACCTTCTTATTTAAAAGCCCTGCACTAAATTAACAGCGGGCCTACCAATAACCAACCTTCTGCAGAGGCATCACAGTCCCCATAGGGGGAGATAACAGCTCCACTTTTTAACCTCTCACTTCCCAACACAAATTGAATAGACACGTTTGAATAATTAGCTTGCATTTTTGCAATTGTTTAGATGCTGATTGCCAAATATAAGTAGATTTTTTTATGTTTTAAAAATGTTCATTGTTTCGTGTTAAAACAGCTTCACACTGCACAGATATACGCACTGGAACACATACTCTTCTTGCTATATTTACTTTCTTGCTCCCAAGTCAGACAGCTCTGACCAATCAGAGGAGGCAATGTGCTCGCATGGTTTATTGGTGCGCATTTTGGTGCGTTTAGGTTTGTGCCTGTGTGAAACCAAACCAAACAGAGGGAGAAAACGCTCCAAGTAAACCAACTCATCAACTGATGCAACTGGTTCTCTTGAGGTTTTTAAATCCTCTTTACACTTTTTCTCTCTGGCTTTTAATCATATTTAAGTAGACTCTTGGCTGATAACCTTGATTTGTTTTATTTTTAAATGTATTTTATATGAACTTTGTACTGTGTTATTGTATTTATTGATTTGACTGTTTGGAATGGTGGCATTATCTGAGTAACTTTTACCTTCAATGTAGCTTTCTATCTTGTACAGCACTTTGGTCAACCTCGATTGTTTTAAATTTGCTCTATAAATAAAGTTGAGTTGAGCTGAGTTGAGTTGATCCGGAGCATAGAAACCAACTACAGGTGTGAAAATGCCCTTACTTACCTTAAAGGCAAATGTATTGTATGGAGCTCCATCATCACTCAAAGAGGGAAGTTTATACCCCTCTAGGTCATGCTTGACAGCCAGTAAGCTCCTAAACATCCCTTCCATACTTTGTATTTTCAGGAGAAAAGGTTTCTTAAAGATTCACACTTTGTCCTGAGAACATTGAGACAATTCTCCATGATTCAGCCTTTATTACTTACTCTTCAAATGTAGATTAGTTTGTCCTGGCTTCAGTACGAGAGGATAAACCAGTGAAGCATTTCAGAGCAGTTCCACTGAGGGGTTCCAGGCCAACCCGGGGTCTTCCAGGTTGAGATGGAAAACGGGCTGTCGCTACGCCTCCTACTTACAGGCCTCCTCAAATTCCACACCTGTGTTTAAAGCAAGCTGCCACGCTCCGGTGCTAAAATGCTAACTCCCTTCAGTTTTTTTTCCACTTGTGTGGTTACAGTTGTGGGGTTAATTGATTTGCTTCATTTTGTGCTGGAGCTGAGGTTCGAAAAAGGAGGAGGAATGAAGGCGTTTAAGTTCTTTATAGTGTTGTTTCCACCTATATAACAAAGTCTTTAACCAGCTTTATATGTTTACCATTTGATGAGCCTGGACATGTCAATAGCTATGCTTCCTGGGGTCATCAGACAGGCACTTGATGATATCTCTCCAAGCCTGGGAAGAGGTGCTTACAGTGGTTCATCCCACTGTGGTATCCGCAATGACTTTCATACTTGGTCATGATGCCTGCAGTATTTTAGCCAGATGTATGTAGCAGGTCAGATATCAGATGTAGTGACCTCTCTGTCCACTGTGGATGGTAATGCCCAAAGACGTCTACAATATATTCCTGGCTCAAGTTTCAACATTTAATACATCTGGCATCCACTGGTACATTATGGCCCTTTTCTTAATATCAAGCATAAAAATATCTAGTAGTTCAAGCTAGTCGGGAGTTAGATATCTAGCTAATTTTCACATTCCACCTTAAATCATACAGAAGCAGTTTCTAAAGCGGTTGCATTTAAGGTGGAAAGGAAAAAATGGAAACAAGAGGCTAGTGAATAGCTCCCTAAGGTTTTTCGACCATCAACGACCATTTTTGACCAGTCTCTTTCTTATTATTGAATCATTAACACTGACCTTAACTGAGGCAAGTGAGACCTGCAGTTTTTTAGATGTTGTTTTAGGTTCTTTTGTGACCTCATGGATGAGTTGTCCATGCCCTTTTGGATTCATTTTGGTCGGCCAGTCACTCCTGGGAAGGTTCACCAGTGTTCAATGTTTTCTCCGTTTGTGAATAATACTCTCACTGTGGTTCACTGGAGTCCCAAAGCTTTAGAAATGATTTTGTAACCTTTTCCAGACTGATAGATGATCAATGACTTTGTTTTCTCGCCTGTTTTTGAAATTCTTCAGATCAAGGCATAATGTGTTGATTTTTAAGATCTTTTATCTGCTTCATATTGTCAGACAGGTTATATTTAAGTGATTTATTGATTCTACAGGTCTGACAGTAATCAGGTCTGGTTGTGGTTAGTAGTGAAATGGAACTCAGTTTTCCAGAAAAAGTATGATTAATCACAGTTAATTTATAGGGGTCAAACGCTTTTTCACACAGGGTCAGATTAGTTTGGATAGTTTTTACCCCTTAATTAATGAAATTTATTTAAAAAGTGTTTGATAATCTGGGTAATATGCCAAAAGTATGACAAAAATGCAAAAACAAAAGTAAAATACTGTACTTTTTCATGCCACTATATTTAAGCACCTAAATCTGTCTGGAACTCAGGCTTATATCAGGCTTTGATTGATCTCAATAATTGATAAATTATGTAACTTTTCATGAGCATGCTGATCTGTGTGTAGCCTTACTCACAAGATAGTAGCACATAACTTATACAGATGTGGGTGTACCCAGGCCATTCCCTGAGGTAACACTTCATGAGAGATTTACATGCTGCTCTCCCATGACATAATAACATGATTTACACGTAAAGTGCATCGTCAAACTCAAACTGTAACACAGAATAATGAGATAAAACGCAGAAATTCCATGACTTGTAGGGGTTAAAAAGTTGAGTGGGAGTGTGCTGCTGGATAAAAGTCAATCATGTCCGCTCTGGGGATCAAAAACAAAAAAGCCCTGAGGCTTGAGGAGGTGGGATTTACTGCCTTTTTGTACCAATCAGATTAATTCCTCACAGTCACGCTTGAATCCAGTCATTTTCGGCGCAGCAGCTGGAGTTCAGACTGGTGAGTAAATACAGACTGGAGGCTAAAAATGGCTCGACCTCCCTCAGCGCTCCAGCAGCAGCTTTAGAGGGCAGAGCAGAAGCTCACCTGCAGCTTGCAGGAATTACAGGCCAGGTGCACTGGGTCTGCCAACCCACAGAACTGAGGAAAGTTCAACTGACCAAAACCCCCAGCTCTCAACCCGTCAAGCAGAGAACCAAGCTTTCTTTATCCCGTATGAACACAAGCAGCGACCTCAGAGCCTCTGAACAGACCCACACACGGACCGGTTCATTTTGTGGTTTTTTTATGGTCAGATTTATTCATTCTTACAGTGAGTAACGCCTTGGGTCCTCTAGTACTTGAGCTTCTCAGAAAAACAGCTGTCTGTGGGTTTGTGAGGTAGAATTTTCTTTTTTTTTGGCAAATTACAGACATGTCAGACTCAAAGGAATTCTATTAGATTGTATTCAGAGTCAAAATGAGTCTTAATTATTATTAATTGATTGTCAGATTACAGTAGAGGTAAATCAGAATTAATAGAAATATGTCATATTTATATTACAGTTATGATCAGAAAGAATTTAGTGAAATTATAGACATGTTCAAAAAGAATCTAACATTTTTTGTCGCATTACAGTCAGGTTCAGATATAATTCTAAAAGTGTGTTCATATTATAGTCATGTTCACACAGAATGTTAAAGATCTTTCAGAATATCAGTCAAAACAGTCAGCTAATTATTTTTTTTCAGATTAGATTTGTAGAATTTTGTCATATTAGTAACATTTAAATAGAATTTTCAGATTTTGTTGAGAGTATAGTCATGTTCATCGAGTTTAAGCAAAGTTTTCTGAATAATGCCATGTTATTGTCGCGTTTAAAATTAAATTAGTGAGATTATTGTCAGGTTCAAACTGAATATTCCAAACAGTCAAACAGAAGTTTCGAAATTTTGTCAGATTACGGTGATGTTTAGACAAAACTATATCAGATCACTGTGATCTTTAAAGAGAATTGTGTCAAATTACAGTCAGGCTTTAACAGGCTTTATAGAATTTTGTCAGATTATAGTCAGGTTTTAGTTTTTTTTTTCTGAACATTAATGTTCAGACAGAATATTGTCAGATTACAGTCATGTTTAAACATTTTTTTTTTTATAATTTTGTCAAACTGCTGTGTTGTTCAGACAGAATTTTTCAGATTACACTCAGGTTTTAACATACTTTTTTTGAATTTTGTCAGATTACAGTCTTCTTTTTGGAATTTAAAGAGTGCCTCAACAGACTAAGAAGTTGACACTATGGCCGGGTGATTGTGAGGTAGAGGGAAATCTTGTTAACTGATATGTGCTGTTCTAAATTGTGGTGTAATGTAACAATTACAATGCCTGCTTCTGGATTTTACTGTGATGAGTAAAGCGGCTCCTCCTAATGTTTCCTTTCCTATTTTGTATCTGATCATGGATATTCACCCAAAGTTAAGAATCTCTTTAATCAGACATACTCTTAAAAAGGCGCTGTAAAGTGATCTAGAGGGAAGGCAAGGTTAAGGTCTCTATTAAAAGTTATTGTAATAGATTATTTAATAGTAGAGGATTTGACTGTATTCAGACCTGGGTGTTCCTTAAAACAACTTAAATTAATCATTATTGCAGCTGAATTTCACATTGGGCAACACACTACATTTTTAACTTTATATTAGTATACAGTGGCTTGCAAAAGTATTCATACTCCTTAAACTTAAATGCACTTTATTGAGATTTTAAGTGATAGACCAACAAAACAAATCACATAATTGTGAGGTGGAATGAAAATGATGCATGGATTTCAAAATCATCATCAAATAAAAATCAAAAGTATTCAGCCCCCCTATGTCAATACTTAGTATAGTCAACATTTGTGAAGTTATAAATGTAAGTGCTTTGGGGTTTATCTCTACCAGCTTTGCGCATCTACAGACTAAGATTTTAGCCCATTCTTCCTTGTAAAACAACTCAAGATCAGCTAAATTGGATGGAGAGCGTCTGTAAACAGCAATTTTCATGTCTTGCCACTGTTGTTCAATGCGATTTTAGACTGGGCCATTCTAACACATGAATATTCTTTGATTTAATCATTCCACTGTAGCTCTGGCTGTATGTTTAGGGTCATTGTCTTACTGGAAGGTGAACCTCCTTTCCATTCTCAAGTCTTTTCTTGCCTTCAACAGGTTTTCTTCCAGGATTCCCCTGTATTTAATCTCCATCCATCTTTCCATTAACTCTGACCAACTTTCCTGTCCCTGCTGAAGAAAAGCATCCCCACAGCATGATGCTGCCACCACCATGCTTCACAGTATGGATGACATGTTACTTTTCCTTCCCATATAGCGCTTTGCATTTAGGCCAGAAAGTTTGAAATTGGTCTCATCTGACCACTGCACCTTCTTTTATCAATGGAGTTTTTCTTGACACTATTTTACAAAGGTCATATTTGTGAAGCGCATGACTTAGTTGTCCTGTATACAGATTCTCCCACCTTAATTGTAGATTTCTGCAGCTCCTCCAGAGTGACCATGAACATGTTGGCTGCTTCTCTGACCAGTTCTCTCCTTGCTCGATCTGTCAGTTTGGGTGGACCATGGCCATGTCTTGTTAGGTTTGCAGGTGTAGAATACTTTTTCTACTTTTTGGATGATGGATTTTACAGTGCTCTTTGGTATGCTCAAAGCTTGGGTAATTTTTTTTTATAACCAAACCCTGCTTTAAACTTCTCCAAAACTCCAAAAAAGTTTCTTGGTCTTCATGATGGTGTTTGTTCACTAGTCTTCTTTAACAAACCACTGAGGTCGATACAGAACAGCTGTATTTATACTGAGACTACATTACACACAGCTGGACTTAACTAATTAAGTGACTTCTGAAGGCAGTTGATTGCACTAGATTTGATTTATGGGTCTTACAGTAAAGGGAAGTGAATACTTTTGTTTGAAACCATGTATCATTTTCGTTCCACTTCGTTTCACACTTATGCAATACTTTGTCTTTGTCTATCACTTAAAATCTCAATAAAATACATTTAAGTTTGTGGTTGTAAGGTGACAAAATATGGAAAAGTCCAAGGGTTATGAATTCTTTTGCAAGACTCTTTATCTCTTCCTGTCATTCCAAAACAGATTGATTGTTGCTCAAAATTCATGTCAGGGCCAGACAGGAAGGAGACTGGTGCAGATACAATAAAATAACTTTTATTAAAGTTATAGAGTAAACAGGGGTAGTCAACAGAAACAGGGTCAATACCAAAAATGCACAGTGTAGAGAAACCATACCATAAACGGAGGACAGTCCAGAGTTCATACACGGAAAGGCAGTATCACAGGTTAGGCAAAAATCCAAAGTACAATAAACAGTCCAGGTCATACACGGTAATCCAACACAAGGGAGCAGGCAAAAATCAAAGTCGGTAGAAAACAAAAACAGGATCATACACGGAAAATAGCAAGGGCAAGAGAAACGCTTTGTATTGTAGGATTTACCAAACAGATACTCGGCGAGGTGTGAGTGTGAGCATGGCCCTTAAATACACTGAGTAATCAGTACTCGGGACTTCCTGGTGGCGTCATGTGACGTGTCATGTGATCGGGAGTGTGTGTTGTGTCATGGAGTGGTGCGTTCTGGGTATTGTAGTTGTTACTGTGAGAATCGCAGATAGAGCTGGATGTGGGAGACACAGACGTGCTTTCAGCACCAGACATGACAGTACCCTCCCCCTGAGGGACCGGAGCGGAGGCAGAACGGGGCCGACCCCGGCGACGACCACCCGGCGGACAGGGAGTACCGGCGGGAGGTGCAGGTGTCGGAGCGGAGGTGCCAGACAGACGGGGCTCACCAGAGCGAGAAACCCGACGAGTTGGAGCAGAGGAGGTCGGAGGACGCTTGGGACGTCCACGGGGCCTAGGAGCAGGCTTACCAGGAAAACGAGCATGAAACTCCACGAGCAAGGCAGGGTCCAGCACGTCTTTGGCAGCCACCCAACAACGCTCCTCCGGACCATACCCCTCCCAATCGATAAGGTATTGGAGTACACCCCCACGTCTGCGTGAATCCAGCACCTCCCGGACAGCATACGTGGACGACCCCTCCCCCTCCACAGCCGCGGGTGGAACATCAGCCGGTGCAGCGTCAGCGAGCGGACCCGGGACCATAGGCTTGAGGAGAGATACATGAAAAGAATTATTAATACGATACTGAGGGGGTAACTCCACCTTGTAAGTAACTTCATTAATACGTGACAAAATCTTAAGAGGACCAATAAACTTAGGCAGGAGTTTTCTACAACTACCCTCAAACCTAAAGTCCCGGGTAGAAAGCCACACCCGATCTCCTGGTTGGTAGTCTGGGCTGTCACCACGGTGCTTGTCCGCACGCTCCTTGTACACGCGCAGTACCTCAGAGACTTTACGATGCGTGTCTTCCCACACCTGCTCACTGCGCTTCATCCATTCATCCACAGCCGGCACATCAGTGGACACCGCTGTCCAAGGAGCTAGAGGAGGCTGAAAACCCAGAACACACTGAAAGGGGGTGAGGCCAGAGGTAGTGTTAACAAGGGAGTTTTGAGCAATTTCAGCCCAAACGAGGTATTGTGACCAATCAGTGGGATGTTTGAAGCAGTATGTGCGGAGGAATTTCCCGAGTTCCTGATTAACCCTCTCACATTGACCATTACATGTAGGGTGGAACCCAGAAGTGAGACTGACATGTACACCGAGATGTTCAAAAAATGCCTTCCACACACGAGAGGTAAATTGAGGACCACGGTCAGACAAAATATCTTCGGGGATACCAAAGTGTCTAAATACATGCATATAAATAGCTTGAGCAGTTTGGAAGGCAGTAGGCAGAGCTGGGAATGGAATAAATTTAACCCCTCTAGAGAAACGATCAACAACAGTGAGAACTGTAGTATAACCCTCAGATACAGGCAGATCAGTAATAAAATCAACAGCAATATGCGACCAAGGTCTCTCAGGTACAGGGAGAGGTAGTAGCTTACCGGCTGGAAGGGTTTTAGGCGTTTTACATTGCGCACAGACAGAGCAGGAGGTAACGAATGAGTGAACATCAGCACGCATAGAATCCCACCAGTAACGGGCAGAGAGTAATTGTAACGTGCGTGTGACACCAGGATGACCAGAGGTTAAAGCGGAATGAGCCCAGGTGATGAGCCTGTCTCGAAACTGGACGGGTACGAACGTTTTACCCTGAGGACAGTCCTCAGAATTGGGGTGATTAGCGTTACTTTGGCGAATCTGATCATCTAACTCCCATTGAATGGCTGCGATCTGAACAGAGGGAGGAAGAATGCGTTCAGCCTCCTGGGGCTGGGATGCGCTATCCACAGTGCTGTAAACCCTGGACAGCGCATCAGCTTTAGTATTACGGCTTCCCGGACGGAACGAGATCGAGAAGTTAAATCTAGAGAAAAAAAGAGACCAACGTGCTTGTCTCGGATTAAGTCGTTTAGCCGTGCGGAGGTATTCCAAATTCTTGTGATCAGTATACACAGTAAACGGATGAACGGACCCCTCCAGCCAGTGACGCCATTCTTCTAGAGCTAACTTCACAGCAAGAAGTTCCCTATCCCCTATCCCATAGTTACGCTCCGCAGGGGAAAGCTTGCGTGAGAAGAAGGCTACAGGAAACAATTTGGGTGGCGACCCACTACGCTGAGAGAGAACCGCGCCAACACCCGATTCGGAAGCGTCCACTTCCACTACGAAGGGAAACTCGGGATTAGGGTGCCTAAGTACAGGGGCTGAAGTGAACGCAGCTTTCAGCTCACAGAAAGCGCGATCCGCTTCGGGTGACCACTTCAGGGTTTTAGCAGCCCCCTTAGTGAGAGCAGTCAGGGGCGCAGCAATGGAGCTAAAGTTACGGATGAACCGCCTATAAAAATTAGCGAAGCCAAGGAATCGCTGGAGTTCTTTAATGGTCTGGGGCACTGGCCAATTAGTAACGGCAGTTACTTTCTCATCGTCCATAAGGACACCGGAGGAACTAATAACGTAGCCGAGAAATGTGACCCTTTGCGTGTGGAACTCACATTTCTCGGCTTTGGCAAACAGGCTATGTTCTCTCAGGCGTTGGAGAACTTGGCGAACATGCTGTATGTGTGTGGGGAGATCTGGGGAATAGACAAGGATGTCGTCTATAAAAAGGACAACAGAGTGATTAATAAGATCGCGAAATATGTCGTTCATAAATGACTGGAATATGGCTGGGGCGTTAGCGAGACCGTAGCTCATGACCAGGTATTCATAGTGGCCGTTGGTGGTGGAAAACGCCGTTTTCCATTCGTCACCTTCCCTGATGCGAATGAGATTATAAGCGCTACGGAGATCGAGTTTGGTGAAGTACACGGCATTACGTAACTGTTCGAGAGCTGCTGGGATTAACGGGAGCGGGTAAGCGAACTTTTTAGTAATGTCGTTTAAGCCTCTGTAATCTATGCAGGGTCTCAAACCCCCATCCTTCTTCTTCACGAAGAAGAAACCTGAACCAACTGGGGATTTGGATGGGCGAATGAAACCCTGCGCAAGAGCTTCACTAACATACTCTTCCATAGCCTTCTCCTCATCACGAGACAATGGGTATACACGAGCTTTGGGCAGTACAGAACCCTCTATCAAATCAATAGAGCAATCATAGGGGCGATGCGGAGGTAACTCGGTAGCTTTAGCTTTACTAAACACATCAGAAAAATCATAGTACTCGGAGGGAATAGCAGGGGTATCTACAGAATTAGGGCTTTCGACAGAGGTAGATTGCAAAGAGAGTGAAATTAAAGATAAACAGTTCTCACGACAGAAAGGAGACCAGGCAGTGATGTCTCCCAGGCTCCATGAAATGACGGGGTCGTGTGTCTTTAGCCATGGCGCTCCCAAAACCAGTGGATGTTCTGTGCGTGGGAGCACATAGAGAGAGAGCTGTTCCACATGTAGAGCGCTGGCTTGAAGGGTGAGAGGAAGAGTCTGCAGGGTCACAGGTTTGGAGCGTACAGTCTCTCCATCGATGGCATGGATGGAGATCGACTTGGGGAGAACTTTCGTGGGTATGGCGTGCTCCTCCACCAAATCCAGGCTGATAAAGTTCCCCTCCGACCCAGAATCTACAAGCGCTGAGACACAAAAAACATCCGTTGGAGTGGTAATAATAACAGGCAACACAAAACATTTTTCTTTAAGTGTAGAAACAGGGGTACATACCACGTTAGCGCGTGGAGCACTCTCCACGCGCTGTCCCAGAGCAGACGCTTGAGCAGAATTGGGCCGGAGTTCACAGTTAGCCCTTAGATGACCTGGACCACCACAATAGAGGCACAGGTGAAGGCGTATGCGACGCTGCCTCTCAGCGACGGATAGTCTGGATCGTGTGATGTCCATGGGTTCGGAGCTGGGTGCAGGCACAGATTCCGGAACTGGATTCCCGGACTGGAGTAGTGCAGGGCGAACCACAGGAGTGTGGCTAACAGCTTTGGGCTTACGGGAGAGGAGCTGATCCAGACGGATAGACAGAGCGATCAGCTGATCCAGGGTGAGTGAGTCGTCCTTGCATGCAAGTTCTCTTTGAATCTCGGGGTTAAGTCCGTGTCGAAACATGGAGATGAGAGCAGGGTCGTTCCAACCGCTGCTAGCGGCTAACGTACGGAACTCCAGAGCAAAGGCTGCCACAGATAGTTTACCTTGCTTCAAGGAAATCAGAAGCTCTCCACTAGATTGCCCATAGCGTGTATGATCAAAAACGCTGCGAAAAATAGACAAAAAAGTGTCGTAGCTGGATTCAGAAATGCTCTCCCAAATCGCTGTAGCCCAGTCCAAAGCCTTGCCAGACAACCGAGAAATTATAAACCCGATTTTAGCTTTATCAGAAGCAGGAGGTGAGTTGCTAAAAAACACGGAGCACTGGAGCAGAAATCCATTACACTTCTCAGTGTTACCGTCATAGACCTCTGGTTTACACACAGCGAAAACGGGAGTAGTGGGTTTGTTAGGACTGGCTACAGGGCTAACCACTGGGCTAGGGTTCTGGGTGGACAAACCCCGGAGGTGACTCATAATATCGGCTAGCTGCTGCTGTTGGTTAACCTGGTGGCGTGCTAGCTCATCAACAGCTTGGGTCACACCAGCGAGCGTTTGCTGGTGCTGACCTAAAAGCCGACCCTGGTTAGCCAAACCAGACTTAATAGACTCTGTATCCGCAGTCTCTGTCATTACGGCCGAGTATCTTGTCAGGGCCAGACAGGAAGGAGACTGGTGCAGATACAATAAAATAACTTTTATTAAAGTTATAGAGTAAACAGGGGTAGTCAACAGAAACAGGGTCAATACCAAAAATGCACAGTGTAGAGAAACCATACCATAAACGGAGGACAGTCCAGAGTTCATACACGGAAAGGCAGTATCACAGGTTAGGCAAAAATCCAAAGTACAATAAACAGTCCAGGTCATACACGGTAATCCAACACAAGGGAGCAGGCAAAAATCAAAGTCGGTAGAAAACAAAAACAGGATCATACACGGAAAATAGCAAGGGCAAGAGAAACGCTTTGTATTGTAGGATTTACCAAACAGATACTCGGCGAGGTGTGAGTGTGAGCATGGCCCTTAAATACACTGAGTAATCAGTACTCGGGACTTCCTGGTGGCGTCATGTGACGTGTCATGTGATCGGGAGTGTGTGTTGTGTCATGGAGTGGTGCGTTCTGGGTATTGTAGTTGTTACTGTGAGAATCGCAGATAGAGCTGGATGTGGGAGACACAGACGTGCTTTCAGCACCAGACATGACAATTCAACACTACATTTCAGCATCCTGAGTAAACAGAACTCCCAGGCTCTCTGAGTTCCTCTCACTGACCCAATGGAAGCTTCTCTGGGAGCTGAGTTATGGAGTGACTGAACCCGGACTCTTCCTCAATTATTTACAGTGCTTTCTCCTGAGCCTGCGATGAGGGGAGGGCCCTCCTGACCCAGGTCCCACTGCTGGGGTCCAGGGTGGGCACCTAGGGGGTCATTAGGTGGAGAAAGGAGGAGAACAGAAAACAACCTTAAGAGAGAAATGAGAGACAGAACCCTAGAGAGAAATGGAGACACACCTGCCTGTTCTCTTCAACTTTCCCTCTGTCTGTTTACCGCTCTTCACCTTCCCAACCCCACTCTGAGCTATCTCCCTCTCTCTCTGTCTCTCTCTCTCTGTCTCTCTCTGTCTCTCTCTCTCTCAGACAGTGGCTGTTTTTGTGCCGAGCTTCATTGAAATTCTGGAGCTCACTCCGTCGCCTTGTGGAACCACAGGGCCGTCCAAAGCTGTGGCCAATTAGAGTCCCTCAGAGCCGTAAGCTGTGATTGGTCACGCTGAATCACGGCTGAGGAGACTAGGACAAGTGATGATGTAAGCAGGACTCACCTCCAACCCTCAGCACAACTCAGGAATCTCAGTATTAATATTTTAGAACTTAGTTTTGGAGATTAATGTTATTAGAACCTCATTTTGAGGCTTTCAAGTGGGGCATGAGTTCTGCTTACATCATTTCTTGTAGGTTTTATGCTGGTTTGGACCAATGATGGCATAGTTACTTTAGTTACTTAAAAAAGTAACTTAGTTACTTGGATTACTATGAATTACTTTTAAGTTACTTTTAAGGTTTTGTCGCCTCAATATAACAGTTTTGCCAAAACTTACTTTACTGGAAGCTTCGGACCACCTTTGGGACTTGTTCTGTAAGTGTGCCGCTGTGACTCCATACGTTTCTTCAAATTTGACGTTGTGTTTTTAAAGCTAGGTAGCACTGTCTCCAGCAGCACAGTGTGAACAACCAAACTTGATATTGATCATCTTTAGCTATTACAAACTTAGAATATTGTTTGTATTTCCAGCTATAAAACGAGCATCTCTCTAAACATTGCCTTTGTACAAGAAGTAATTTTTCCAAAAATAACAAACAAACAAAAAAAAAAACAATGTCCTCAAAAAAAAAAAAAAAAAAAATTTACATTATAATAATCATTCTTGCCATCTGGGATCAGAAGAGCCCAATCCAAAAACTAAATTGTAGCTTTCTGCAGTAAGTAAATAAACTAGTTTCAAACAAAAAAAAATCTATAAGAATTTTTGGCTTGTCCCATCATCCTGGTTTTAATCAATTAGGTGTAATGTTGTGACTACTGTCCGGTGTGTGGAAAGAGGACTAGGGAATGGGCAGAGGGCAGTAGAGGTTAAACATTAAGGGTGTCACGATTTCGATATTTAATCGAAAACGATCGAAATTATGTCATGGTCTCGAGCCTCAAAGTGAAATGAGGATCGCTACGCATGCTCCCGTGCTACGCAAATGTCGCAGCACACTGTAGCCGACACAGCGGACATTGTGACTGCTCAAAGAGCAGCCCTTTCTCCAGAGAATGTGGACATTCTCATCTTCTTAAAGAAAAACTTGAAAATATAAAAATAACAGTTGTTTTGTCTAGCCTCAAATATGTTAATAGTTTTGTACCTTAAGGAACATCTTTCTCTCAGACAAAGTTAAATATAAGATTAAAATTAAATAAAGATTAATAATATATTGTCATTCTCAGGGACCGAAAAAGTTTTAAAGTCTTATTTTTCATGTTTAACTGTTATAGTAGGACAGAGTTCAGATTGTTAAGGCTCTAATTGTTCTATTATTTTGTACATGACTGTTCCTGTATTTTTTTATTATATATTTTGTTATGTTGCACATTGCTGTTTTAATAGTGCACACTGCTGCTACCAAAAAAAGCCACTAGATGGCATTACATTTTATCTTAATTAAAATATTTAAATTTAAACATTAGTGCCTAATACGGTGTATTACAGATCACTTGTATCACTTTGCATCACTTATATCAAGCCCACCTTTTGAAATAAGATATTGTAAATTTGATGAATCAAACCAATGACTGACCATAGACTAATCTAAAACTGGCATAGGCCTCTCTGCTGGAAAAAAAAAGGAAAAAGAAAATCGAGAATCGAATCGAATCGTGATCCTAAAATCGGAAATAAAATCGAATCGAGGATTTGGAGAAATGTGACACCCCTATTAAGCATGTACAGATTTTTGCTGCATTACAAACAATGCAAAGCTGAACGGAGATGCCAGTGAATAAACGTAGTATGTTTCATTAATTGTTTATGACACATCGTGATCGTTTAATTATTAGTTAGTTACAGAAAATCTAATACATATTGTTCCTTCAATACATGTTTGCTTATTTGACAGAAGCAGGTCAATACTATGTCAGTTATTATAGTGTTATTATAGTATAGTATAATTATAGTGCAGAACTGTAGCTGCTGATCTGAAGATGGCAGTCGAGAGCCACTACACAGACATCCTTCTCTCTTATTTCTCTCTCTCTCTCTCTCTCTCTCTCTCTCTCTCTCTCTCTCTCTCTCATTTCTCTCTCTCTCTCTCTCTCTCTCTCTCTCTCTCTCTCTCTCTCTCATGTACTAAAAGCTATTCACAGCATCCCTGGCTTCACTGTGGCTGAGCCTCTTTGTCTGCATGCTCTCTCTCCTGCTCTCCATCAGTTCGGTGGTGTGGGGGAGAGGGGGGATGGGTTTGTACTACAGTGAGCTGGTGAAAAGGCCTGTCGTCAGCTCAATGAGGATCGTGGTACATCAGCAGTGTGTGTGCATCTGTTTTATATGCGTGTTTGAGGAGGGAAAGCTGGAGCGCGTCTGTTTAGGTGCTTCTTTAGCGCTAGTGAAGCTCCTGGGCCAAAAAGTTCTGTTTAAGGGTCCAAATCTGGAATAAAAGATGGAGTAAAAGATTTTAATGCTCTGATTTATCTCAAAATCAATGCCAGTGAACAGTCAATAAACCTCACTAATTAAAATACATTAAAAGTGAATGTAAAACTGGGAAATAACGGCCTAATTACATTTATAAGATAGTGTGCCATTTACGTCCCACAAAAGCACATCCTATTGTCTTTTATTAATGGGCAGATACTGTGAAGAACATGCGTTCCTCACATTTGAAAGTGAAAGAGTTCATATATATACACAGTCCATATAACTTAATATATGCAAAGACATCCTTTTTTAAATACTGTTGTAATTTGTTTGTAATATAACAATCACATTACTTAAAATGCTCATTCCTACTAGTAGTTGGGATAAATTACCTAGCGATGGTTAGAGAACCTAAGCTAAAGCTTAGTGTTCCCAACTAGCCATTCGTCTTGTAGTCCTTCTGGGATCTAGGTTGTCTCCATTCATTAAATCTATTTTTTTAATGTATTTCAATCCATCTTTGGTTATGGAGATTTTAAGAATGGTGCTAAAGCTGTATATCACTGTTTTCCTGTGCTTTTTACTCATACAGTCCATCTATAGCAATATATTGAACAGTCAATAAACCTCACTAATTAAATTACATTAAAAGTGAATATAAAACTGGAAAATAACGACCTAATTGCATTTATAAGATAAGAAGCAGATCATATTGTCTTTTTTAAAGGGCTGATACTATGGAGAAAGCATTCATATATATACACAGTCCATATATAAAAATATATGCAAAGACAGCCTTTTCCATATACTGTTGTAATTAATTTGTAACCACATTACACAACCAAATTACTTAAAATGCTCATTCCTACTAGTAGTTGTGATAAATTACCTAGCTGTGGTTAGCGAGATACTTAGTGCTGTTAATTAGCCATCCGTCTTGTAGTCCTTCTGGGCTCTAAGATGTCTCCATTTATTAAATCTATTTTTACAGGTGTTTCAATCCATCATTGGTTATGAAGCTTTTAAGAATGGTCCCAAAGCTGCATAACACTGTGTTTTCCTGCTATTTTCTCGTACAGTCCATTTATAGCAATATGTGCAAAGACTGCCTTTTCCATATACTGTTGTAATTTGTTTGTAATATCACAACAAAATTACTTAAAATGCCCATTTCTACAAGTAGTTGGGATAAATTACCCAGTGATGATTACATAACCTAAGCTAAAGCTCAGTGTCCTTCTGGGATCTAAGCTGTTTCCATTTATTAAACTTATTATTTACAAGTGTTTAATCCATCTTTGGTTATGGAGCTTTTTAGAGTGGTGAAAAAGCTGCATACCACTGTTTTTTCCTGCTATTTTCTCATACAGTCCTATATATATATATATATATATATATATATATATATATATATATATATATATATATATAGCAATATATTGAACAATTAATAAACCTCACACATTAAAATACATTACAAGTAAATATAAAACTAAACTAAATAAAAAATCTGGGGAAACAAAAAAAATGTCCCAATATTAACAGAGTGAACACTACATGTTGGAATTAGATACTATAGATAGAAAGACCGATTACAGGAGAAAATAATATGAAAATGATCTGTGTTGTAATTCAAAATTGGGGACAGGTTGAGCTACACACACCAAACCAGCCACCAGGAGTGCTAGATCTATGATGATTTTGCTTATGAAATATGGTCTGCTATCCATGCTTATATAAAGTCATAACTACATTTCAAAGCCTAGGCTTCAGTTAAGATAGGGCGTGTCCTCAGTAGGACTGACCTGGGAAGATTTCTTCTCAGTAGCCTTTTGGTTAAACATCTGAAAAAGCCTAACAAGGCTTTGTGGTGAGACTGTTTCGCCATCAACAGCTGGATTCCGAGAGAGCACGATACTGCCATACTCTCTCTGGGTGGGTAGATGACGCTCTCTCCCCACATCGTTCCTAGCATAATGCTGGTCAGAAAAGGCATCTGTTAGCTGAAGTATCAGGGCAGGGAAAGCAGTGCTTTCTTATAAATGCTGGCAACCCAATGATGCTACATCAGCGGTTCACCTGTGTTGGAGGAGGCATGTGCAAGTCTTCACCCTCCTTGGGAGCATTGCTAGTGCCCTTCCGAACTGTGACATTCCAAATTGGGAAGGAAAAGGGACAAAATCAATTTTAGAATACAATAAAAAAGATTCATATGCTTACTTTAACTCCTTAACAAGCAAAGATTTTTGTCAATTATCAGCCTGCCATTACTCTACTAAATCGTTAGGATTTCTTTTCAAGTATTACATTAAAAGCTTTCTTTTATGATAAGGAACATTACTAAGAAGCATATTTGTAATTGTAATAGAGATGTCTAAATATAATGAATAAAAACATAAAATGGTCTCTTTCCTGAACTTCATTTTAAAATGAATATTTTCCTGAACACAAATCAGTGTGTGTCATCCTTTAGTTTTTATGTCTTTATTTTCAAGCCTGCAGAATTTGGGTTGATTTCTTTACTGATCTGGAATTATTAAGTGAAGTAGAGGGTGAACAGGCAGCATCCACAAGTGTTCTGTAGGAGATTTCAGAATGTAAGTAAGTTATTATAAAGGGTTGTATCAGCTACACCTGTAGCCCGTATATGGGACAAGACATGTCATGTGTTAAACTAAAGAATGTTTTAGATAACAGTTTATTGGGTCCTGTACTTTTTTTTTTTATATATAAAAGACATATAGGTATTCTCATATAAGAAAGAGAGTCCTGTGGAAACCAGAGATCCGTAGGTTAACCCCTCCCTCCCTACCTCATCCCATCCACCCCCCCTCATCCCCTATAATGAACACAGGGGTCCAGGAGTCAAAAGGTCAATGACAGAATGAAGGACAGATCTTTCAATTTTCATTTCTTCAGTGGCTGAAACCTCATTGCTTTTTGATGTGTCTGCTATATATCAGAAATCAATGGGCGGTGAGTGACCGCCACGCTTCAGAAAACACTGTGATTTCAGGTCAGCAGGTTGGGTAAACAGTCCTACGGTTTCTTTGGATTAAAGCCATTGTTTGTTCTTGCAAAATATTACGGCACAGTTTTTTTTAGACAAGGATTAAGCCTAGTCTTGGACTACACATTATTTTGAATGGAGATTTTCTATTTAAAGGAAAAATTTGTCTTCAAAAAAGTTTAGTCCTTGTTCTGGAAACTAACCGGCAGAGTGCTAGGATCAGTTTATGCCAGGGTTCCCCAGTAGGGGATCCGGCCCACGAAGAGCAAACTGTTGGCCCGCCGCCAAACGCCAATGCAGTCTTTAACTTACTGGCGGGTAAAATACGAAAGCAGAGCAGTGCAGCCAACGGCCCAACTAGTACTGACTGCAGCCTGCGGGAAGGCGGAGTTGAACGTCCAGCACATCCAGTCCTGCCCACTTTGTCTGCGTCACGCTCGGGAAAGGCGGAGATAGACGTTCAATAAAAAGTCAAAAAAAAAAAAAAATACAACCGCTAAAAGCCCTGTTCTTTGTTTACATCCGTTCAGAGGCGGAACTAAGACATGACGCAGGGTGGGACTGGACGCGCTGGACGTCCAACCCCGCCTTCCCTCAGGCTGCAGTCAGTACCCTCTCGTTCAGGCAGGCAAGACAGATTGCAATGCTACTTCTCACAATATTTCCCTTCACCTATATCTGAGTCATCATTTTCTTCAATGAACATTATCAAAAGCCAGGACAGAAACAGACTTCCCAGTGCACACCTAGAGCAGTGTCTTTGCATTACCACTACAGAGCACCACCCCAACTTCAGGTCTCTTGTTTCAACCCGCCCCTGTCACTTCTCTCATTGAATGGTGAGTAAAATAACGCAGCTGCAGTTCATATACCTAATCAATGACATCCACTAAAACAGCAGACAAATAGCTATTGTAGTATATGCCTAATTAGCTAACATTATGCGACTAATGCACTGGCCCTTGTTTTTGTCTTGTTGGCTGAATGTGGCCCTTAAGAGAATGTCATTGGGGACCCCTGGTTTATGCCTTTAAATTTGAGCCTGAATACAGGCAGAGTTACAGACAGAGGAGATCTGGAGTTTTTAAATGTGCTAAATTCAACATTTTAAACATAAATAGAATAGCAAACAACTAATTTCAACTAATGCAAGAATGAAGTATTCATATCTGTGTGCATGTTATTCCCACCCTGTGAAGAGACAAGACCTTGACCACCCAAGCAGCAATGCACATGCAAGATGACAGAGTGCAGCATAAAACGTTCAGCCAAAAATGTTCTGAAACATTACACGGTTTGAATTTTTTTAAACTTGGACCAGGTTAGCCTCAGTGGTAACAGCCAGGCTCAGCAGGGTAGGAGCTGCAATGCCAACAGATACAGCAGCCAGACTTTGTAGAAGTGGGGGCTTCATTTTTCTAAAATTGTTCCACAATTTTCGGACGCAGTTGGAGAACCATATTTGCTCCTAAAAGACTGTAGCGTCTGAGCGAATCAGTGTTTTGCATAAAATGTTAATATGTGAACCTCTGATGTATTTTAAATAAAATGTAGGTATGTATACTTGTAAAAAGCACAAGCTTTTTTTGAGTTCCTTTCTTAAGAAAATAATGAATAATAAATGTAAATAATTAAAAAAATAATATAAACACACTTTTAATGTGTTCATACCCTTTATGGCATGGTGTTGCTTAATGTTTTTGGTTATTACACTGACCCAATTGAATTGTCTTATTTTTATCTTGTTTTAAATCTTTATTTTTTTTTTGTGTTTTATTTACATTTTATGCATTTTACATTCTTTTTTCCGGTTTTAATGAGTGAAAGAAAGGCGCCTATGAAATAAAATGTATTAATATTTATTATTATAGGTGGAGCCATCCTCCAAAGCCAAAGGGGATGCAATGCAACTGGTCACATAAGAATCCTTTAATAAATTTTTAAATAGAAAAAAAAATACCACTAACAAAATATGTATGTATGCTTGTATTAGCGGTTTAATACAAGCACACATTTCACTCTCATTAATTCATTAAAGAAGTGTTTTTCTTTTTTGTTGTTGTTGCCTTAGCTCAACATTATGCAGTTAGACCAAATAGAAATAAATTGTATAGCTAAATTGTATTAGAAGATGAAAATATGAAAATAATATGACTTATTTTATATTTAGTCTAATCTAATATAAACATTAATACATATATTAGTAGTGATTTAATACAAAATTAATGGTTCCAAAAGGTTATTTTTCACAAGGGCTCTCACTGAACTTTTTTCTGCTTCTCTTGTTCTTCCTGTTATGCATTACTCGTGCACGAAAGAATGAAACACATACACAAGCTGTAGCATCAAATTCTTATGTAAAACTTTCCTCAGGTCCAGCACTGATGTGAAAAACACCTATAGCCCAGCTGTATCAGATCAAAAGAGTGCTGAGTTATGACTGGCTGGTTTTTATTGGACCATTATGCATCTGTCCAGCCTGTAAAAGTCTTACGTGGCGATAAATATCTCATAAGTATATCATAAATACGCTTCTGCTCAGCCGGATCCTGCTGTGTCTGACCGTCCGGCCACGCTGAAGCACTTGGCCTGAATAAATAACAGCTCTCCTGTAAATATCAGTCCTCGCGGGATGAAAGCAAAGAACCGCGGCCAGATGAAACTGCTGCCAATTACAGATCGCCAAATCGACTTCAACGCCTTCCACTTTCCCCCGTCCGTCAGCCCACCTGATGTTTCAGAGGGAAAGTGTGAGGAGAAGAGAAGAAATGTGTGAAATGTTTTTAACTGTTTTATGACACAGACTTGTTTTGAATGGTTAGGATACTAAAACAATAAGATTTACAGCATTTTAAACAGTATTAGCACCTTAATTACATAGAATTCCTTATCCACCTTAAATACCAACAGTGGATTACTCAGCATCTGTTCTGAATTATTTAGTATGTACCATTGATTGCACAGTATCTGATATGAATTGCAGCTCTGGAAAACCATAAGAGACCATTTAAAAAATGATCAGTTTCCCAAATTTTCCAGATTTTACCAAATAAAATAAAAAACTCTAGAATATAATCAAGAGGAAGATGGAGGATCACAAGCCATCAAGCCAAGATGAATTGCTTTTGAATTTGTTTTTGTACCAGGAGTAAAGGCATAAAGCTATCCAAACGCAAAGTGTAAGACTGGTGGAGGAGAACATGCCAAGATGCATGAAAACTGTGATTAAAAATCAGGGTTATTCCACCAAATATTACTTTTTTAACTCTTAAAACTTTATGAATATGAACTTGTTTTCTTTGCACTATTTGAAGTCTGAAAGCTCTGCGTCATTTTTTGTTATTTCAGCCATTTCTCATTTTCAATGCTCTAAAGGACAATATTTTTATTTGGAATTTAAGAGAAATGTTGTCTGTAGTTTATAGAATAAAACAACAATGTTCATTTTACTCAAGCATGAACCTATAAAAACCAAAATCAGATATACTGATTCAAAAACTAAATTGGTCCCTTTTTTATTTAGTGTCTTCTATAAATTACCCAGTGTTCACTATGATATATACATGGTTTATTACAATAACTTATTGTATTTAGGAATTATTTAACATCCATTATAAATTATTCAGTATCTATAACTAATCAATTAGTACCTACTATCAATTATTCTAAACAGTAAATGTAATTGTGATTGTAGTAAGGATTGTGATTACAGTAGTTGTAATGATTTGTGACTGGTGGCTGACCAGAGAGTGTGATTCTCACAGTATTGGTTGCAGTCAATTTGGTTGTAATAATGTGTAATAATTACAAATCAGGTAAATGTTATTGTGAGATTGGTGACTAAGTAAATGTAATAATTATAACTAATGTGAATGTGAACCTGGCTTTAGTGATCAGGTAAATATTATTGTGAGTGAATTTGCGATTGTAATGATTATAATTGATATGGTTACTGTGATATTTGTGGTTGGAAATTATTTGATCTATTTATAAATGATGTACATTCAGAATCAATTTTTCAGTTTTTTACATAAAACTCTTAACATACAACAGATTAAACCAAAGTATCTCTGTGTGTGTGTGTGTGTGTGTGCGTCTGTGTGTGTGTGTGTGTTATGCCAGTAGTGAACAAATCTGATGATAAATGTGTGTGTGTTGGCAATATGAGTTGTGAACTAAAGGTTAACATACACGCACATCTCTCTCTCTCTCTGCTCTTGTTCACACATTCTCACACACTGAGCTCTCCCTCGTCTCTCTCACCCTTCTCTTCTTTTTTTCCCCATCCCTCTCTTTCCCCTCTCTCTCATTCTTCTCTCTCTCTCTCTCTCTCTCTCTCTCTCTCATTCCTCTGTCTCTCTCTCTCCCATCTCTTTTAGACTGATTCTTCCACCTCTCTCATCTTTTTTATTCTCTTTAATCTCTCTCCTTTTCTCATCTTTCTCTTATGTCTCTCTCTCACACACACTCTTTCCATCCCTCTCTTTCTCTCCAATCTCTTTCTCCCATCACACTGTCTCTATCTCTCTTTAACTCTGCCTACAATCTCCTCCTCCCCCTTTTTCTTTCTCACCCTTCTCTTTCTCTCTCACTCTTTTCCATCCTTCTTTCTCTTTCTTCCCAATCTGTTTCTCTCTTTCATCCTTCCTTCTTTCCTCTTCTCCCTCCCACCTCGTTATCCTGTCCCTCTGCTGCACGCTCACTCAGTTATACACTCTCTCTTTCTCTCTCTCTCTCTCTCTCTCTCTCTCTCTCTCTCTCTCTCTCTCTCTCTCTCTCTCTCTCACGCTCTCTCTCTCTCTCACACACACACACACACACACCTGGCAGCACTGCAGCGAGGTGGAGGATTAGAGCGAGCAGTGGGGCACGAGGCTCCACACACTCACTCCGGCATGCTGCTGTCCGGGTTGGCTCTCGCGCTGCTCGCTGTGGCAGGATTACTGCGCGCGGGACACTCACACACACCGGAGCCAGGTAGGACCTTACATACATACACACACACACACACACACTCACATGCAGCATCAGTGACCTGCGGTCTGGTCAGGGTGATGATAACGGTGCAGCAGCCACATACAGTAACTGCTCTTCTGTGGTGTGTGTCTCGCTGTTTGTTGATGTGTATAAGTGTGTGTGTGTGTGTGTGTGTTAGAGGAATGAAGTTCTCAAAGTAAAGCATTTAAATTTAAAGGGGCTGTTAAAAAGGCATGGGAGAATTTCTGTTTTTAATCATTTTAATATTATTGCAACAATAAGATGTAAAATAAGAAGAACAGGGATTTTGAATGTAATTAGAATTATTATTACTACTGGCTTAATTACTTTGTCAACTAACTCAATATGAGTGTGTATTTTTTAAATATTAGGTACTTTTTATTGCATAATCCTAAAAAGATATTTATTGTACTGTGTATATAAATATATATATATATATATATATATATATATATATATATATATATATATATATATATATATAGTAATGATCTACTATATATTGTAATAATCCTAAAAAGATATTTATTGTACTGTGTATATAAATATATATATATATATATATATATATATATATATATATATATATATATATATATATATATATATATATATATATAGTAATGAAATGCACACTACTACAGGTAGGAATATCTAGTTCTCTAGATCTAGGACTCTTACTTGTATAAAGGGGTGTGCTTGTCTGTCCAGTCAGGGAATTGAACCCTTGTCCACTGCAGGAATGGCCGTTCACTGTTCACATCTTCTGTGCTACACCAACTCCAGGGTCTGTTACAAGAAACAGGAGAATTGCTCTTATTACTATAATTGACATTATACATTATTGCATCATATAAAAAAAGTATATATATATATATATATATATACTTTTTTATATGATATATATATATATATATATATATATATATATACTGATGTGTATTGATTTATTTTGACATTCTCTGATGTGTACTGACATGTACGGAGAGTATATGGAGAGTTTAGAAGACTGGAGGTTACTTTGTTAAAGGTGATGAACTTGTCCTGTGTCGCATAGCTGAAGTAAATTTAACTTCAGGACTGGCAGCAACTGCTGCTATATGTGTGTATAGCTGTGGGTATGTATATATGAGTGTGGGGTGATGTCTGTAGGTATTGGTTTGTTTGTATAGGTACAGGTAGGACTGTATAGGTGGGAGTAGGTATGTATAAGTGTGGGATGGTGTGTATAGGTTTGGGTAGGAATGTAGAGGTGTTTATTGGCGTGAGTACGTATTTATATGTGTGGGTTGTTTTGTATAGGCATGGGTTGTTGTGTAGGTGTGTATAGCTGTGGGTATATATATATATATATATATATATATATATATATATATATGAGTGTGGGGTGATGTCTGTAGGTATTGATTTGTTTTGTATAGGTATGGGTTGTTGTGTAGGTGTGTATAGCTGTGGGTATGTATGTATGAGTGTGGGGTGATGTCTGTAGGTATTGATTTGTTTGTATAGGTATGGATTGGACTATATAGGCATGAGCAGGTATGTAAGTGTAAGGTAAGTGTGGGCTGGGGTGTATAGGTGTGAGTAGGTACATAGTGTGGGTTGGTGTGTATAGGTGTGGATAGATGTGT
Source organism: Astyanax mexicanus (assembly GCF_023375975.1). NCBI lineage: Eukaryota > Metazoa > Chordata > Actinopteri > Characiformes > Acestrorhamphidae > Astyanax > Astyanax mexicanus. The sequence goes on along the minus strand of NC_064430.1, from coordinate 19,064,328 downwards.
ATAGTTTTGTATAGGTGTTGGTGTGTGTATAGATGTGTTATGTATGTATATGCATGGAATGGTGTGTATAAATGTCGGTAGATGTGTATAAGTGTAGGTATCAGTAATCATGTAGAGGTATGCATTTGTGTTAGGTGGTATATATAAATGTGGGTAGGTGTGGGTATGTGTGTGTATAAGTGTGGTTTGTTGTGTATTAGTGTGGATTGGTGTGTATAGGTATCAGTAGGAATGTACAGATGTGTATAGACGTGATTAGGTATGTATATTTGGGATGGTGTGTATAGGTGTAAGTATGTATCTATAAATGAGGGGTGTATTAAACAGGAATTGGTTTGTTTGTATAGGTGTGGATAGACGTGTATAGATGTTTATAGGTGTGGGTATATATGTATATATGAGTGTGGGGTGATGTCTGTAGGTATTGATTTGTTTTGTATAGGTATGGGTTGTTGTGTAGGTGTGTATAGCTGTGGGTATGTATGTGTGGAATATTGTATATAGGTGTTGGTGATATATATATATATATATGTGTAGGTTGCAACAAACTGAGGAAACTGCAACTTTAACTTTTTTCCCAGCCCATCCATCCATCCCTCTATCTCTCTCTCAATCCATCCATGCAATCATCCATCCACCGACTGGTAGAGCAAAGCCCAGAACATCACACTAAGGGTCATGACTGTGATCTCTGGCTGAGATGTGTGTATTTTAATTATATAAAATAATCATTTTAAAATTAATACCGCATTGGATGACATGACGTCAGAATATTGTTTTAAGGTCCTCCAAACAACTGCAATGAGAGCAGAACAGAAAAGAAGGAATTAGAGCTAACACATAAATCAATAAAAATGTTGAGATCAGAAAGTTTTACATAAATATTGTATAGAGAAAATGTATGAGAATTAGTATTGAAATAAACATTTTTTTAAAATAATCTCCAGATAGCCATCAGTCATTGTAAAGATGAAAAACAGAATTCATATTTTCAAATGTATTACAAATTAAAAAAAAGTTTTTTTTTTAAATGAGATTTTAACGTGCATGCTTTGTGGCAAGATTAGGCATAGCTATGCTAGCTAGCAGTAAAAGCTTTTCCAAAAAGCTTGGCAATGAGAAGAAGTCAGGACATCAGGAAATATCAGGACATCAAAATTCTGAGTCTCAAAGGGTGTAAAAGTGTAATAAAACTAGCTAATTACGTTATTATTAACATAACTTTTCACCTTTGCTGCCTTCATTATAGTCCTTCTTATTGGATTGGAGGTCGTAATTATGACTTGAGATGTGCTTGAGTGTTGTTTGAGTGGTGCAAATAGATTCCATAAAAAACAATAACTTTGGTTTATACTTTTGGTCTATTATCATAAAAACAGGAGGATTATTTTGTCCTACTCAAAGAGAATGAAGCAAATTATACACGTATAAGAACAGTGATGTTCTTATCCCATTACAACCATGAAATATACTAGACTTTAGGATTTTAGTTTTTTTTTTTGTTTGTTTATTTGTTTTGTATTAAAAACTGTACACCATGAAATCCCCCAACTGGGAAACTCTGGGCTTATCTAAAAATCAGAAGTTTAAACTGGCAAATATGAGTTTGTGGTAGCGTTCATGTACTCTCATCTTGTAAATACAATATTTCCAACATAACTGGAAGGCAGCTTATCACAATGTTAGCTAGCTAGCTCTCTATACAAAAAAAGACGCTAGTGTTGTTAGCTAGCACTATGTAGCTATGTAGCTAAACTTTTCAGTCACAGCCAAGCTTTGTGCCGCAGTTATGTAAATGTAATTACGTTAACTTTTGTAGATAATTAATTTTTAGTTAGACTCAATATATTAAATTAATATAATATATTATCAGTATTGTCTAGGAAATCAAACATTTGGCAAAACGTCTAAGAATTCTGAGAAATCCATTTTCTCTTTACCTTAGACAGCAGACTCTATATCCATCTGTGGAAACTGTATCCTATGTCACATGGTTTTCCTTGTCAAAAATTCTGATAATTACTATATTACCATAGTTTATTTTCGTGTTTTATGGCAATTTTTCTTCATAATGAGCTTTAAAAAAAAAACGCTAATAGTTTGTCTCAATAGCTAGCTATTAGCGGCGAGTTACTGGGGAGAGAATTTAGGTTAGCGTAGAGCTAGCTAACATTAACTGGAGAGAACTAAGGTTAGCGGAGTTAGCATTAGCGGTGAGCTAGCTAACATACTAACATTAGCGATGAGTTAGCTATAGAAAACTAGGCTAAGCGAAGAGCTAGCTAACATTAGTGAGCTAGCTAATGTTACTGGAAAGAACTAAGGTTAGCAAAGTAAACATTAGCGTAAGGTTAAGGTTAGCGTAGAGCTAGCTAACATTAACTGCGAGAGAACAAAGGTTAGCGTAGAGCTAGCTAACATTAACTGGAGAGAACTAAGGTTAGCGTAGAGCTAGCTAACATTAACTGCAGAGAACACTAAGGTTAGCAAAGTAAACAGTTACTGGGGAAAGATTTAAGGTTAGCGTAGCGCTAGCTAACATTAACTGCGAGAGAACTAAGGTTAGCGGAGTTAACATTGGCAGTGAGCTAGCAAACATACTTACATTAGCGACGAGTTAGCTATGTTACCTAGAGACAACTAGGGTTAGCGGAGAGCTAGCTAACATAGTAGCATGTTCTACATCACAGTGGAACAAAACTGAATGATCAACAGTCAGTAACAAATGGGAAACGGTAAGTTTTAATTTTAAATACAGCAAATTATTTTCTACTTAAGAAGTTATGACTACATTTTTGGGCCTTAAATTATTACATTTATTGAGGTCTGAAAAAGGTCTTAAAAAGCATGAAATCTGACTTTTAAAATGGAGCAAGAACCCTGGTTAAGCAGCAGCTAGGTTGCTAAACTCTAGCGCTTTACTGTTATAGCTAAACCTTTATCAAGAAAAAATTAAAAATAAACGAGTAAAGATGGTCTAAAATGATATTATAATTTGACTCACACTGTAGCACACTTACTGAATATAGATATTGCTAGTAATAGTATGGTAATAAGTGTATAATTTATATTATAAGTGCATATACTCTGTAGGTTTATATGTGTGTTAATCTAGCAGTATGTTAACAGCATGCTTTAAGAATTAGTTAACCATGTCTTCTGCAGATACTGGCTGTTCCAGCATTTAAAGCTGTGAAGCTGAGACAGGAAAACCGGGAACATAGTCACAGCAACAGTGTTAAAACAGTGTTCCTGTGCTGTGCGAATAACACATAATGAATAACACATAGTAATCACTTCAAAACAGAGCCTACCTGTAAGTGTCTGTGAGTTTTTCTTTCAGTCTGCACCCAGAAAACCTAAAAAAAAAAAAAAAAACAGGCTAATACCTCCCAAAGCAAAACAGCTGCCACCCAAACACTACAGCATCCACGTAAATCAGTCATCTGTGACAAACAATAACGAGGTAATGAATGCAGTTAATCGGGAAACTTTTAACCCACTTTTTTAATGCAAATTAACTGTGAGAAAATGTATTGTGATTGAGAGATTTTTTAAAATACAAAGTCTGTTAAAATGAGAAAAATAGAAGAATTTTATGGAATCTTATCGATTCATATATTTATTTATAGCACCATCCAGAGATATGCAAATTAAAAGTATTCACTTTCAGAACTGGCCCTCAGATCTGATTTTATATTTGAATCAGATTCTATACGGAAATAGAAAAAAATGAATACAACCAGCAGAGGGTGCAGTTCTGCAGTTTCCTGACAAATAAATTATACCTTAAAACAATAATAGTTCAATTTAGATGCTAAACATTAAATGCACTCAAATAAATCTTCTACGTATCTGTTGATTGATTAGTTGATTGATGGTGGATGGATTAATTGCTTTTTTAAGATTTTAAGAGTCTATATTAATTGCAATACAGTGTGTTAAAATACTTAGACATTCTTTATTCTATTATTCCTAACTAATTAACCATTTTAGACCTGAATTATGTTCCACTGAGGGGAAAATATGAAATTTTAAGAATGCTGATGGACACAAAACATATAATACTGTAATATTTTAATATAAACTCTACATAAAAAATATGAATAGCTTTTTAATGTCCATTGCATTGTTAAGCCTTTTTTATTTTTTTCAAACATTAACAGTAGTAAATGAAATGTGTTCTAAACCATATAAAATTAGTAAAAATTAGCTCATACTTTGCCTCGACGACTCTACTGCTGTTTTCCAGTGCACAGGGCGGGGCTAAGCTACTGTTTCATTGGCTGGTAAACCTTTTTATTGGCTGGTTAATGGTCTGTTCTGATGGACAACAGGCCTCAATTGCTGTTATGTGCAATAAAACTTATATAAAAAAAATGTGATGTCCATGGTAATGCATGCAGGGTCTGAAATGGTTAATCCAATTGAATGTTATTTTTGTACAGTGTTCTTAAAATGCTTAAAATGCACTTATATAAAATTTTATAATCATTAGGGTAACACCTCCTATGAACCCTGTATTTATAATGCATTATAAATGCATTCATAATGCATTATATGACATGCATAATACCTTATAATGACTGTAATAAGCCTGTATAATAGCTCATAAGTACATTATAAAGTACAAGTATAAGGAAGGGTTTATAAAGAAAGGGCTTATAATGCCTTGTAGTATATGTTTATAAACATGTTATACAATGTAGTCTTGTAATGCACTATAACACATGTTTGGTATATTTTGGCATAATGCATTATAATATGTCGCAATGATTTAACAAATTGTAACACATTATAACACATTATAAAGCCTTTTTATACAGTCATTACTGACTTTAAATGAAGTGAGTTTTCATATACTTTTTAAATGTGAAGTAATTTTTTTTATGCCTCACTGTAATGTCTTATAGAGCATTATGAGTGCTCTTTACTGGCGTGTGTGTTTTGAACGTGAAATAAATGGTATTATGCCTTACTGCAGGCATTTAAAAAGGCATTTGAAAGCACACTTCACTTAAAGTCAGTAATGACAGTATGTAAGTCGTAATAATGAGTTACACACTTTATAAAAGCTTAATTTGCTGCATATTATGATGCATTATACCAACATATACCAAATCTGTGTTATAGTGCATTAGAACAATGCATTGTACAATGAACTTATGAACAGATCTTATAACGCATTATAAGCCCTTTCTTTATAAACCCTTATATTTGTAGCTTATAATGTGTTATGAATGTCGCTGTAAGAACTTATGAGTTATTATACAGACTTATTACAGTTATATAAGGCATTATGAATACAGGGTTCATAGGAAATGTTACCATCATTAGTAATGTTTTTTTATGCAGTATCAAACGTATTTAAGATCCCTGTTTTTTTTTAAATACTGCTGTATTTCAGTACAGAGTTTTGCTTTGTTTTTTAGTTGCTTTTCTGAGCCCCTCATTAATTGAGGCTACAATAAATTAGCAGTGTCATTTTAACCTTTTTAACAAATGTAGGTTGTTGAATCAGGTCCAGCGCGTCTAGAAGGCCCGAGCAGTTCCCGGTGACATTGCGGCGCTGCCGGTTCTGCAGGAGAGCATTGTTTTCATAGCTGTTCCGCATTAACGAGAGAACGCTCTCGCGCATTAAATAGCTGCTCTGAATGCGCCTTTCGGGGGGACGTGTCCGAAGTTTGTGTTGTTTGGCAGCGCTCAGGTCTTCACTGGGCCGTAGATAATCAGCAGCAGAACCAGGAGGTGTGCTGGTCTTTTGTTCTCCGTGATGACGGCGGTGATGCTGTCCTGGCTTTCGAGAAAGAATAAAGGGCATGGAAAGCTCAGCGAGGGATTCAGGAATTTGGAGCAGCAGATTAGAACGTGTGAGGATGAGGATGATGATGAATGAATGTCTCGCAGGATGTGTATTTTTTCCGAGAACATTTCTTTGCAGGTTTTTGACCTGATTGATGGAGATTAAACTGTTTGTAATGTGCACGAGTGGAAAACGTATGGTTTAGGGATTATCTGCTGAAGTTGTTAAACCATAGTAAGAGAACAGGAGACCGTGATGCTTTTCTGAAAACTGACTCAAGAGCACATTTTCACCTGTCTATATGTTTTACTTACACTGGCCACTTTACTAGAAACCCCTATCTTGTCTTATGAATTTGTTTTTGTATGATGATGTTTTAAGTATCTATTTGAGTTATTCAGAATCCACTGTAAGTTATTCAGTATTTACTATGAATTATCCAGTGTCCTATATAAGAAATATACTATTTAGTATTTGTTAGAAATTGAATTAAAAAGCATCCTTTATGAATTATACAGTATGAGATGTTTTAGTATTTTACAATGGATTGTTAATTATGTACAATAGATTATGCCACACCCACACCCACCCATGTTTAAGTGTCTACTATAATGTAATATACAATAATCTGCAATTATATATATATTTTTAAATATTCAGCATCCACTATGTATTTTTATTATTATTTGTACTGTTAATAATTATATTCTAAAAATAAATTTAATTATATTATTCTGCATTTATTTATTTAGTAGATACTATTGTACATTTAGGATGCACTGTACATCTTTTGCTATTTACTTATATACAGTGATTTTTTTATTTACATAATAGGAAATCATGTAGGGGCAAACACATTTTTACACCACTGTATATTCTGTATCCACAATGAATTAATCATTATATACTATTATGTATTCAGGATCCATTATTAATTATTCAGTATCTACATATATATTTAGAATGCATTATGAAGTTTTCAGTGTCTTATAATATATATTTAGGATTCATTACGAATTATTCAGTATCTAGTATTATATATATTTAGGATCCATTATGAATTATTCAGTATCCACTGTAAATTAGTCTCTACTATTATGTATTATTTGTTCACTATGTATTAATTAGTATCAACTATTTTATATTCAGGATCCATAATGAATTATTTAGTATCCATTATGAATTACTTTATGTATTCAGTGTCCACTGTGAAATATTCAGTATCTACTATTATATATTTTGCATGTATTATGAATTATTTAGTATCCACTACGGATTATTCAGTATCTACTATTATATATTCAGGACCCATTATGAATTATTTAATAATAAACATTTTACACAATATGAATTCATTTAGTATCCACTATGTATTAGAATCAACTATTTTACATTAGGATCCATTATAAATGTTTCAGCATTTACAAACATATTTTGTATACATTATGAATTAATTTAGTATCCGAAATGTATTATTTAGTATCTACTATTTTATATTCAGGATACATTATCACTTATTCAGTGTCCACTATGAATTTCTTGGTATCTACTATTATATATTTACTATATATAATGAATTATTTAGCATCCATTATGGATTATTCAGTATCAAAAATTGTATATTTAGGATCCATTATAAAGTACTTAATATCTACTATTGTATATTTAAGATCCACTATAAATGTTTCAGTATCTACTATTATATATTCAGTATATATTATACAAATGATTTAGTATCCACTATGGATTATTCAGTATCTACTATTATATATTTTGCATGTATAATTCATTATTTAGTATCTACTATGGATTATTCAGTATCTACTTTTATATATTCAGGACCCATTATGATTTTTTTAATGATAAACATTAAACAATAAACATTTCAGTATCTGCTAACATATATTTAGTTTATACAATACAGTATGAATTAATTTAGTATCCACTATGTATTAAAATCAACTATTTTACATTAAGATCCACTATACGTGTTTCAGCATTTACAAACATATTTTTCTGATACATTATTTTAGTATCTACTATTTTATATTCAGGCTACATTATGACTTCATGACTTATGATTCAGTGTCCACTATGAATTTCTTGGTATCTACTATGATATATTCAGTATATATTATACAAATGATTTAGTATTCACTATGGATTATTCAGTATCTACTATTAAATATTTAGGATCCATTGTGAATTATGTAATATCTCTTATTGTAAATTTAAGATCCATTATAAATGTTTCAGTATCTACTATTATATATACAGTATATATTATACAAATGATTTAGTATCCACTATGGATTATTTAGTATCTACTATTAAATATTTAGGATGCATTATTAATTATTTAATTGTATATTCACGATCCACTGTAAATCTTTCAGTATCTGCTAACACATATTTAGTATGCATTATAAATGAATTCATTGTCTGCTATGTATTATTCTGTATCTACTATTAAATATTCAGGATCCATGATGAATTATTCTCTTTCCATCATGAATCATCCAGTATCTAACTGTATCTCTTAATACAGTTGTGATCATCACAGCACATGCAGTGTGTGCAGACACTGAGTGATGGTGTCCTACAGCATGTTATTGGAACCTGAGCATCTTCTGAGAGGGCTGTGGTTCTGTGTTGGGTGTTCCTGGTTTACGCGTTCAGTGTTTTAGTAAAATGCTGTTGAGGTGAAGAGGAAGACCTGATGTGCTTGATAGCGCAGTGTTTGGATAAGAGGCTCAGCTGTTTTTGTTTCTTCTTTGTGGGTTGAGGAGAGCTGTTCTGGCCAGGCGAGTGTGATCAGAATCCGGGTTTAGCAGACTGATGAAGCGTTTCGGCGCGGCGTAGTGAAACGCTGAATTACTCTCAGCGTCTCTCAGGGGTTCCTCTGAAGTCTGAGATTTATTGCGACGGGCGCTGATGTGGGGGAGTTTTTAACGCTGCACTCCAGAGATAGCCTTCGAGAAAGCTTCAATCTGCTCCTCACGCTGAGGCCTAATTGGTATTTATGCTCTCATGTTCAGCCATAATTCATTACAGGCAAACTGGAGGAGGAGGCCAACCCAACCAACAGGGATTCACTGGAAAAACAGATTTGTGATTTATCCGGACTGAGGAATCTCCGTACGGCACGTTCACACAAATTACCACAAGTAAACTGGGATAAGGAGTGTGTATCAGGGGTTAAAGGTGAGGTCAGATGTTTGGAGAAGTTCTCTTTACATTAGATCAAAGTTCTAAGTAGCATTCCAAAGTCTAGGCTGCAGCTGAGGTACATACCCATTGAATTGTCCACATTTTGTTACCTTACAACCACAAACTTTTTTTTTTTTTGAGATTTTAAGTGATTTTTAAAGTGTGAAGTGGAACGAAAATAATACATGGTTTTCAAAGTTTTTATCAAATAAAAATCTGAAAATTACAACTGTAAGTGCTTTGGGGTTTGTCTCTACCAGCTTGCCGCATCTAGAGAGATTTTGCCCCATTCTTCTTTATAAAACAGCTCAAGATCAGCCAGGTTGGATAGAGAGCGTCTGTGAACAGCAATTTTCATGTCTTGTAACAGAAGCCCAGTGATATGTAGGTCAGGATTTTGACTGGACCATTCTAACATGAATATTTATTGATCTAAATCATTTCACTGTAGCTCTGACTGTATGTTTAGGGTGATCATCTTGCTGGAAGGTGAATCTCCTTCCCAGTCTTAAGTCTTTTGCAGCCTCCACCAGTTGTTCTTTCAGGATCGTTCTGTATTTATCTCTATCCATCTTTTTTTATCATCTATGACCAGCTTTCCTGTCCCTGCTAAAGAAAAGCATCCCTACAGCATGATGCTGCCACCACCATTTTTCACAGTGGGAATGGTGTGTTCAGGATAATGAGCAGTGTTACTTTTCCGCCACATAAAGCACTTTGTATTTAGGCCAGAAAGTTCAACATTGGTCTCATCTGAGCAGAACATCTTCTTCCACATTTTTGAACATACAGCACTTCTTATGTCTTTCTTTCAACAGTGTGGTTCTTCTTGCCACTCTTCCATAAAGGCCAGATTTGTGGAGCGCACGACTTTTAGTTGTCCTGTTGACAGATTCTTTAACCTGAGCTGTGGATTTCTGCAGCTCCTCCAGAGTGACCATGGGCCTCTCGGCTGCTTCTCTGACCAGTGCTCTCCTTGTTCCTTGATCTGTCAGTTTGGGTGGACCATGGCCAGGTCTTGGTAGGTTTGCAGGTGTAGAATACTTTTTCAAGCTTGGGATGCTCAAAGCTTGGGATATGTTTTTATAACCTAATACTGCTTTAAACTTCTTCTCAACTTTATCTCTGATCTGTCTGGTGAGTTCCTTGGTCTTCATGATGCTGTTTGTTCACTAGTGTTCTCTAACAAACCACTGAGAACAGGTGTATTTATACTGAGACCAAATTACACGCAGTTGCAGGACTCCATTAACTTATTCAGAAGGCATCTGAAGGCAATTGACTTCACTGGATTTTATTTAGGGGATTCAGAGTAAAGGGGGCTGAATACTTTTGTTTTGGCTTTGTTGTGATGTCACAACATGATCTTTTTCCTCTTGGGTCTTGACTGTCCTTATAAACACTCCAAGCTAAAAAGAAAAACATTCATCTGTTATATATGAATCGGCTGAAAGAGTGATAGGTGTCAGTAATCATATACTTCTATCAGCCGATTAAATGTATAAAAAAAAACCTGGCACCACCCCTCACCCGTCAACCCCCACCAGAGTCCCACCCACCAGATTAGTTGATCTTGGTGTGGTAGTTATGTATCATGCTTCGTCTGAAGGAGGAATCTGTACCCTACTGTTCATGGCAAGTCAAGTATGTAGCAGATGAGGGAGATGTAGGTACTTTCAAGGAATGATATTCCTGTCTTTCTGTCTTTCTTTCATTGCTAAGCATGAACTAGATGGTTCGTGTTTTGCCATTTAGCACAAACATGTGGTAAAGGCTCAGTGTATACTGAAAGGGAAAGCTCATTCTGAAAAGGACTGAAACTGGCAAGAATAGAACTGGTGAGATCTTTTTATGTTAAAGTGATTTTGTTCAAAGGGCTTCATGAACATGTGTTGTATAGCCCATACATCTATCCTAACTTATGTGAAAACAAATATAATATGTCCCCTTTAAAATGAAGTTTAAAGTCTTTGTGGCCCAACATCTTCACTCAATTTCTGTGGCTCTTTTTCATATTTTTCTCCATGTTGTATATGCGCAGAGAACTTTAAATAAACGAGGGCCACAAAGGATACATCAGCTGTGTCCTTCAGATTACTCTGAACATCAGCTGCATTTCTCTGCGTTATACAAAAGATCATTCAGTTTGGATTAGTATTCTTTGATGTAGCAAGACATGCAGAAATGCTTCAAAACTAGGAATATGGACATAGCTCATATTGGCAAGTGTGTTTCTTCTTTATGAAAAGGGAGAGAGAGGGAAATAATATACACTGAAGGTCAAATTACTGCTTCAAAAACATGTTTTAAATTACTAATACAATGCTCAAAAATGCACAAAAAACATGATTTTTCAGCTGGGGGCTGTATTTGTTTGGGGCGTGGCTTTGGAGGGAAGCCTGAAAAAAGGGGCTGTATTTGTTTTTGGAGGCGGAGCTTTGGACAGGGCGTTAAAGTGAGGGGGGAGCTTTGAAGAGAACACTAAAGGGAGGGATTTTATTTGTTTGGTATTGAGACTTTGAAGGTAAGCTTGAAAGGAGAGGCTGGATTTTTTGGGGGGCATGACTGTGGAGAAAACATTGAAAGGAGATGCTTTATATGTTTTAGGGTGTGACTTTGTAGAGAACACTGAAGAAGGGGACTGGATTTATTTTTAGGGGCGGGGCTTTGTAGAGCAACTGAAGAAGGGGACTGGCTTTCTTTTTGGGGGCGGGGCTTTGTTGAGAACACTGAAGAAGGGGACTGGATTTCTTTGGGGCGTGGCTTTGTAGAGAACGCTGAAGAAGGGGACTGGATTTATTTTTAGGGGCGGGGCTTTGTAGAGCAACTGAAGAAGGGGACTGGCTTTCTTTTTGGGGCGTGGCTTTGTTGAGAACACTGAAGAAGGGGACTGGATTTCTTTGGGGCGTGGCTTTGTAGAGAACACTGAAGAAGGGGACTGGATTTCTTTTTGGGGCGTGGCTTTGTAGAGAACACTGAAGAAGGGGACTGGATTTCTTTTTAGGGGTGTGGCTTTGTAGAGAACACTGAAGAAGGGGACTGGATTTCTTTTTAGGGGTGTGGCTTTGTAGAGAAGACTGAAGAATGAGACTGGATTTCTTTGGGGGCGGGGCTTTGTTTGATAACACTGAAGAAGTGGAATGGATTTCTTTTTGGGGCGGGGCTTTGTTGAGAACACTGAAGAAGGGGACTGCATTTCTTTGGGGGTGGGGCTTTGTAAAGAACACTGAAGAAGGGGACTGGATTTCTTTTTGGGGGCGGGGTTTTGTAGAGAACACTGAAGAAGGAGACTCGATTTCTTTGGGGGCGGGGCTTTGTAGAGAACACTGAAGAAGGAGACTCGATTTCTATTGGGGACGGGGCTTTATAGAGAAGACTAAAGAAGGAGACTGGATTTCTTTAGGGATGGGGTTTTGTAGAGAACACTGAAGAAGGAGACTCGATTTCTTTGGGGGCGGGACTTTGTAGAGAACCCGGAAGAAGGATATTGGATTTCTTTTGGGGGCGGGGCTTTGCAGAGAACACTAAAGAGAAGAGTTCTATATATGATGGTATATGTATTAGAATTACTTACATAAGCGTATTTTAAAGGAATAAACAAAATTATGAGGAAATTAATTTGAAATCCTCTTATAGTTTAACACCCACATACCTCTTGGCTCCGCCCCTTATCGTGCTGAGCTCCCCTTACAGATGCTCAAAATAGTGCTCCTCAGGGATGCATCGCCCTGCCTGTCAGAAATGGGGCATTGTCCCAAATTAGCGTGCAAGTGCGTGTGTGTGTGTTTGTGTGTGTGCATTTCTGTGTGTGTGCGTGTGTGTGTGTGTGTGTTTGTGTGTGGTAAATCAATTAGTGTGTGATGTTGTGACCTCAGCTGGGTGTCAAAATCAGGAAACACACTGAGCTTCAGACACCTCAGACTGACGGCCAATTTACCCATCAGCCCACTGACAGCAGCACAGCAGTGTAAGTGTGTGTGGGTGCATGTGTGTGTGTGTGTCTCTCTCTCTCTCTGTCTCTCAGATCTGTGAGTCATTAGTCCCAGATAAAGTTACTGATTCAGTGGGTTTCAAACATACACATTTATCATCACTGAAAAGACACACACACACACACGCACACACAAACATATATAGTGATGTGAAAAAGTGTTTGTACCCTTCATGATTTCTTTTTTTTTTATGTTTTTAACTTATAAATGCTTCAGATCATCAAACAATTTAAATTTGAAATGAAGGTTTTTATTATTAAGGGTGGCCCTGTGTGAAAAAATGCCCCTAAACAGTATAACTGGTTGCAATGAGTCTTTCACAGCCCTGTGGAGAAATTTTGGCCCACTCGTCTTTACAGAATTATTGTAATTCCACTACATTGGAGGTTTGTGCAGCATGAATCGCCTTTATAAGGTCATGCCACATCATCTCAATAGGATACAGGTCAGGACTTTGACTAGGCCACACCAAAGTCTTCACTGTGTTTTTTTTTCAGCCATACAGAGCTGGACTTGCTGGTGTGTTTTGGGTCATTGTCCTGTTGCAGAACCCAAGTTCGTTTCAGCTTGAGATCACAAACACATGGCCAGATATTCTCCTTCAAGACTTTTAGGTAGACAGCGGAATCTTTTGGTTCTAATTATCTCAGCAAGTCTTCCAGGTTCTGATGCAGCAAAACAGCTCCAGACCATCACACTACCACCACCATGTTTTACTGTTGGAATAATGTTCTTTTTCTGAAATGTGGGGTTACTTTAACACCATATGTATCAGGACACACACCTTCCAAAATGTTACAAATTTGTCTCGTCAGACCACAGAGTATTTTCCCAAAAGTCTTGGGGATCATCAAGATGTTTTCTGGCAAAATTGAGACAAGCCTTAATGTTCTTTTTTGCTCAGCAGTGTTTTTTATCTAGGAACTCTGCCATGTAGACCATTTTTGCCCAGTCTCTTTCTGATGGTGGAGGCATGAAACTGACCTTAACTGAGGCAAGTGAGGCCTGCAGTTCTTTGGATGTTGTTGTGGAGTCTTTTGTGACCTCTTGGATGAGTCGTTGATGTGCTCTTAGGGTAATTTTGGTCAGCCGGCCACTCCTGGGAAGGTTCACCACTGTTTCACATTTTCGCCATTTGTGAATAATGGCTCTCACTGTGATTCGCTGGAGTTCTAAAACTTTAGAAATGGCTTTATAACTTTTTCCAAACTGATAGATCTCAATTACTTTCTTTTTCATTTGTTCCTGAATTTCTTTGGATATCGGCATGATGTGTAGCTTTTGAGTATCTTTTGGTCTACTTCCCTTTGTAAAGTTCAATAAAGTGAATTCTTGATTGAGAACAGGTGTGGCAGTAATCAGGCCTGGGTGTGGCTAGAGAATTTGAACTCTTGAGATTGAGATAAACCACAGTTAAGTTCTGTTTCAACTTGGGGAACAAACATTTTTTCACTCATTTGGATTTTTTTCTTTCTTAATAATAAAAACCTTCAATAAAATATATATATATATATATATATATGTTGTGTTTACTTGTGTTGTCTTTGACTAATATTTACATTTGTTTGATGATCTGAAACATTTAAGAGTGACAAACATGCAAAAAAAAAAGATAAGAAATCATGAAAGAAAAGGGGAAAACACATTTTTTTATGCGACTGTATCCACACACTCCTGAGTGTAACTCAACAGGACAACAATGGCAGTGGACATCCTACCTCGGCTGCTGGTCAATTGTGTGTTTGTATGTGTGTCTGTTTGTGTCAATATGTGTGTGTGTGTGTGTGTGTTAGTGAAAGCAGTGGGTGGCATTATTAACCCTGAGGAGGTGCCAGACGTCCAGAATTGATTGAATGTGGATGTGCAGTGTATCTGAGCTCTTATAGACTGGAGATATTGATCTCCTAAGGTTTGACCTCCTGAACCCGCAAAGACCACGGTATTAATAATAGATAATTATTGAGTGTTATTGATGAGGAGTGAGCTCTCGACATTCCCGCAGTGTTCATCTGTATTCAGGCCTACAAGTGTGGTCAGTTCCAGTAGATACTCTACCTGTAAAGACCCATTACTTTATGCACAGTCACTTTCTTTTGGAAACTTTCCTCTTTAACTTATCCACTTTATTCTGCCACGCCCACTTTCAAGAGTTTTTCTTTTCCGCATTTGTGTTAGAATATCCAGTCAGTTCATTTTAAATAGTTTATGGTTGTATCATATTTAAAGTAATGCAGAGTGCAAAGTGGAACAAAAATGATACATAGATTTAAAATAATATATATTAAATAAAAACCTAACCTGTGATGTGCAAAAGTATTTAGCCCCCTATTTCAATACTTCGTAGAGCCATCTTTTACTGCAAATACAGCTGCAAGATTCCATGTCTTTCCATAGAAGCTTATGGTATTTAGGCCAGGACTTTGATTGATTTATTCTAACACATGAATATTCATTGATATAAATCATCCCACTGTAGCTCTGGCTGTATGTTTAGGTTGATCATCTTGCTGCACCAACCTGCAATACCATAGCAACCTTTTACTGACACCCCAGCACCAACCTGCAATACCATAGCAACCTTTTACTGACACCCCAGCACCAACCTGCAATACCATAGCAACCTTTTAATGGCACCCCAGCACCCTCATATAATATCATTGCAACTTTTTAATGAGACCCTTAGTAACTACCTGCAAGATGTAGCAAACCTTTTAATGGCACCCTAGCACCCACCTGCAATACCATAGCAACCTTTTACTAAGACCCCAGCAATCACCTGCAATACCACAGCAATTTTAAATGACACCCAAGCACCCACCTGTGATGCATAAAAACCTTTTATTGTCACTCCAGCATCCACCTTAATACCATAGCAACCTTTAACTGAGACCCTAGCAACCACCTGCAATACCATAGCAACCTTTTAGTAAGACCCAAGCACCCCACCTGCAATACCATAGCAATTTTAAATAACAACCAAGCACCAACCTGCGATACCATCGCAACCTTTTACTAAGACCCTAGCAACAACCTGAGATATCATTGTAACATTTTACTGAGACTCTAGCAACCACCTGCAATACCATAGCACCCTTTTACTGAAAGCCCAGCAATCACCTGCGATACCATTGCAACCTCTTACTGAGACCCTAGCAACAACATGCGACACCATTGTAACATTTTACTGAGACCCTAGCAACCACCTGCAATACCATCACACCCTTTTACTGAGACCCTAGCACCCACCTGCAATACCATAGCAACCTTTTACTGAGATCCTAGAAACCACCTGCAATACCATAGCAATTTTAAATGACACCCAAGCACCCACCTGCAATACCATAGCAATTTCAAATGACACCCAAACACCCACCTGCAATACCATCGCAACCTTTTACTGAGACACCAGCACCCACCTGCAATACCATAGCAATACCAACAATACCACACCTACCTTTTACTGAGACCCCTGCAACCACTTGAAATACCATAGCAACCTTTTACAAAGACCCTAGCATCCCCCGCAATACCATAGCAACCTTCCAATAACACCCCAGCAACAGACTGTATATTAGCAGACTGTCTACATTCTATAACTAGACAGACAGAGTAGATCTGATATAGTAGATTTCTGATATAGTGGCCGGGCAAGCAGTGAAATGGCTGTGTGTTTTTTTCTTTCTCTTCACTCTGAATGAAGGTGTGAAACAGCAGCGGATCTCAGCTCGAATGGTGTTGAGCTATTGCAGCTATTGATCTCCTG
This sequence comes from Astyanax mexicanus, assembly GCF_023375975.1. NCBI lineage: Eukaryota > Metazoa > Chordata > Actinopteri > Characiformes > Acestrorhamphidae > Astyanax > Astyanax mexicanus. Next base: position 19,047,560 of record NC_064430.1, on the reverse strand, counting down.
AGGGTTGACCTCCTGAACCACAAAGATCATCACATTAATAACAGATAAATACTGGATGAGATGTTATTTGACGAGGGGTTTCTATTGATCCGTTACGCTTAAAGACCTGTTCTACAAGATGTTGCATTCTGAAGCAGTTCTTGTATTCATGTCACGGTTCTGCTCTTCACGGTTCTGCTCTTCATGGTTCCATACATCATAGTTATGCTCTTTACTTCTGCTGCTTTCCAGTAGTACTCACTCTGCTTACATTCCTTTCATTTGCTGAGGCTTAGTTACATTAGCTGGACCAGCGTGTGTGTATTTGTGTGTGTGTGTTTGTGTCCACGGCCTCATGAGCACATGCAGCACAACCAATAAACACAACAGCGCACAGTTTATTAACAGAAACCCAGGAGAGCAGAACGGCCTAAGAGATCCATAATGGTCTGCACACGTCACATGACAACAAACAGAAATCTCAGACAAACAAACAAACAAACAAACAAATGGATAAGCAAATAAATAAAGAATGCATGTTTCAGATAAGCACATGCTTTGGATTAGTAAATACATAATTAAAGAAATAAATGGCGTTTCGTTTAAGAATGCACTAGTGTATAGTGTATAAGTGTATAGATAAACTAGTAACATTGTACACCGCATTCCAAATTATTATGCAAATTATATTTTTCCCTGATTTTCCTAAATGGTTGATCCAAACGACAGTCAGGATAATAAAAGTCATCAGCCGTCAGAGTATAAATCTAATTTTACTGCACAAACCTCCCGAGTTTCAGAACATTTTATAGGTTGTATAAAATATACATTATATACATTATATACATTATATACAATATACATATATACATTGCTGAAGTCATTTTCACACCTTCAGGGAGCCTAAAGTGTCTACCAGCTCTCTCCCCATGATTTTGGCCCAAAACATGACTCCGCCCCCTCCTTGCTGACATCGGAGCCTTGTTGGGACATGGTGGCCATCCACCAACCATCCACTACTCCATCCATCTGGATCATCCAGGGTTACACAACACTTCACTATATAGTTTTATTGTTGTTATTACAATGAAGTTATGCTGCTTCATGAAAAACACTGCCTGCTGAAGATTAGTGCTCTATTTATAGTTATATTATTATTTATTATCTATCTATCATTTACTATCATTATTCAGTCAGTTTGAAAATGCTGCCTTTAAAATATTAATCTACTCTCCCACACGTTTCATTCATTATGAGCACTTTAGATTCACTGCACTTTATCTGACCTTCTGTTCTTGTTTACGGCACATTAGACAGTTTATAGATGCTTTATAGACACTAGTTAGACAGTTTATAGATGCCTAATTAGGATTCTACCGATGTGTTTATACAAGGTTTATTAGGGCAGACTGTTTTGTTGATTCAGTTCACTAAATGATAATTAAGCTAATTCTAACTGGAGAAACACAGTTGGTAATGAACCCACAGACACACACACACACACACACACCGGCCTTCAGGGCTTTCATAATCCCTCAAATGCATTGCTGGTGTGCTGTTTATTTTAGAAGCGGTAATCTGTCACGGCATTCTGGAGATAAAAGTGACGGACAGCGTGAGAGTAACGCCCCCTTCAGGCTTAATTTAATAAACATCCGGCCTCATAAAAGACATAATCGATCTGCTGCTGCTGCATTTGGCTGGAGATGAGGACGAGGGTAAAAAGCCACTGCTGTGTGAAAAACACTCAGCTAAATGATCAGCATCTGATCTGAAGCATCAGAGCATCGCTTTATTTTTTTATAGCACAACATGGTAACCAATGAGAGCAGGTGTGCTAATATCTGGAGCGATATCAATATAATGTGTGTTTTTTATTTAGCAGCATAGTTGTATAAATTTCCTGTCCCTATCGTACACCCTGCAAAAGGTGCATTGCGGTGCTAGTTGCATCTTACACCCTGTTAACAGTCTATTTTCACACCTTTAAGACCCGCGCCGTTAAAATAGCATCTGAGTGGAAATAAAGGTGTGCTACTGACTGGTTAAAACCCTGACAACAGTCAACAGTCAGCCACGCAATTCCATCTTAGCCATGCAGGAGCGGCGTGCATGTTGCATGCCCTCAGCGCGTGTACTCCCCCGCTCGTTACACATACAAATAAATGCACTACAGCATGCAACTCCAGATAGAATCTGCAAATAGAATAAAGAATAAAATAACATTGCTGCTCTCATAAATAAGCCAAAGTCAGAGCTCACCTAGCTCTTAAAAAGAAAGACACTGATTGACACTGTGTGGTTAGTTTCACATTTCGTCCAAAACACCCATGATTAATTAATTACTAGTGCTACAAAGAATAGTCGACATAATCAACAATGTCAAATATATTTTTTTTTGTCGACTCCAAATGTTCATTGTTGACTAATCGCTAATTAGTAGCACTACATAAAGTATTGGGGACAGAAACAGAAGAGTAAAAGGGTAAAGGGTAAGGGACTTACTTGCACAGTTTCGCTTTCAACATTTAAAGGGCAATGTTCTGGATATTTGAACTGCATTTAAATCCAATGTTTAGCTGTCTCCATCATTTTGAAGCAATCAGGAAAGCTAGAGACAGGAGCCATCCCCATAGCATGCAGAGACGGAGGGTATGACAGAAATAATTGTTGACTAATCAAAAAAATATTGGTAAGATAAGTTGACTATCAAAATAATCATTAGTTGCAGCCCTACGCGATACCAAGACACACGACACACCCTAAATTAAGCTGCGCAATGTGCAATTGACCGGTACTTCTTCATCTCCATTTCTAGTCTATATTTAGCTAAGGCAAAGCTTAAGCTGTCCAGCTTGTTGTTGTAAAATATCCAGGTGATTCAAATAATTGATAATATTATTGAAACAGAGCAAGTTCACCATAATCAATTTAAAATATCTGCAACTGTAGGTCAACAACCCTTTCATCAAATACCAAATTTCACCAAATTTGTCCTCTCTGTCATTATCCACCCTGTTGTTGCAGAACAGGAAAAAATATGTTGTAAAAATATGTTTTTTCTATATTTACTTTAAGTTTTGAGGAACGGAGTATGCAAGTCAGGTAGCTAAAGCTTAGGCTGTTAGCATGCATGCTAGCAGCTTCAGCAGGAGCCCCTCCTTCTCATATTTCAGTACTTAGGGAAGATTTTGCTGCTTAGCTAGTTAGCTGCTAGCAGTTACAGAATGAGTCACAATCTGAGGGGAACCTAAGCATCCCCGTCCCCTGGTTATAAATAAACAGTTTTGTCCTTGGACTCGTCCTGGTGGCAGAGAGAGGTGTGTGGACGTCCAGAGGGAGTCCAGACAGGCGCTTCACTGCTGCATGTTCTTGAAGGCTGCTTCTGGGGTTCATGTTGTGCTTTTGAAATTCATGAGCCGAGCTCAGAGTGGAGCGAAAAAAACACAGTTTAAAAAAGTGATGATTATCCTGCTGGAGTTTCAGTTACAGTAAAGCTGTTCTCTAAGAAAGACTGTAACTCCACCTCAGTGAATATCATCACCATATCTATATTGCTATTAGTGTTATTAATATATATTCACCATTACAACTTCATGAATATAAACTTTTTTTTTTGTTGCATTATTTGAGGTCTGAAAGCTCTGAATCTTTTTATTATTTCAGCCATTTCTCATTTTCTGCAAATAAATGCTCTAAATGACAATATTTTTATTTGGAATTTGGGATTTTATTCAAACATATACCTATAAATAGTAATTGGCCCTGCTCCCTCCGGGTGGGTAGATGGCGCTCTCTCCCCACATCACTCCTAGGGTGATGTCCACAGCAAAAGGCGTCTGTGAGCTGATGTACCGGAACCGAGTCTCTGCGCTTTCCTCTGAGCGTGCTTTGATGCTGCTCGACAATGCTGTGCATCAGCAGCAGCTCGAAAAGAAGCGGTGGCTGACTTCACATGTATCGGAGGAGTCTTCACCCTCCTGGTGTGTTGGGGCATTACTAGTGATAGGGGGAGTCCTAGTGAGTGTGTTGGGTAATTGGCCGTGCAAATTGGGGAGAAAATGGGAAAAAACAGAAATAAAATTATATAAAAAAAAATAAATCAAATAAATAAAATTGTCATATAAAAAGTGCTTTTTATAATTATTTAGGTTATATTTTTCTTATATTAAAGTTTGTTTGATAATGGGAAAAATATCAGTATGACCAAAAAAGCAAAAACAAAAGAAATCTGTAGGGGGGAAAATACTTTTTCACGACACTTTATTTGTAGTGTATTTATCTACAGTAATATTTACTAGAATAGATGGATTGTGTGGAGTTTTTTAGCAGCTCTATATTAATGTCCGCAGTGCAGCAGTGACCAGGTGTATCTGTACAGGTTTTTCTCACACACACATTTTATACAGCGTTCTTTTTGCACCTGACCCAAAGTAGGGCACGGAGCAGATGTGTTTATTTAATAATACTTTTATTATTTTTAATGTGACCTGAAGGACACAGAGCAGAGAGACACAGCCAATAAAACAACACAGCTGAAATAGAGCTTCTGCAGAAGAACACACAGAGAGGCTGCACAGCTATTCAGAGATGCTGCAGAGTTTCTAACCAGTTGATTTATATTTTATATAACATGCTGTAGTGTTTGCTTACGGCTGTTCTTTCTGTCCACTCTAATCGGTGTATATCTATGTCTGCTCTATGTTTGGAAATGTGGGTGGTGGGAGGTTAAGCATTGGGTGAAGCTACACTAAAAAGGTGCTTGCAAAAGTAAAAATTAAGAGACCACTTCAGTTTCCGAATCAGTTTCTCTGATTTTACTATTTATAAGTATTTGCTTAAGTACAATTAACATTTTTGTTTTATTCTATAATTACAAACATTTCTCCTAAATTCCAAATAAAATATTGTCATTTGGAGCATTTATGTGGAGAAAATGAGAAATGGCTAAAATAATAAAAAAAGATGCAGAGCTTTCAGACCCCAAATAATACAAAGAAAACAAGTTTTTATAAAGTTTTAAGAGTTCAAAAATCAATATTTGGTGGAATAACCCTGGTTTTAATCAGTTTTCATGCATCTCCTCCACCAGTCTTACACTCTGCTTTTGGATAACTTTATGCCTTCACTCCTGGTGCAAAAATCCAAGCAGTTTAGTTTGGTTTGATGGCTTGTGATCACCCATCTTCCTCTCGATTATATTCCAGAGGTTTTCTATTTGGTAAAATCAAAGAAATTGATCAATTTAAGTTGGTCTCTTATTTTTTTTCCAGAGCTGTAGTTAGGTTTATACACTTGTGGACATGGAAGTGGTTAAAATTTGAATTTAATCTTTGGATGAGTGAGTGAATACATTTGGATAGACCAAAACAAAGTTGTAAACACATAAGAGGAACGAAAATGATGGTTTGACGTGGTTTTCAAAATGTTAATCAAATAAAAATCTTAAAAGTGTAATTTGTATAAGTATTTAGCCAAAACTTAATTAATACTTAGTGGAGCCACCTTTCACTGCAATTACAGCTGCAAGTCTTTTGGGGTTTGTCTCTACCAGCTTTGCACATCTAGAGACTGAGATTTGCAAAATACACTGCCCGGCCAAAAAAAGTTGCTGCCAAAAAAAAGGTCACACTCTAATATTTGGTTGGGCCGCCTTTATCTTTGATTGCAGCACAAATTCACTGTGGCATTGTTTCTATAAGCTTCTGCAATGTCACAAGATTGTATTTCAATCCCCAGTGTTGCATTAATTTGTCACCAAGATCTTGCAGCAGCATTGCTGATGTTAGAGTCTGACCACTGCACAAAGCCTTCTCCATCCAGCACATGAGGTTGTGGTCTTGGATTTCAGTAGAACGATACAATCGGCCAACTAAAAATTTTAAGTTGGTGAGACTGATATTTTTACAACACGATATAATGCGTTGGCACAACCTTTATTTGGATTTTTCGGAACAACTTAATATTTAATGCTTTTGTACATGTAATAAATGAATTATCTAACTTCTTTAAAACCTAGAAGTTTGAGTTGGCCTCAAAACTCAAAAATCTAGGGCAGTATGTTGCCTTAAAATGTAAAGATTTTCATTATTACAGTGTGTATTATAGCTTCCACATGGTTGGAGGTTGTGTTCTACATGGTTGCTCAACTGATCCAGTTGGTTCTTACAGGTTCTTGTTTAGAAAACAGTCCAAAACATGTCCCGTTTCACAAAAGCCATTGCATACTGTATGTTGGTGAAACTGATATTTTTACAGCAATGTATATATCAAACTAACAATACAACTCAATATGATATGTTGTGTGGAATTCTTGAAAAAAATGATTTGAAGTTTTTGTACATGTAATAAATGAATTTTCTGAACTAAATATTTTTTTAGTTGCCACTTCAAAAATGAGAAGTATGACTTGTCCTAAAAACGCAAAAATCTAATGCAGTAACTTGCTTTAAAATTTAGATTTTTTCTTAGCTGTTTCATTTTTTACATTGTGGCTTATACACTGTAAGCCCAGATAAGCTGAATTTACTTAAAATGTGGGCAAACCGGTAGCCTTAAAAACTTTAAGTAATAGTTAATGAAAACTTATGTTAACATAGCTTAAAACATCATGTTATTACTACTAAAGGGGAAGTTGATTTTTTTTTATATATCTGTTATCCTGTAAGACTGGATAAGTTGAGTTTACTTTACTTTTTTAAGGCAGCTAAAATTGATTTACCTTTTCTATTTTTGTTGTACTGATTCATTTGGCCAACCATTCTACTTAGTATGTTGTGTTCCAAATACATAAATATTTATTTTTATTTTTATTTTAATACCATTTACTTAAATAATTATTTTACAAATATTCACACTGTAAGCCTGGAAAAGGTCAATTTAGAGGCCAGACAGTTAATCATAATATCTCATTATCAGAGCTCATTTGCATATGCCTTATGTTTTAAAGGCATCATCACAGAAACAGTGTTATTCATTTTGAGAGGTAAAGAGAGAGAGAGGAATAAAAACGTAGATGAATATAAATCTAATGGATTTGATTTGCATTTAAGTGCTCTCAAGTGGATTTAAGTGGACTTGGACACGAGCCCTCAGCAGATGTTGAGTCAGGAGCTTCAGTGTTTTGGGGGATTGATATATACGCAGTCAAAAGCACATTTAAAGGCGCAAAGATAAATAAATATGCTGTGTGTTTGAGTGTGTGTGTGTGTGTGTGTGTGTGTATATTCTGCCCTGACTGGGCTGGTGTTTCTCCCACACTCGGAGGGCACCCAGAACCCCTGTTAGACACATTACTGTACTGATTAATTCATGGATCCGTCCCATTTAGGGCTTTTAGAAGCGTTTAAGTGCTCTGAGATGTTCCCTCGTGAGCTCGGCTTCAGGTCTCCATTCATTACTCCTCCAAATCGCCCGCCGCTATTAGCGATTAGCCTCCCCCCGGCACGCTAATGCAAAACCGTGACGGATATTCCTCGTATATACGTATATGACGTGCTCCTCGCTACGCCGCATTACCGCGCTCAGGTGTGCATCGTAGTGTTAAGGTGTGGAACGCATGCTAAATGTGGTCAGTCAGGCTTGTCATTTTTAAACTGGAACTAGGATGCTAATGTAACTAACAAGTAATAGAATCAAGTACCTCACCAATTAGCACTAAAGCTTTAAGGGCTAATGTAGCTAGAAGTGTTTACCTAACCAATTAGAAATGGAGCTATGAGGCTAATTTATCGATTATAATGAGGAATGAGGGAGAGAACATCAGGAAAAAAGTTAATTTTTACATTCTACTTGCATAAATAAAGTAATAAGCATAATTTATTCCTTTTAGTTACGAATAAAGCAAAACTTTGATGGCTATTCTTCATCCCACGGCTTATATAAGGTCTGAAACGGATTAAAGACAGTACACCATCCTACACACACACTCACACACACACTCATACAAACATATACCCACACCCCAAATGTGGCCAATCAGGCATTTCAATTTTTAAACAGGAGCTAAGTCGCTAATGTAACTAACAAGTAATAGTATACTATACCCCACCAATTAGCACTAAAGCTTTAAAGCTAGTAGTGTTTACCTAACCAATTAGCAATGCAGCTATAATGCTATCATAGTGAATATAGTGAGGAATGAGGGAGAGAGCATCAGGGCAAACACAGGGAAATGGCAATTCCAGTAACCTATACCAATTAGCACTAAAGCTTTATTGGCTAATGTAGATGTAGCTTTACACAACAAATTAGCTAAATGGAGCTTCGAGGCTAATATAAGGAAATGACAACTTTATAATGCACCAATTAACTTTGGAGCTAAAGTATAATGTAGCTAAAAGGTAATAAAGGCTTATATAAATCAGTTAGTCATCAGTTTTAGCCATTATTTTTGTTTCAGTAATTTTAAGTACCATGTTTGGAAGCTGTACATTAGCCTGGCTAGCTCTCACTAGGCACTGTAGCAGTGTTTTAACCTTCCTCCACATGTTTGGAAGCTGGCATTTAGCCTGGCAAGCTCCTATTGTAAGGTGTTACTTTATAAAACTACCTCCATCATGTTTGGAAGCTAATGTAGCTAACCAGTATTTTATACCCCACCAATTAGCATTAAAGACTTAAAGGCTAATGTAGATGTAGCTAGAAGTGTTTACCCAGCAAATTAGCAATTGAGCTATGAGGCTAATATAGCAAATTAGTGTTAGATCTTATTTATTAGTGTTATAGTTGACCAATTAGCAATTAAGATAAAGTCTAATGTGGCTAAAAAGTAATAAAAGCTCATGTAAAACAGTCATTCACCATTATTAGCCAGTATTATGTTTAAATTGGCAACGTCTTGTCAAGCCACTAGGTGGCATTCGATAATATGCAAGGAAAACATATGATACATTTATATATACTAACATACCACACCACTAGATGTATTTGTGTATAAAACTACCTCCACCATGTTTGAAAGCTGTACTTAAACCTGGTTAGCTTTTACTAGTCACTGTAGCTGTGTTTGAACGTCCCTCCACCATGTTTGAAACTTATGATTTATTCAAATTTAAGCACTACCACTATGATCAGGAGATTGCCGGTTCGAATCCTGTGAATGTAGTTTGCCCTCAGCTGCCGGAGCCCTGAGAGAGCACAAATTGCCTTTCTCTTCCTGGGTGGGTAGATGGCGCTGTTTCCCCTCGTCTCTCCAAAGGGTGATGTCGATCAGCACAAGGCTGCGTCTGTGAACTGGTGTATCAGAACCGAGTCGCTGCCATTTCCTCCGAATGCTCTGTAATGCTGCATCAGCAGCAGTTTGAAAAGAGGAGGACTGACTTCACATGTATTGGAGGAGGTATGTGATAGTCTTCACCCTCCTGGTGTTTGGGCACTACTAGTGAAGGGGGGGGTCCTAATGAGTGTTGGAGCATCTCTAGCTAAAAGCGTCCATTATTTTGTAGCTACATTATCCTCATAGCTCAGCTAATCGCCCACATTTAGTTAAATAGGAAAAAGAGTGTAGTTTTGTGCTGAACTTCTCCTTTAAAGCTGAACGACCCCGCTGTCCTCACTGTTTTAATTAGGCCAATAAAAAGCTGGGAGATAATGCGCTCACACCCGTCCCCCAGAACACTTGAGAGTGTCATTATGAGCTGTATTTAAGCGTCCGCCTCCCGCTCACTGCCCCTCTCCGAGCGGTTAAGTGTGTGGGTGCATTAGCAGCTTCTCCAGCAGCGCCCGACCTCCGTCCTAACCCTGCACTCCCAGAGCCGGATGAGTGCCTGGAACCAGCGTGAGTTTGAGGAGGCTTTTTATTCACGCCTTCGTCACGAGCCGCAGTTTGTTATGACAGCTCAACTTACGCAGAGTACACACACACAGAGAAAAGAACCGAGGTTCAGACCTTACAGTTTAAAACACACAAACATACAGCTACACTCACTGGCCACTTTATTAGAAACACCTATACGCACCTACTCTTACAGTGTTTCATCACTGGCCACTTTATTAGAAACACCTATACCTACCTACTCTTGTGCTTTATCACTGGCCACTTTATTAGAAACACCTATACCTACATACTCTTGTGCTTCATCACTGGCCACTTTATTAGAAACACCTATACCTACCTACCTACTCTTACAGTGTTTAATCACTGGCCACTTTATTAGAAACACCTATACCTACCTACTCTTGTGCTTTATCACTGGCCACTTTATTAGAAACACCTATACCTACCTACTCTTGTGCTTCATCATTGGCCATTTTATTAGAAACACCTATACCTACCTATTCTTACAGTGTTTCATCACTGGCCACTTTATTAGAAACACCTTTACATACCTACCCTTGTGCTTCATCACTGGCCACTTTATTAGAAACACCTATACCTACCTACCTACTCTTGTGCTTCATCCCTGGCCACTTTATTTGAAACACCTATACCTACCTACTCTTGTGCTTCATCATTCTCCACTTTATTAGAAACACCTATACCTACCTATTCTTACAGTGTTTCATCACTGGCCACTTTATTAGAAACACCTTTACATACCTACCCCTGTGCTTCATCACTGGCCACTTTATTAGAAACACCTATATCTACCTACTCTTACAGTGTTTTATCACTGGCCCCTTTATTAGAAACACCTATACCTACCTACTCCTGTGTTTCATCACTGACTGACATGTTTTACACAAAATAGATGGAAAAGAAATAGTGAAGAGGAATAAGGGGATAAAGTAGGTAGGTATAGGTGTTTCTAATAAAGTGTCCGCGGAGTGTGGGCTGAGCAGGGAAGGTCCGTCACAGATTAAAGAGGAAACTGAGATGGATTAGAGCCGCTCTCTCGTGACCGAACTGTAAATAATGGCGTGATTCAGAGCCGTCATGGTTTTTTAAGCTTCTGATTTGACCTCATTCATTTCTGTGTTGGTTATTGGTAGGGAGTGCACATCGATTAGCTGCTTGAACTGAAGTGCAAAGTCAATATCCTGTTAAGTACACTGTAAAGGTGGCGCTTCTGCTGTGTTTATCTTTTTGTGGGGATCTGGAAGATAGGAACGTGAACTTGTTGACAGTGGTTCAGTATCAGAAAAAAACATATTGCTATTAATAGCTATGCAATGACACAGCACAGGAATATGCTTTAAAGTCTTTCTTTATTTTCTCTTTTTAAATGAGTCACTCAAGTTGTATTTGCATGCTGCACATGTACAACTATTGGTCTATGTCCATTGCCTGCATTAGCCAATAAAAGGACATAGAATAAACGCGAATCAGGAAAAGCCCCCAGATGGATGACATCCATTGTAAAAAAATAAAAATAAAAAATAAAAATTAAGGAAAATTGACATTTAATTAAATTGTAGTTGACTTAGATTTGCAGATACAGTATATGGAATTGTTCATGATTTTCTAGTTCTGTTTCAAACATTGATCAATTTTCTGCAAATATTTTATTCACCATGATATTTAATAATGACAGGGTAGACTAAAGCTTTACTCTAGTAAGCTAAATGTGTCTTTAGTTGTTTAAAACTAAAACAGTATGAATGCTGTGATTTCACTGATGTCATTAGTTACTTTCTTAAAGGGGTGGGGTTAAAACAGCTTGATATTTTTATTAAAATAATTCAATTGTCCAAATTATTAATAATTGTAATATTTAACCTCTTAAAAGAGTCATCTCAACCAATCAGCTCAACCAGGCAGCATAACAGACATGTCAAAGCACAGTATATAGAACTATATTAAACATATAAAATGTTTCTTTAAAGTGAAAGTGTTCTTTAAAATGTCTCTGTTTATAATAATGTGTTTATTCAGAGTAAATCTTGAAAAGTAAAATAACTATGCAGCAGACACAAAAGGCTCAATACTGTTTATTGAAATTGACCCCAGTGTGGAGAAGTTTGTCTGGTTTCCACTTAAAACATGATAAAAACTGTAAAACATTAAACGTGTGAAATCTGTCTGTTCCCGCTCTGAGGCCGCTGATGGACTTGATGAAGAGGAACTGGATTTGAGTGTCAGCGCTGTTCTTTTTTTGAGTCGTGACTTTATTATAATTCCAAGGTGACCTCACAGCTAAATTAGAGTGGGATAAAATTGTGAAGAGCAGCAGTCAGGACAAAGGGGAACTTTTAGCACCTGCTATACTTGCAGTGCTTTATTAAAGAGCCATATATGGTAGACCTTCTGTTGGACGGGCCAGTGAAGGTGTTTGAAGGGTAATTCCACCATTTTTTCATAATTTTTCTTTCACGTTACAAATATACATGATGACTAAAAAAGATGCACCAGTAAAGAGCTGTTGGAATTGAGTTTGACTTATATATACAGCTCTGGAAACAGTTCTCCTGTTTCTGGATCAGTTTATCTGATTTTGCTATTTATATGAATATGTTAAATGAGTAAATTGAACATTGTTGTAAATTGTTTTATTTTATAAACAACAGACAACATTTCTCCCAAAATCCAAATAAAAATATTGTCATTTAGAGCATTTCAGAAAATGAATTCAGAAATCAGTATTTGGTGGAATAATCCTGGTTTTTACTCACAGTTTTTTATGCATCTTGCCATTTTCTCCTCCACCAGTCTTACACACTGCTTTTGAATAACTTTATGTCACTCCTGGTGCATAAATTCAAGCAGTTTAATTTGGTTTGATGAGTGATGATCCATCTTCCCCTTGTTTACATTCCAGAGGTTTTAAATGTATTAAAATCAAGGAAACTTATCATTTTTAGGAGGTCCCTTTTTTCCCAGATATGTAATAAGGATGATATACGCATGTAATTACAAAATTCGGGTAAAAGGCTATGTTCATTTGGGGAAAACTGTAGGCTCTAGGACCACATAGAGCCACCATTATTTTATATACAAGATACTTGTACTTGCCCACAGATGTTACAGATAGGCCTGTAGACTTAGACTGTAGTTTGCCAAGGCTGTTCCCATAAATGATTGATGCATAATATCTTGTGACCAGTCAGGCCAAGGAAGTGTTGCAATATGATGAAACCATTCCTAGGAAACCTGTGCTGTGTGTGGGTGAGCATTATCCTGCTGAAAAATGTCATTTAGAACCCTGCTAAATTTTTTGAGCAGTTAGTAGTGTCCCTCATTACGCTATTAGAGGTGACTGACTGGCGTCCTCAATGTCTTTCTAGATCATCACATCAGCAATTAGATCAGTATGTCACTCACTTCTCTTACTCTGAACACGGCGAGTTGGTTTATTGCCAATAGGAGCTAAAATTTTGTCTCATCTGACTACAGCACCTTCTCCCTAACTGTTTTTTAGAATCACCCAGGTGTTCATTGGCAACATTACGTGCAATTTTAAGTTTCCCTTAAAAGTATAGACTGTTCATGTCTTTGTCAGTGGACGAACTTACAAAATCAGCAATGCATCAAATAATTATTTCCTTCTCAATCTATATCTACATTTACATTTACATTTATGGTATTTAGCAGACGCCCTTATCCAGAGCGACTTACAACAGTGCTTCAAAGTTACTTAAGATACCCAAAGCTAGTTTGTAGACTAGGATCAAGAGATACATAGAGCTTAATCATGTTAAGAACCCTAGGAACCTTTTTTTTATTTTTTATTTTTTATTAGTTTAGGAACTCTTTGAAAAGATGTGTCTTCAGTCGACGTTTGAAGACCGTGAGTGACTCTGCTGTTCTGACATCCAGTGGAAGTTCATTCCACCACCTTGGTGCCAGCACAGAGAAGAGTCTGGATGTTTGTTTTCTGTGTGTTTTGAGTGATGGAGGTTCGAGCCGAGCCGTACTGGAAGCTCTAAGAGCTCTTGGTGCAGATCTGGCTTTGACCATCGCCATCAGGTATGAAGGTGCTGGTCCGTTTTTTGCCTTGTAGGCCAGCGTCAGGGTTTTGAATCGGATGCGGGCGGCAACAGGAAGCCAGTGGAGGGAACGCAGCAAAGGAGTCACATGACTGAACTTCGGAAGATTGAAGACGAGTCGTGCTGCCGCGTTCTGAATTAACTGTAGTGGTTTGGTGGCTCGCAGTGGAAGACCAGCCAGTAGAGAGTTGCAGTAGTCAAGTCTTGAGATGACAAGAGACTGCACAAGCACCTGAGTGGCATCTATAGGTTCATTTATTATAAGGATCGTCTAGATACTATCTATAGGTTCATTTATTATAAGGATCGTCTAGATACTTTTGGACACATAGTGTTTCACACGTGTGATATTTGTGAACAGCCTCTTTCCAAATGAAGCAGGACATGTTTTAATGAGTGCTGATGAATGGATCTGTGTGTAAATGCAAAAATGCTCACGCTGCCAACGTGTTTGTATCCGAGCCAGCGCTGATTTTCCAGAATAGAGAATAAAATATGCAGTGTGTCGGCCTGAGCGTGAGGAAATGGCCGTATGAATCTCCTCGGCTCTCCTTTTCCCCTCCATTCTTCCTCCAACACATCTACTCTCAGTCTGTTCAGTATGTGCAGTGTGTGTTTTAGCAGATCTTTAAGAATGTCTACATTCACTACGCAGCGTTGGACTGTGCACTGCATGAAGACGAACCTGAAAGGCCAAATAGAATCACCACAGCTTCCAAATCACTTCCTTTATTCAGTTCTGTTCACACTGAAACACACACACACACACACACACTCGCTCATCACCCATCTGCTCCAGGGAGGCTCTCAGAGGAAACACATGAACTGTTTGCCTGCTGATACACTAAAATAAAATGTGTTAAAAATGATTTGAAAGTCTTGGTTTTTGACTCTGAGTGGTCCTGCAGACTAAGGCGACGCCACTATGATCAGGAAATTTGCTGGTTCGAATCCTGTTCATGTATCTCGCCATCAGCTGTCAGAGCCCCGAGAGAGCACAATCGGCCTTGTTCTCTCTGGGTGGGTAGATGGTGCTCTTTCCCCTCATCACTCCAAAGGGTGATGTGGATCAGCACAAAGCCGCATCTGTGAGCTGATGTATCAGAACCGAGTCGATGTGCTTTCCTCCAAGCGCGCTGTGATGCTACTCGGAAATGCTGCATCAGCAGCAGTTCAAAAAGAGGCGGTGGCTGACTTCACATGTGTTGGAGTCCTAATATTGTAATCATAATGAGTGAGTTAGGTAATTGTCTTTGGAAATTGAGGAGAAATGTAATAAAAACTAGAGGAAAAAAAATCTGTCTTGATTCGCACTTAACTACATTACATCACATTGCATTTAGCGGACACTTTTATCCAAAGTGACTTCAAAAAATTAATTATGTATATTAGCAATAGAGGACATAGAATTTCAAGGCAAAATCATTTTTGACAGGGCCAAAGGAGGCCAAGGTGAATTGTGGGATAGAGGAGGAAAGGAGGGGGAGCAGTTAATGAGGTTAAAAGTAATACAAAGCCTTTGTCTTGACTCACTCTCAGCTACTACAAAGTGTCAGGTTTGACCCAGACTCAACTACTAAAAAGTCTCAGTCTAGACCCAGATTCAGCTACTACAAAGTCTCAGTTTTGACCCAGATTCAGCTACTAAAAGTCTCAGTTTTGACCTTGATTCAGCTACTACAGAGTCTCAGTCTTGACTCACTCTCAGCTACTACAGAGTCTCAGTCTTGACTCAGACTCAGCTACTACAGAGTCTCAGTTTTGACTCACTTTCAACTACTACAAAGTCTTAGTCTTGATTCAGACTCAACTACTACAAAGTCTTAGTCCTCACTCAGACTCAACTACTACAAAGTTTCCGTCTTGACT
The DNA here is from genome assembly GCF_023375975.1 of Astyanax mexicanus. Taxonomy (NCBI): domain Eukaryota; kingdom Metazoa; phylum Chordata; class Actinopteri; order Characiformes; family Acestrorhamphidae; genus Astyanax; species Astyanax mexicanus. The sequence goes on along the minus strand of NC_064430.1, from coordinate 19,031,846 downwards.
CAGACTCAACCACTAAAAAGTCTCAGTCTTGACCCGGATTCAGCTACTAAAAAGTCTCAGTTTTGACCCAGACTCAACTACTAAAAAGTGTCAGTCTTGACCCGGATTCAACTACTAAAAAGTTTCAGTTTTGACCCAGACTCAGCTACTACAACATCTCAGTCTTGACTCGGAATCAGCTACTCCAAAGTCTCAGTCTTGATTCAGACTGGACTTCTACAAAGTCTCAGTCTTGACTTGGGCTCAACTACTACAAAGCCTCAGTCTTAACTTAGATTCAGATACTACAAAGTACCAGTCTTAGCTCGGATTCAGATACTACAAAGTCTCAGTCTTAGCTTGGATTCAGATACTACAAAGTCTCAGTCTTAGCTCGGATTCAGATACTACAAAGTATCAGTCTTAGCTCGGATTCAGATACTACAAAGTATCAGTCTTAGCTCGGATTCAGATACTACAAAGTCTCAGTCTTAGCTTGGATTCAGATACTACAAAGTATCAGTCTTAGCTCGGATTCAGATACTACAAAGTCTCAGTCTTAGCTCGGATTCAGATACTACAAAGTCTCAGTCTTAGCTTGGATTCAGATACTACAAAGTATCAGTCTTAGCTTGGATTCAAATACTACAAAGTCTCAGTCTTGACTCAGACTGAACCTTTACAAAGTCTCAGTCTTGACTTGGGCTCAACTACTACAAAGTTTTAGTCTTAACTTAGATTCAGATACTACAAAGTATCAGTCTTAGCTCAGATTCAGATACTACAAAGTCTCAGTCTTAGCTCAGATTCAGATACCACAAAGTCTCAGTCTTAGCTCAGATTCAGATACTACAAAGTATCAGTCTTAGCTCGGATTCAGATACTACAAAGTATCAGTCTTAGCTTGGACTCAGACACTACAAAGTCTCAGTCTTGACTCAGACTCAGCTACTACTTTCGTTGACCTGGAGTTGACAAAAGGTTCAAAGACTTGACTCATATAAAGGCCCAGCCTTGACTTGAGTCCCACAAAGTCTTAGGCTTGACCAATACAAAATCTCAGTCTTGACTTGAACTCTAGTGCTAGAAAGTCTCGCTCTTGACATTTTTACTACAAAGTCTTGAACATGACCTGAACTTGCACAAAGTCTTAGCTTAACTTGGTTACTGCAAATTATTGGTCTTTACTCAAACTCATCTTCTACAAAGTGCCAGTTTGTTTTTGCTCAGACACCACTACCAGAAAGTTTTGATCGTTTTAGGACTCAGCTTGCCTCCTACAAAGGTCCACCCAAGACTTGAATCCTGCAAAGCCTTGGTTTTGGTCTGGACTTGGACTTGACGACTACAAAATCTTAGTCTCATCTAGTACAAAGTTTCTGTCTTGACTCAGACTCTAATGCTAGGAAAGCCTCAATCTTGACTATGACTTGTTTACGACAAACTTTCGGCCAGGGCCCAAACTTGACTCAAAGTCTTGGTTTTGACTTGGACTTTTTACTGCACATTTGAAGTCTTTAGGTCTCTACTTTAAGTCCTGGTTTATTCTGACTCAAAGTCTTGACATTTTCTAGCCTCCTACAAAGGTCCAGCCTTGAAATGAATCCTATGTCTCTTGACATATCTTTTACAAAGTCTTGGTCTTGACTTCAGCTTATCTACTACACTTGGTCATGACTTGGACTTGACCACTACAAGATCTCAGCTTTGACTTTAACATGTACGAGTACAAAATATGTGTCTTGCTTTATCTACTACAAAGTCTTGGTCATGACTTGAGAGCTTGACTACTAAAAAGCCTTGGTCTTAAAATTTGGACTTACTACAAAGAGTTTCTTATTGGTGAAAATGTAATGTCTTCCAAATCACTCTTTGGAGATTTCACGGCAGTCAGATGTAAACATAAATAAGCATATATTACAGTCACAGCCCGAGTCTGAGGTCATCTGCTACCCCTGAGCTGTGTTTGCTGTACTGAAACACTCCACTCGGTAGAGGTGCGAGACGCCGCCTACATCAGCCTGCGGAACCCATACGGTGAGGTTGGCAGCTCGCCTGCAGTCAGAAATTTCGGCGCCTTTTTTTCGCTTTGCATCCAGCGATTCTTAGCACTTGATTATGCAGGTCTAATTAAAGCAATTCAGGCTAAGTAAGATGTTCTTCACGAAGAACTGAGTTGGAATACTTGAACAGAACAGCAAACAAGGCTTTATTGATTTTTGGTTTGTTTTGTTTCGCTTGACTGGGTTGTTTTTCGGGTTGTTTTTTCTTTCTTTCGGCGGAACCTGTTATGCGCTATCGTCATGAAGTATCACACTTCTTTCTCTCCGGCGTCTTTGGCAAGCTGGACTCTGAGAGGGGAGACATCTGGCCGCTCAATAAACCCAATGTGTTTTTAGCGTGAGGGGCCTAAACAGGCTTAGTTAAAGAGCTGCCTTTCCTTCAGACTTCTCAACACTGAGCACAATATCTGTTCCATCTATTCCATCCATTCAGTCGATCTGGTTTATTCTTTCTTAACAGAGACTCTTAAAAAAGCGCCTCTAACCCCGGCTGGCAGTTCTGCTCTGGATTCACCGAACAGCTGTGAACTAAAGCCGATTTGCGCTCACTAATCGTAAATCAGCTCAATCATTTCATTTCCACGTCTAAAAGAATCCTGCAGGAAGAAACTCGATTAAGAAGCTCTTAAATATGCAACCGGAATCTCAGTCCAGTACTTACATCCAACAAAACGGCTATTCAGATCATATCAGTTCAGTTTTAATTCAATTGTGAGCGGAGTTGTTGTGCAGGTGTTTCTAATCATGGCCAAAATCAAACTGCTGTACTTATTGAATTCATTTTAAGTTAACATCAACTGTTTACATAGACTTAATGCTACAGAAGTTTGGGATAACCTAATTTCATTGAGACAAACTAACACACTCAACGTTTCTAATCATTTCAGAGAGTTATGGTTTTACTTTACTAAGGTGTGTCTTATAATATTGTGGTAGTTAATGCAAACTTGATGAGCACACTTTTCCCATTGGCTCCTGGGACCATTTATTAACCATCTATTAGCATAACCACAGGCTCTTTCTTTTACTAGCCATCAGTGTGTAGTCACTCCCCAGACTTTTGTCACCTATGTGTTCATTAATGTACATATAATATACAATACATTGTAGTACAGCTACCTGACCTCAGCGTTGAAGGCTGTAAGAACAAGTTTACCATTTCTGTGCTGCTTTAAAGGTCTCCTTCCATCAGTTTGTTTTTTATTTATTTCAAAATGTCTAGTTGTGTTCTCTAGTATGAATAAATAATGTGAGCAGTTATTCGTGAAAAATAAGTGCTCCGGTGATCTGGCTTAACGCTGCTTTAGTCGACAGTAAGATTTCAGCTCTTATAAATATTTATACATGCTAGAACTTTAGAAACTTTTAAAATTTTTTATCCTAATAACATCTTCGCAATGTCACATGTTACTTTACAACAGTATATTTACACTAAAGTTAGTTAGTTAGTTGAAGTAATTAAAACTTAAATGCTTTAAGGCAAATCATCAGCGTTAACTTCAGCAGTGTTAGCATTAGCAGTGTTAGCATCAGCAGTGTTGGCATCAGCAGTGTTGGCATCAAAAATGCAGTGCTAGGTGTGTAATATGTATCGTGTTAAACTGTTTTAATAACCCCCCTATACACACACCCCCCACCAACAGCACCGGAAGACTGAGGGGAGTGTTTTAACGCTAGACCCTGCAACGCTAATGTATGTTTGTGTGTGTGTGTGACACTGAATTTTGAGCCCTGATGAATAATACATGGTTCTTAGTGGGGGGAATTACACTAGCTTCACATTTGTGTGTGTGTGTGTGTGTGTTTGTGTGTGTGTGTGTGTACAGATCTGGAAAAAAAAAATTGGGACCATTTTAAAAATGATAAGTTTCTTTGATTTTGCCACATTGGAAATCTCTAGAATATAATCAAAAGAAAGATGGATGATCACAAGCCATCAAACCGAGCTCCAGGAGAGGCATAAAGTTATCCAAAAGCAGTGTGTAAGACTGGTGGAGGAGAACATGCCAAGATGTATGAAAACTGTGATTAAAAACCAGGGTTATTCCACCACATATTGATTTCTGAACTCTTAAAACTTTATGAATAGGAACTTGGTTTCTTTGCATTATTTGAGGTCTGAAAGCGCATGATTTTTTGGTTCTCATTATTTCTCATTTTCTGCAAATAAATGCTCTAAATAACAATATTTTTATTTGGAATTTGGGAGAAATGTTGTCCGTAGTTTATAGAATAAAACAACAATGTTCATTTTACTCAAACATATACATATAAATAGCAAAATCTGAGAAACTGATTCAGAACCAACTGAAGTGGTCTCTTAATTTTCTTTCCACAAATGTGTGTTTGTCTCTGAGGAGAACATGTTTCCTCCTTTTTGACGTTGTTTTCTCTTATTGTCTATTGTTCAAACCTGTCTCTACCCAGAACCTTCTGATTCAGTACTATTCCTATATCTAGAACCCTCTATTCCCTGCTTCTTTCAGTCTAGACCCTTCTGTTACTGGGTTTATTCTGGTACCATTGAACATTTACAGTATATTTCAGTATATATACAGTATATTTGTCTTTTATGATTCTTTCACATCTGTACTACAAGTAGTCTAAAGCAGTTTAAAGCAGGATCTGGTTTGTTTGCATACTTGCAAATACTGCGGTTCATTTCGGCAGGTGTGAAATCAGAAATTTCATTAGGTACATTAGAGTCCGGATCCGTTCCTTTGTGGTGAGAACATGATCTGGCATCTGGCACCTCTTGTCTTCACCTAGTCTGTCTTTACCACTCTGTCTGTACCCTAGTCCTGTCTAACTTTCAACAATTTTTCTCAGTGTCAATCAACATTTTGCGCCCTATCTTACACCTCCTCAACAGTCTATTTTCAGGCCCTGCACCCACACCATTAAAACAGCATCAGAGTTTAGGAATAAATCTACACTGATGGGCGTGGTGGTTTGGAAGTGGGGTGTGTTCAGGAAAATGTTTTGCCGTTTTGCGGAAAACACAGGTGTGCCACTGTCACATCCTTGTTTCTGTTCCCTGTCTGTTCACCTCCGTGTCTCCGCCCCAGTCCCGTTTTCCTCCACGTGTGTTTTTCTCCGCCTGTGTTCATTTGTAGCTCCGCCCCCTCATTACCTGTTTGCAGGGGTTTCTTGTTTCCTGTTAGTCCATGTGTTTAAAAAAACAGTCCCCCTGTTCCTGTCTTTCTCGTCTGGTGTTGTATGTTTTACGTCCGTCAGGTTACACTTTTCTTTGCTTTCTTAGTCTAATTATAATTTAGTATAATTTAGTTTTATTGTTTGTTTGCTTTCTTGTTTATAAAAAAGTCCATTCCTGTAGGTAGTATCCAGTGTTGGGCACGTTACTTTGAAAAAGTAATTAGTTATAGTTACTCGTTACTTCTCCAAAAAAGTAACTGAGTTACTAACGGAGTTACTCCACTATAAAAGTAATTAGTTACCAGTAAAAGTAACTATCGCGTTACTTTTTATTATTCGCCGTCAAAAAAAGGAAATCAATTATGCATTTACTATTATTATTAGAAAAATAACAAAAAATAACAAACGAAAATAAACCCAAAATGTTGACAAAAATATAATCTAACGAATTTCAAAAAAATAAAACGAAATTCTCCACACAACCAAAGAAAATTACTAAAACTTGTAATACTGAAAAAAGCGGAAAAACGCGTCTGGGGATGAAATTTAACAAACCAAGCCACACTCAAAAGAAATATGTATATATAAAACAAAATAATGGACAAAAACAACAATTTAATGCCCGTTAAAGTGGTATTAATATAACAGCTTCACCAAAAGAGAATAGAGCTTAGATCATGCCCAAAAAATCCGACCCAGCCGGAGCCCGTGCACATTCTGCCCAAGCCCGAACCATAAACTGTCATTATGAGCCTGACCCGATCCGCCCCATAAACTGTCTGTTTTCGGGCTGATTGAATGAGCGAAATATAATCAGAATTATGTTAATTAACACTGTAACATAGAAGCATAGAACTATTATTTAATTTAAATGATTTTTAAGAACAGCTACACACAGTGCTGCAGGTCAAACGCGGAGGCGTTCACGTGCGCCCAGAGCTACGTGATTACAGTTTTTATTTTTATTATAGTTTAATTTTATTTTGTTTTTATTTTTTCTGTTCATTTTAGGGTGGGCTTGGTAGCGCGAGCGCTTTACACAAGAACTAACGGACCACGAGTGCCGCGCGCTCGGCACAACAACTCCCGCTGTACAACTCCGCTGTACAACAGCGCTTATAAATAAATTAAACACAAAAATGAGGGTATTCTATCAGTAATTTCAGTTCGTTTTAGTTAGTTTTATAAACACAAAATACAGTTCGAGATAGTTATGTTTTTCCTTTTAATTACCGTTTTTATTAGATTCAGTTAACACAAATGTTTTTCACTTTCAATTTTCGCTATTTCGTTCGCTTTAGTGAACAATAATAATTGGTTACTTAGCAACATTGTGATTATCACACCAGAGCTTTATATAAAATAAAAATAGGAGCCTGATTTCGGGTCGGTCCTCAGGTCAGGTGGGATTCGGGCAGAGAATCTAAGCTCTAAAATAGAAAGCAGCAGCACCACAAAAACCGGAGCAGCTAAAAAGAGCTTAACGTCCTTAATTCGGAACTTGGGTTGTCCACGGCAATCACTGACTGATTAGAGCACGCAAATCGTCACAATTGTGCCTCACTTCACCACGCCAAACCACAGGCACAGCGGCCAGAAGCTCAAGTTCACCGGACAGAGGAGGGGTTAACCAGGGCAAAGCGAAATAAAAAAAAAAGTTCATAGAGCTGCTAAAGTAACGTGCAGTAACGGGTGTCGGAAATGGTAACGGCGTTATAGTTACAGTCATAGTAATTAGTTAGATTACTCGTTACTGAAAAAAAGTAACGGCGTTAGTAACGCCGTTAGTTTTAACGCCGTTACTCCCAACACTGGTAGTATCCTCTGCTGAGACACACAAAGCGCTGCACTGTTAAGATATGAACACACCAAGGTCACAGCGCACCTGATTCTTAAAGGGAATGGCAAGTGACACACTGATTGGTTTATTTGAGATTACAGCCAGAACACACCAATGAATAATTAAGAAAATAAGTACAATCCTTTTGCGCACTCCAAGCCGTGCAAGGCATATTTTTTGTGCCCTCATGATACGAAAAACTCATGACACTTCATAAATCCTACAGCATGATACACAATTGACTGGTGCACTATATATTGCTAAAATAGAGCCCTTTGTTTCTGTGCTGTCTCTGTCTAAAACAATTTTACTCAACCCTTCTGTCTCTGTTTAGATCCTTCAGTTTAGACCTTGCTCTCGCGGTTGATGGTAGCAGATATTTTGACCCTGTTGACCCCTCATGTCTCCCTGTTTTCCAAGCCATGCTTGAAAAGGTTTTAAAAAGTATACTCTGCTCCACACACTCTCCTCTCAGTTCTTCACAGGCCGCACCTTTGCTCTCACTTTGGATTACTCGCCCTGCTTTTAACCACACTGACTGTAAGCATCACTGAACAACTTAGCAAATTAAGAGCGGAGGCATCCACCCACTCCACCCAGGCCTGTCTCCCCTCACGTCCATAACGCAGAGTAGCAGGACCGCTGATGATCCGCTGGATCTTTGTACCCTGAGAGCCGTTTGAGGGGTCGCTCTCTGTCGCACCTTATTTGCTGCTCTACTTTCAAACTCTTAACGCTCTCCAACATGAAAGCTGAGCGCGAGCTGGAGGAGGGAGCTGTTTAGTCATTTTAAGCATCTGTCGGCTCCTCGTATCGCCGGCGTTCCGGAGGCCGGCTGGCAGAGAGGGAATAAAAGTGCTCCGGTTTAAAATGAAGCGAGCGAGAGCGAGACAGGTGCTGTACGCCGGAGTTATTCCTGACGCACTCTGAGACGCAATAAATAAACCCAATGCAGCTTTACTCTCTCTCTCTCTCTCTCTCTCTTACACACACAGCTTTTACTCTTTCTTCAACTTCATCACTGGCCACTTTATTAGAAACACCTACAGTACCTACCTACTCTTACAGTGCTTCATCACTGGCCACTTTATTAGAAACACCTATACCTACTGTATCTACTCTTGTGCTTTATCACTGGCCACTTTATTAGAAACACCTACACCTACATACTGTTCTGTTTCATCACTGGCCACTTTATTAGAAACACCTATACCTACCTACCTACTCTTGTGGTTCACCATTTGGCCACTATATTAGAAACACGTACAGTACCTACCTACTCTAACAGTGCTTCATCACTGGCCACTTTATTAGAAACACCTACACCTGCAGTATCTACTCTTGTGCTTTATCATTTGGCCACTTTATAAGAAACACCTATATCTACCTACTCTTACATTGCTTTACTACTGGCCACTTTATTAGAAACACTTTATTAGAAATGCTTAGGTACTCTTGTGCTTTATCTACCTAAACTGTTTTTTGGATATTTAATTACATTTAATTAAAGATCATTAATTATTTAAGAGTAAATCTTGTAAAAAAGACTCACGCTGGCTGATCTGACCTGAGAATCGTAAGGCGATGTGGTGGGACGCGACTGAAAGCTGTGATTGGAGTGTGTGATTGACGGCACATTCATTAGCGGCTGGCCTGGTGCCAGGGGAAATGTTTACATCTGCTCGGATAAAAACATCTCACATAACGTTTGATTTGTTTGATGACAGCTTGCTGGCAGTCCTGACAGCCCGTCTGTCTGTCTTCAGGGGGGGTCACATGGTTAATGTGATGTAGTTTAGAGGATGCTACTCCAACACTCAGTTACCCACGGCTGATACATACTGAGTACTGAGAGCTTTTATGATCTTCAGGACCTTCTGAGCTGAAGCGTCTTCCATAGGTCTACGTTCACACAGCAGATGTAGCCTAAATCTGATCTTTTTGAACATATGTGACCAGTGATGTCAGTATCTCATGTGTTACTATTTCCAATTAAATCATCAGATTAAAGTTATTTATCACAATGTCACAATGCATTACTTTTTTTTATTATTTTTGAAAGGATGGATGAGAAAGACACTCAGAAACAGTCGTCGCTTTATTGCTGGAACTGTCGGCCGCAAATACACCAAAAATAATCAGAAGCTATCAAGCTAACTGGCTAATACTAGCAGAATTCATTCACTTTGACTTTTATGACAGCAGTGAATAAGGATTTCTGTGGTAGTATAGCGGGATTACAGCCCAAAAAAAAAAAAAAAAAAAAAAAAATATATATATATATATATATATATATATATATATATATATATATATATATATATATATATATATTAAAAGTATGTTAATATTTTTATTTCATCAAATGTTTGAAAGTAAACTTTAATCATGCTTTTTAAAAAGTACAATATAGTGTGTTCAAAAAGAAGACCACTATGACGTACAATTTTAGTTTATTGTACTTCTAAAATACTTCTTTCCAAATATACTTTTGTACATTTTTAGCAAAGTGTGTTAAAAACAGCTGTTCCAGTACTTTTTATAAATGTAGTAAATTACTACATTTATACAATTTAAAGGAAATTGGTAATGTAAAAAATTGTGGCACAGTATATTAAAATATATTTTTATACCCAATGAAGTATGTTAGAAGTGTGCTACTTAGAAGCATATTTGTGCTCTGATGTGAATATATTTAACATCAATTCTTAGTATATTCCTTATATACCTGCTGTATAGAAGTGATACAGTTGTAATACTCTAAAATACTACTAAAATGTGGGGTTACATACATGTAGTAACATGTTTAAATCTTACTTAGGTATATTTAAAATAGTTTAATTTTAGTACAGTTAAGTACACTTAGCACAATTTAACTAAGACGTTTGTACTAATTTTATGTAGTTAAAGTATAATAAGCACAAAGAAAGTTGTTCTATTTTAGCACTCTTTAAATATACTGATAATTACTAATAATGTGGCTACAAGTACACTTCAGTGCACTATAGCATAATATTGCTTAATATACTTTAATATACTTTTTTCACTATGGAGACCTAATATTAAATAAAAAATACATTTATAATAAAAAAATTATACCAAAAAGAATTGCAATACAATATTTATTGAGTTGAACACACAGATGTAGTGCATAGCATATTGGTGTCCTAAAGCACCTCAGATAATTACAGTTGGGATAGATCTGCCAATGTGGCTGAACATGATATACAGTAGAAACTGTGTCTTTAGGGCAGCAGTATGAGGAGGAACATTGTCTTGTTGTAATAGCACACCAGATTTTACATGACTTTATTACTGTAATATTCAGTTGTCACATTGCTAAATTCGCATACTAATTCATTGGTTGTCTCCACCAAAACAAAGTTCTTAATTGCTCCTTTGATGCTGTAAAAAATACAGTCACAATTTAACTTCACTAGGCATGTGCATCATTTGGTAAGAAACTTGAATTTGGGCCATATTTCCTGCTGTGCGAACAAAGCCTAAATGTGTGTATTACTTAACATCGCTCATCTCTCCTTCTCTGCATCTCTCCATTTATCTGACCATCTCTCTCTCTCTCTCTCTCCACTCCTTCACCCTCCCGTCTGAAGCAGTGTGTGATGACGGGGAGTTTCTCTGTGCGGATGGAAGAGTGTGTGTGTCGGCGAGCTGGGTGTGTGATGGAGAAGCAGACTGCCCGGATTCATCAGACGAAACACTCCATCAGTGTGAGTCTCCATAATTCCATGACCATCTACTGCACACCATTCACAACCAACAGCCTACAGCAGTTTAGCTCCACCCATTCTAGAGCAGTTTATCTCCACCCATTCAGCCTACAGCAGTTTAGACTCACCCATTCATCTTACAACAGTTTAGACATCACCCATTCATTCAGTCTACAGCAGTTAAGACTCACCCAATCATTCAGCCTACAGCAGTTTAGACTCACCCATTCAGCCTACAACAATTTAGACATCACCCATTCATTCAGCCTACAGCAGTTTAGACTCACCCATTCATCTTACAACAGTTTAGACATCACCCATTCATTCAGTCTACAGCAGTTTAGACTCACCCAATCATTCAGCCTACAGCAGTCCAGTCATCATTCAATCTGTGAACAGCCAACAGCAGATAAATGTCACTATTTTCACGTATAGCAGTTAGCCCCGCCTACTCATTCAGCCTACATCTGTTTAGTCCCACCCATTCAGCCCACAGCAGTTTAGGGTGGACCATTCTGTGTGTAGCAGTCTAATCCCACAGTCTTTTCTCACACATCCTTTAGTAGCAGTTTGTTATCTTGTTTCCTCCAGTCAGGCCAGATCACATTTACATATTTCTCTTCAGTCCATCCTGAAGAACATCTTAAAGATCGTAGTCTTTTTCTGGCAATCGAAGTTTGTATTTCTGATTTAAGCAGCTGCTGTTTTCTCCCAGCGGTCGGGCGTGCGAGCGGTAGTTAAAGCAGGCTGATGTCTGGATTCGCGGGAGCTCAGATGTGATATTTACGGTGTTAAAAGTCTTTGCCTGCCAACCAAGACAGTGACAACACTGTCTTCACGCTCCTCCGTGCATGCTTTGAGTACGCCGCTTTGCCGGGTTGGGACAGCAGTTCCATATTTAGCAGGTAAACACAGGTCAGAGAGCGCACGCGGGCTGGCAGTGATTTATAAACGAGCGGATTTGACAGAAATGGAGTTTACACCTGAAGGGAAATAACAAAAGATCACACATGGAGCAGTAATGAGAGGCATCACAGCAGGCTGGCGAAGTGTCGGCACAAATGTTAGAGTGTATCCTCCTGAGGAAGCCCTTTATTGAGTTTGCTTTAATTCCTGACAGAAGAGCGCCTGACAGGCTGCTTGATTATCCCGCCGGAGTCGTCTGAGGCCGCGAGGCTGAACCTCTACAGTGAACTCACTCAAATGATGCAAGCAACCTACTACCAGACACAACTAACGGAAAATACAGATCTGAGAGGATTCGGAATCAGAACCTTTATTCACCTAGTGTAGATGCACAAGGAATTTTTTTGACATTTCTGGCAACATAGATATAAAAACATACAACATATATTTGTTGGAACAAGTCTTTAAGACTTTTACTTTTGGTAGTGTCAGTCTTAAGGACTTTTAATCTTGGTACTGCCAGACTTTATGTTTTTTTACTTTTGGCAGTATTAGTTTTTAGGACTCTTAGTCCGGGTATTGTCAGTTTTTAGAACTTTCACTCTTGGTAGCACTAGGATTTAGGGCTCTTGCTCTTGGTAGTGTCAGTCTTAAAGACTTTTAATCTTGGTACTGCCAGACTTTATGTTTTTTATTTTTGGCAGTATTAGTTTTTAGGGCTTACTCTTGGTAGTGCCAGTTTTTAGAACTTTCATTCTTGGTAGCGCTAGGATTTATGACACTTGCTTTGGATTTATGGTGCCAATTTTTAGGGCTATTACTCTTGGTAGTGTCAGTCTTTTAAGACTTTCACTCTTGGCACTGACTGACTTTGGTTTTTACGTTTGACAGTATTGGTCTTCAGGGTTCTTATTTTTCATGATACAAGTCTTTGGGACTTTTACTATTGGTAATGCCAGTCTTTAGAACTTTCACTCTTGGTAGCTCTAGGATTTAGGCCTGTTGCTTTTGGTGATGCCAATTGTTAGAGCTATTAATCTTGCTATTTCCAGTCTTTAGAACTCTTATACTTGATAGTGCCAGTCTTTGGAACTTTCACTCTTGGTAGCTCTAGAATTTATGCCTGTTGCTTTTGGTGATGCCAATTGTTAGAGCTATTAATCTTGCTATTGCCAGTCTTTAGAACTCTTATACTTAATAGTGCCAGTCTTTGGAACTTTCTGTCTTTGCAGTGTCAGACTTTAGGACTCTATTTTTTTTTAGTCTTCTACTTTTGGTAGAATAAGCCTTTGGGACTTTTATGTTTGGCAGTATCAGTCTTTTGGATCCTTACTGTCTGTAGTGCCAGTCTTTTGGATTCTTTTTCTTTGCTGTACAAACCTTTAGGTCTCCTACTATTGGTAGTGACAGTCTTTAGAACCTTCCCTCTTGGTAGCACATAGATTAAGGGCTCTAACTCATGCTGGTGCCAATTTTTAGGGCTTTTACTCTTAGTACTGCCAGTCATTAGGACTGTTATTTTTGATGAAGCCAACCTTGAAGTTTCCTACTTTTAATAGAATCAGTCTTTAGGGTACATATTGTCTGAAGTACCAGTCTTTTAGATTCTTACTCCTGGGGGCACCTGTATTTAAGAGACTTACTTTGCTGGTGCCAATTTTTAGGGATTTTACTCTTGGTAGTGCCATTCTTTAGGACTTTAGGACTTATTTTTGATAAAGCTAACCTTGACATTACTACTTTGGTAGAATCAGACTTTAGGATTCGTAGTGTCTGTAGTACCAGTTTTGGTAGTCTTTAGAACTTTTACTCTTGTTAGTAACAGTCTTTAGAACTTGTACTTATGGTAGTGCTAGGATTTAAGACTCTTACACTTGGTGATGATTGTCTTATACTTATACATTAGTAGTGCCATTCTTTAAGGCCGTAATATTGGTTGTGCCAGCCTTTACGATTTTCACTCATGGTTGAATGAGTCTTTAGGATTTTTACTCTGGTTAGTGCCATTTTTTTTGGCCATTTTTAGAATTTAGTCTTTTTGGTGTCATTTTTTTAGGGCTTTAACTCTTTGTACTACCAATCCAAAGTTTTATTATTCACTGTTAGTAGTATGAGGCTTCCGGGCTATAGAGATGGTTGTGCTGGTCTTTAGGGCTTCTAAGTTAGCAGTGTCAGTCTTTATACTTTTTGGTCTTGGTAGTGGCAGTCTTTAGAACTCTTGGTAGAACTAATGGTTAAGAAAGTCTTTAGGGCTTTTACTTTTGATAGCACCAGTTTTATTTATTTATGCTAAGACTGACAGTGGACTTCATGTATTCTGTTCACTATAGAGAGAAATATTTCTATTTGCAGACACTGAAATCATGAATTGATCAGACTGATATGCCTAATGAGGGGCTTCTTTTTTTGCAGTCTGTGAATCTGTGAGATACTAGGTCTGCTTTAACGAGACATTGGGGTAATTGGCTGAAGGTGGTCTGGGTTTGACTGTCTGATCCCCGGGCTGCAGTGAACATGCGTATGGTGAAGGCAGCGTCCCCATATGCAGGGCATTACTTTGCATAGATAGTAATTGGCATTTTGCAGTGAAATCCTTCACATAGCGCTGTGGGGTGAGTTTACTGCGATGGCTTTGGGTAATGCGGCATAATGTGTCTCATTTGTGTCAGGCAGGTTGTGCTCGGGCTTGCTCTGGTGACTTCCACCATCAGTTTTCTGTGTGTGTGTGTGTGTGTGTGTGTGTGTGTGTGATGAAAACATAAACATTGTGTCATTGTGGGGGCATTTGGCTGCTCTCCACAAGGAAGGAAAACTCGAAACTGCAGCTTTTATTAGAAAAAGGTAAAAAAATTCAAGAAAAACTTGAGAAAGTGTTAGGATACATTAAGAATGTAGTTAATGTTTGGTAAGTATGGTTTTCTGAGTGGAGCAGCTATCTAAGCATTGGTTCTACCATAAGAAGTTGCTGCTGGTTCAATTCACAATGATGCTACAACTGTTTGTACCATAAAGTTTAACTGTCCTCTCTTTTTCTGAATGGGTAGGGTGGCCCTCCTTCTTCCCCGCCATCAATTAGCACAGGCAATGCTAGCACAGTTGCAGCACAGTTTTCTGTTACCTGATGCAACAGAATTAGCAGTTTTAGCATTCTCCTCCAACCGTGTTGAGCTCTGATGGTGTCATGTTATCGTCAGTTAGAGATGTTGAGGTGGAGCTTTTACACTTGTCTCAGAAAAATCTCTGATGCTTTTGGGTTCCTATGTTCACCTCGCAGCAATGGTAGTATTATGTTCTAGATTGGATGGTCATAGATGGGGGCGGGGGGGGGGGGGCACAACACATGGAGGGTGAAGACTAGCACACGCCTCCTACGACACATGGGAAGTCAGACACCACCTCTACTGCTGATATAGCATTGATGAGTAGCTTAAGAGTGATGAGGGAAAATAGCGTCATCTACCCACCAAGAAAGAGCAAGGCCAATTGTGCTCTCTCAGGGCTCTGGCAGCTGACAGTAAGCTGCATGACCGGGATTTGATCTTCCGATCATAGTGTAGGCGCTTTAGAGCGTTGAACCACTCGGTGCCCCTGATGGTGTCATGTTAGCGGCAGCTGGAGAAGATGAGGTGGAGCTTTTTTTTTGGCTCAGAAGAGTGTCAGAAGCTATTGGGTGCTATTGTTCACTCTCCCAGCAATGTTAGTTTTGTGGATTTAGCAGGAATTTTCACCCAAATCCACCCAAAAATAACTTTAGTTGCTAATATAACTTTAGACATCCCATCACCTACAGCCCATAACCATAAAAAAAATTCTGGAGAAACCCTCTCTGCAGGAGACAAGGTGTTGGCTAATATTGGGTGCTGGTGATCTTCAGGCCCTCAGGTGACACTGCAATTAAAAACAGGCATGATTCTCTACTGGAACTCACTGCATGGGTTCAGGAACCATTTCACAAACGCAGATTAAAGCTGTATCATACAAAGAAGAACCTTAATGTCAACAAACATTAAAGAATACCACAGGGGACTATTTTCCAAACTGATCAAGCATTTGTTGTTCCTTGTTTCTACACCCATTCTATAATACAATTCTATTATTAAAGACTCTAGTATTTGTGTTTTTTTCTCTTTTTTTCTCTTTTTTCTCTTTTACACTGTTCTTCAGTGGTCTGGACCCCACAGAACCACCACAGAGAGAGTATTGTTTAGGTGATGGGTCATTCTCAGGTCATTCAAACTGCTGGAGTTTTTGATCACTATGTTCACTCCTACTGAGCTTCTTCGTCTTCTAGATAAAGTATAGTCAAAGACAGAAGCTCTGAATCTGTTGCTACACAGTTTGTGTTGGTCATCCTCTAGTCCAGGGGTTGTTTGAACTATAATATATATATATATATATATATATATATAAATGCAAACTTTTGTTTATACCTGTCCTATCTCTCTGTCACAATCGGCATGACTTTAGTTTCCGCCTGTTCTCATTTTTCCGCCCATTCTAGGGCTCCCTATCTCCTTATAAGGCCATTTTTTCCCAGCCGTGTCCCAATTCACTAGCTGTGACAGCAGTAATGTATTGGACCACAACCCTGACGACACAGGTTCAATCCCGTGTGAAGAGCGGTGTGTTTATTTATTTATTTTTTTCCTTTCTTCTTGGGTTTACCTGCTTTGAGATCAACTGTTCTGCAATTGGGTTCAACAACCCTCTGGGCTGGAGAGCTACAAGTCTGTAGCACTGCATACCATTACACTTCATTTTCCAAAACAGAATTTTGGAAAATATCTGGTCCGTGGCCAAACTTACTTGCTGACCCCTGCTCTAGTCCTTAATCAGTACTCACAGAATGCTGCCCACAGGATGTTGCCCACAGGACGCTGCCAATTGCTTTCAGAGATCTTCAGAAAAAAGCGGGAAAGCACACGAATGCTGGCAATGCTTCTTTTTGAGAATTCTTTTTGTGAAACTCTGAGCCGAGTAAATCCCTGGTCGCTCCCTGGAGGGAAGATAGAGTCATTAAAGTCGTTTGTTATGAGACGCTAATTTGGATAGCTATTAGCATGGTTTGGTTTGATGGTAATAGCCTGAGCGCTTTGCTTCAGGAGTGAACGAGGTCTGTCTTGACCTTTGCCGTTAGACGTGAAGTCGTGTTTCTGTGTTTGTATCTGGAATGTGTGAAACGAAACCGAAGCCTCAGTGTTTGGCCTTGGTTTCGCTGTTTAATCTCACATAATCTCGCTAATCACGGCCATTAATCTTTAAAAACATGATTAATGTTAATGTTTAAAAGTTCAGGAGGATAAATTACTGACTTTAACCCCATAAACGGTGCGAGTAGTGTTCAGCTGTTCCTCTAAAGGCTAATTAGTCAGTGATTATAGTAAACTACGGTACCTCCAAAAACACAAATGTCATTTGTTAAATGTCAGGATTTTTTTTATTACTGTAACTGCAACTGTGACTCAGCCTGTCTTTTATAACATGATGATCTTCATAAGTTTAGGAGTTTACAGTACCAGTCGACAGTCTGGACACACCTAAAATTCATCCAAACTATTCAGCAAAAATATGATTTTAGATTCTTCAAAGTAGCACCTCATGCTTAGATAGAGACAGTTTTGCATATCTTGGCTGCATTTTCTCAATAAGCTTTATGAGGTTGAGTTACCTGGAATTCAGGCTTTCAGTTAACAACTGTGCTGAAATGTCTTGCCCTCTTAATTTAGATGTTTGAGAGCATCAGTTGTAAAGTTGTGAAGAGGTAGAGTTACAGGTTTACAGTGAATAGCTCTATTTGAGTAATGTTCTAATTAATATTATGGCAAGAACCACCCAACTAAATGAAGAAATAAATATTTAAAGAAATAAGGATCAGTCAAATAGAAAAATCTCAAGAATTTAAAAGTAAGCTCAAGTGTAGTTGCAAAGATCATCAAAAAATATTTTGATGAAACTGGCTCTCATTAGGACCGACTACGGAAAGGAAGGGCAAGAGTTACCTCTGTTGCACAGGATAAAGTTCATCAGAGTTACCAGCCTCAGAAACTGCAAGTTAACAGCACCCTAGATAAGATCCACCTAAATGAAGCCCTCCATTCTGTTGGCAGTCATAATATAAAGTTGTAATATTATCCAGAGATTAAAGTCCTAATATTCATAATATTACAAGAACAAAGTCGTAATATTATGAGAATAAAGTCATAATCTTACGAGAATAAAGTTGCAGAATTTTTGAAAGAAATGTAGTTCTAACTGCTTGGGCTGCAGTTTAGGAATGGAGCACAGATGGAGTGAAAGGAGCATTTTCTGCTCATGATCTGTGAAAGGGCTGCTGTGATTACTATCAGTTGTCTACTTTTATAACCTACTGCTTATTGTTATTACAGTTAAATAATACAGTGTCCAGATTTTCCTGTGGTGGTGTCCCGGTAATCTAGCCTTAGTTTCCTCCTCTGTGAGACACTTCCTGTGTGTAAATGCAGTAAATTCCAGTCATAAATAAAGGAAATAAACCTTTTACTGATACAGGATGACTGTCTGTGTGTTATATAATCTATATCAACATCAAATATACTTGATATGCTTGTGAAGCTTGATATGCACTTCAAAGTTATGATCAATGTGTATATCAAATATATATATTTAAATATACTTGGTTATTTTATTATTCTTTGCACTTATTTGAAAATTATTTTAGTTTGGATTTTGCCAGTCTTTGCTTTCATTTTTGGATTTTTTTGGATTTTCTGTGGATTTTTGTGGATTTTGCTGCTAAAGACTTTTGCTTCTGGAATCTCTCCTTTGCTTCTGCTTCATTTTTTTGGTTCTGATTTTTGGCACACTTTTCACGGGTGGGCGGGGCTTAGAAGAAGGCGTTCCCCTTTAATCTCTATTGGTCACCTACCCTGAACCCTCGTCTGAGACAGACCACGCCCACCCCGCCAGCTTCAAGCGCTCTTCCAAACATGGCGGAGCGAACGGGGTTCAGCTCACAGCAGCACCAGCAGGTACTTTTCCAATTAAATTTCATACAGACGTTATGTTTAATGTTATATTTCTTTTTTAAGTAAGTGTTTAACTCTATTAAGATGCTCATGTTAGCGGGGTGTGCTAAATATCCATGCTTAAATTATACTAGTTATTTAGTGAACACTAACCTACCTAGTCAGTGGTGAGTTAGCTAGTTTACCTAGGTCATCTGGTCAGTGAGTTAGTGGGTTAGCTAAGCTAGTTAGGTTACCTAGTCAGTGAGTTAGCTAGTTAACCTTAACCAGCACTTACTTGGCTTTACCCTGGGGCATAATAACTAGCTTAGCTAACCCACTAGCTCACTGACTAGGTAACCTAACTAGCTTAGCTAACCCACTAACTCACTGACCAGATGACCTAGATTAAGTAGCTAGCTAACTCACTGACCAGATGACCTAGGTTAAGTAGCTAGCTAACTCGCTGACCAGATAACCTAGGTTAACTAGCTAACTCACTGACTAGGTAACCTAACTAGCTTAGCTAACCCACTAACTCACTGACCAGATGACCTAGGTAAACTAGCTAACTCACTGACTAGGTAGGTTAGTGTTCACTAACTAACTAGTATAATTTAAGCATGGATATTTAGCACACCCCGCTCACATGAGCATCTTAATAGAGTTAAACACTTACTTAAAAAAGAAATATAACATTAAACATAACGTCTGTATGAAATTTAATTGGAAAAGTACCTGCTGGTGCTGCTGTGAGCTGAACCCCGTTCGCTCTGCCATGTTTGGAAGAGCGCTTGAAGCTGGCGGGGTGGGCGTGGTCTGTCTCAGACGAGGGTTCAGGGTAGGTGACCAATAGAGATTAAAGGGGAACGCCTTCTTCTAAGCCCCGCCCACCCGTGAAAAGTGTGCCAAAAATCAGAACCAAAAAAATGAAGCAGAAGCAAAGGAGAGATTCCAGAAGCAAAAGTCTTTAGCAGCAAAATCCACAAAAATCCACAGAAAATCCAAAAAAATCCAAAAATGAAAGCAAAGACTGGCAAAATCCAAACTAAAATAATTTTCAAATAAGTGCAAAGAATAATAAAATAACCAAGTATATTTAAATATATATATTTGATATATATTTTTTCTCTTTTGAATTTGCAACATACATGTTTTACTTTTGATTCTTAAAATTTTGATTGTGGATTTTATTTTTTTACGTAAAACTTTTGGCACAAAATTCACTCCATACAGTTGCACCCTAAATATTTGGGCTCTTCAATCAGACGTTTTGCCTTTAAGATGATTTTGCTTGTCAGGATGCGTAGAAAGACTGTTTAAATCTAGTCTATATGTAAATAAATGAATAAATAAAGATCACTCCATGAACAAAACATGAATTTAGGAACCTATTGAATCCCCCGCGAATGATTTCTGTTCAAGGACGCGTCAAGCATTGAAAATTGATGATTACAATTAGAGGACTACTCCAGAAGCTCTCCAGCCGAGCCCAATCAGGGGCAAATTACAAACCAGCCCTGTGCACACTTGATTTAAATTAGCTTCTTTGCTATTAACAGACTGCATTTAAGTGGGGGCGTCGGGTTGCCAAATAATTGCGTATTTGATGTGAATCAGAGCCAGACTGGGCTGTGATTGGAGGAACATAGGGAACAGAACAGGGCCGAGCCGGCAGGCAGGTCTCAGCAGAACAACTGCAACGACTGCTTCAATAAATCCACACAAAAGGAAATGTGCACTGAATCCGGTTTCAGGGGCAACAAGAAAATGCTTAAATTGTGCGAGAATCCTGCGGGCCCTGAGCTGTCAGAGAAAGAGAGCATCTGTTATAGTCCCTTCTGAAAAAGACTGTTTTTGGACAGCGGTGGCTTTCATCAGGCACTTAAGCCATCATCTACTCAAAGCTTGACCCCAGAAAGAGCTTATGGTGGAAACGGAAAAGCCCATCCAAGAATACAGGACACAATTTAACCTCTTAAACTTCCCAGAACCACTAGTGTTTTCAGGCGTTTTCCCTCCTTTAATAACTTTTTACTTTTTCTTATAACGTAAAAACTGCTAGATTGTCTTATGCATTGCTTGGGATGAAGCTATTGAATATTTACTCATCCCTTCATAGATCTATCTATCCATCCACTTTCACATGCACTTCCTTATGGTCTTAAATTGGGCAGCCGTGGTTTAATGTTTTTTGGATACAATCCGGGTTAGCACCCGAACATCCTTTTCAGACAGCTTCCTCTTACAGCGTCCACAGTTAATCCTGTTGGATGTGGTTCATCCTTCTTGGTGGTATGTTGACATTACCCTGGAAACAGTGGCTTTGATACATCACAAAGACTTGCTGTCTTGGTCACAGATGCGCCAGCAAGACGTGCACCAACAATTTGTCCTCTTTTGAACTCTGGTATGTCACCTGTAATGTTGTGTGCATTGCAATATTGTGAGCAAATCTTTGCTCTTACTCTGCTAATTGAACCTTCACACTCTGCTCTTACTGGTGCAGTAATGTGCAATTAATGAAGATTGGCCACCAGGCTGCTCCAATTTAGCCATGAAACCTCCCACACTAAAATGACAGGTGTTTCAGTGTGCAACCCCTGTAGGACTTTCCTTTAAATACTAATACATTAAACACTTTAGGAAAGTAGGAAGATATCGTGGATAATGTAGAGGGGTAATCATCTAACATCCTGACATAATTAATGCTGTTCTTGTCATTGATTACAATCAAATCCTAACAGCAGTGATCCAACAAACTTTGATAGAACGTCTTCCAGGACAGTAGCGACAGTGTCAAACTCATAAAAGCCCTTTTCCAAAGATACAATGAATGAGCAGGTGTCCTATTACTTTTGTCCATAGACTATATGGTTGTTTACAGTTTAAAGCATCCTCTCATGTCTCTCTGAGGTGGTTTCAGACTAGCGCTCCCGATGCTAATCTGCGTCGCTGATGTGATCACATCATCGGCGTGGTCTCTGGGCTGTGAAAGACCATCTGTGCGCTTCTGTTTAATCTCCAACACTGAATATTAAACCAGCTAATCACGCTACATTAGCATGTTATCTGCACGCCCGCTAATCACAGTCGGCTGTGTTAGCATGTTACACAATACGCGTGCTAATGATAATACATTAGCCTCTTATCTATAGAGCTGCTAATCACAGGGCATTAGCATGCTACACACTCTCACACACACACAAGTACCTGAGAGCGGAACCTGTGAAGGCTAGCAACACGGATCACACATTTACTGCTATTTTTAAAACATTTATCATGGAAAAGCTAAACGTGGCTAACACTGACCCAGGAACACCAGATTTTGTGGTTCTAAGTCTAGGTTCTAGGTTTTAGCACCCAGGTTGAAAAATTCAGCTCTGACGGTAGCTGGTTTTTGATGGTGAAGATGGTTGAGAAGCTGGTTATTCAGGTTAAAACATACACAATAAATGTAATCTTGCTAGTTTAAGCAGGTCTTGATTAGCATAGTATGTGCCGTAAAGAGCTGGACTTGCTAGTTAATGTTGATGCTGGTCATGCTGGTCTACCAGCTTGATATCTGTGGTCATGCTGGTCAATCAGCTTTGTTTTGGTTGTCATCCCATTTTGACCAGCATGTTTTTTTCTGTCTTGATAGTTTTGTCAGTTATGCTAATCCTGCTGGTCATCAGTAATGGCATAGTTACATTGAAAAGGTAATCTGATTACCCCTTTAAAAAGTAACTTAGTTACTTTATGGATTACTTGAGTTACTTTTAAGTTTCTGCTTCCTCAACATGACAGTTTTGCCAAAACTCTTCAATTTTAAAATTTTACTGGAAGCTTCGCTCCATCTTTGGAACTTGTTCTCTAAGTGTGCCGCTGTGACTCCAAACGTTTTTTTTGTTTGTTTGTTTGTTTTTTTCCATATTTGACATTGTGTTTTTAAGCTGTGTAGCACTTTGTCTCCAGCACAAAGTGAACAACCAAACTCAAAATGTTGTCATCTTTAGCTCAGAATAGTTTCGGTATTTCCAGCTAGAAAACGTGCATCTCTCCCTTCTATTTTGTGTTTG
Organism: Astyanax mexicanus; assembly: GCF_023375975.1. Taxonomy (NCBI): domain Eukaryota; kingdom Metazoa; phylum Chordata; class Actinopteri; order Characiformes; family Acestrorhamphidae; genus Astyanax; species Astyanax mexicanus. The sequence continues at coordinate 19,009,127 of NC_064430.1, read as the reverse complement.
TGTCGATGTGTGTGTGGAGGCCAGATGCTAGTTTTAGCCTGTTAGCCGTTAGCTTGTTTGCTTGCTAGTCTATTGTTATTTTGGCGTGGTTGCAGCTGACAGTTTTAACAATACAGCAACTTTAAACGTCTTTCTTATATAGTGTCCAATCGGATGCTACAATATCTTTTACAAGAAAAAAATATGCGTGATCTTAAAACATTTAACTTAGGAAATCTAAATGTGGCTAACACTGACCCAAGAACGCCAGACTTTGTGGTTCTAAGTCTAGGTTCTAGCTGTTTGCACCATGGTTGAAAAATGTAACTCTTATGGTAGCTGGTTTTTGATGGTGAAGGGGGTTGAAAAACTGGTCATTCAGGTTAAAACATTCACTATTACACATGGTCTTACTTGTTTTGCAGGCTATCTTGGACAGTCTTGCTTGTCCACTAGATCTTCACGCTGGTCATGCTGGTCTGCTGGTCGGCTGGCTCTGTCTTGCTGGTCATGATCTTCTTGCTGCTTCAAACACTTGATCATGCTCACCATGTCAGTTTGAACATCTGGTAGACCAGCTTGAATTTTCTAGTCATGTTAGTCTTGCCATTCATGCTTGTTGACCGGCTTGGTCTGGCTGCTTATGATGTTCTTGCTGGTCAAAAAGCTTGGCCATACTGGTCGGCCTATAAGCAGGTGTCCCATTATTTTGTCCATATGGTTGTTTACAGCTTAAAGCTCTCAAGATCTCATATCTCTTTTTCTGACTAGCGCTTCTGAAGCTAATCTGACCTGCATGGTTGACTGCATGGTCTTATCGGTCATGATGTTCTTGCTGGTCGAAAAGTTGGCAATACTGGTTGATTGTTGGCATGGTCTCTCTGGTCCTGCTGCACTGTAATCCCGGATAAGTTTAATTTACTTAAAAACATTGAGGAAACCGGTTGCCTTAAAAAAGGTACGTAACGGGTAATGAAAACTTAAGTTAGCATAATTTAGAACATCAAGTTATTACAACTAAAGGGGAAGTTGATTTCCCTTTTCTAATTTTGTTATATTGTAAGACCGGATAAGTTGAGTTTACTTAACCTTTTTTAAGCAGCCAGTTTGCTCAATTTCTTTAAGAACACTTGAGATAGCATAACTTAAAACATCAAGTTATTTCAACTAAAGGGGAATTTGATTTATTTCTAAAGTAGCCCAGGGGGAATCACTACACACTGATGGTGAGTGTTAGTCAGAAACTGTTGGACACACCCAGTATGCAAATAGATTGTGTCAGAAGCCAATAGAAAAGAAGCTGTTCTTGACAACAGGCTAAACTCAGTTATTATAAGTTGGTTCAACTCAAATATCTCAGTTTGAATATACTGTATATGTGTATACATGTATATGTGCCCAGAAATATTCAACTAACTCAAAATAGTTGAGTAATGTTTAGAAATCTCCAATTGTATGTAAAACAGACTTAAAACATTTGAGTTCAAACAACGTATGGATTTACAGTGTGGAAAAAAAATATATATTTTTAATAAAGTCAATTTATGAGGGACTAAAGCACAGTGTTCTGATAATGACCTAAATACATTAAAACACTGCAGCTCTGTGAGACGGATTGAGGTACGAGGTCTGCTGAGGAGTTTGGCAGCTCTGAGATGTGATAAGTGGTACAGGCTATAGCTTAGCTAAAGTTAGCAGCTGCAGATTGTACCAGTCGTTCTCTGGTGTCATTGTGACTCTGAGAAGAACACTTAGATCTCTGACACGCTGAAGGGGAATAACTGTAAACAGCTCATTTAAATGGCTGCGGACGGAGACGGCAGCCGAGTGTACGAGCAGGAAGACCAGCTTCTACTTCCTGTAAACGTAGCCTCACAGGATATACAGTAAATCCATTAGAACCTTACTCCCTACAGATAACATGAAACCCGGTGGAATACACTGTCTATATAATACTCCATAATCATGAGATCATTTCTCATAATCCTGAGAAAACTCATAACTATCATAACTATAAGATACAGCAGGTCATTATTATTAGACAGTAGATATTTAATCAGATGTTTAAGATAATAAGTCATATGTATGACACATTTGGCTTTAAATAGTTCACAATTATTTAGATATCGATTCACATGTTTGATATTAAATTACAGTTATAAGATATGAAATATTAGGTTTAAGATACAATGTCATAAATATGAAACCATATCTTAAACATATGGTTTAATATCCCCTACTATATGACTTAATATCTTAAACATATGATGTATTAAGTCCTCATCATCAAGCCATCAAACCAAGCTGAACTGCTTGAATTTTTGCACTAGGAGTAAAGGCATGAAGTTATCCAAAAGCAGTGTGTAAGACTGGTGGAGGAGAACATGCCAAGATGCATGAAAACTGTGATTAAAAACCAGGATTATTCCACCAAATTGGGAAATTTGGTAGAAATGTTGTCTGTAAAATCAGAGAAACTCATTCAGAAACTGAAGTGGTCTAAATTATTTTTCCAGAGCTGTATATATATATAAGAAATTAGGTCATAATTATGAGATCATACATTTTAGCAATAATAAGTAAAAAGTATGTAATAATGAGCAATAAGAAAATGCTTATTTTAATTCTAAAATAGGTTTTTATATACCACTATTAGCAATACTGATCAAATGAAGATGAATTTAAATGTAAATTCATTTCTGAAATAAATAGCAAACTCTAATAAAACACTGGTCACACTGTATATGATAGAATGTGGAACATGATCAATAAGACTGAAATCTGGCAACCCTGTGGTTATTGCTGTGGCAGTTTTGTGGTATTTAACTTTAGATTTGTTACAACTTGGATCTCATTAATACACACACACACACACACACACACACTCACTCCTGCCCCGTTCACATCAGATCAAGCGTTCCTCGCTGTTCCGTCAGTCTTAAAGCAGGAGGAGGGTGAGGGGTAAGGGGGGGGTTGTCCCTGAGGCCCTACTGGCAGCTCAAACCATCCAGCTGACTGACTGCAGCCTAACGACAGCACTAATTGCAGCACTGATACAGCCAGCACTAATGAAATATTCACACACCACCACCACCAGCACTGACTCTATACATCTCACTACACACACACACACACACACACACACACACACACACACACAGCAAAATCACAGTATTACTACCACCCGATTTATCACTGGCAACTTTATTAGAATCAGCTACCTACCTACTCTTCTGCTTCATCACTGGCCACTTTATTAGAAACACCTATACCCACCTACTCTTGTGCTTCATCACTGGCCACTTTATTAGAAACACCTATACCTACCTACACTTGTGCTTCATTACTGGCCACTTTGTTAGAAACACCTATACCTACCTACTCTTGTGCTTCATCATTGGCCACTTTATTAGAAACACCTATACCTACCTACACTTGTGCTTCATTACTGGCCATTTTATTAGAAACACCTATACCTACCTACTCTTGTGCTTCATCATTGGCCACTTTATTAGAAACACCTATACCTACCTACTCTTGTGCTTCATCACTGGCCATTTTATTAGAAACACCTATACCTACCTACTTTTGTGCTTCATCACTGGACACTTTGTTTGGAATATCTTTTGTCTGTAATCGAGCAAAATTGCAAAAATCTACAATGGAGGTGTTTCTGATAAAGTGGCCAGTGTGTGTTTGTAGTAATGGGAAACCTTGTGAGTTGATTCAGTTACGATTTAGAGTTCTGCAATATGATGCATCTTTTTCGTCTGCACTTGATTTCATTTTTTTTTTTGGTTGCAGGACTGTTTGTTCCTTTTAAAGTAAAGAGTTGTAATGATCCATAATAAATCCCTCTATTTAATAGGCTCTTAGACACAATTTCTATTTAATTGAGAAAAATGTTAGTTAATTCAATTAACCAAATGATTTAATGCACATGCATGTTAGGGTAATATTATAACCAGCTACAAGGAAAGCAGAAACAAGAAGGTGACTATTATGTTATGGCTGACCAGTTTAATGTACAGCTCTGAAAAAAAGAGAAAGAGACCATTTTCTGAATCAGTTTCTGAATCAGTTTATCTGATTTTGTAAAATTAATATTTCTGTTTCATTCTATAAACTACAGACAACATTTCTCCCAAATCCCAATCAAACATATTGTCATTTAGAGCATTTATTTGCAGAAAATGAGAATTTGACTAAAATAACAAAAAAAAAACTCAAATAATGCAAAGAAAACAAGTTCATATTCATAAAGTTTTAAGAGTTCAGAAATCCATATTTGGAGGAATAACCATAGGCGTAGGAACCGGGGGGGATGGGTGGGACATGTCCCACCCAATATTAGAAACAGGTGGATTTGTCCCCCCCAAAAATGATATCAGCTCGCTCAGGTCAGCTGTACTATTAATGAGGAGACAGACCGGACCAATTACGGAGCCGGTTCAGGTATTAAGTCACGCCTCTCAGTAGAAACAGCCAATCAGCTTGCTGGTTTTGCGGCGCGCGGAGCAGAGGCAGTTTGCTGTTGGGGAAGCCCCGCCCCCTCGCTGTGAGATTTAGCAGCGGGATCGGGACGCAGCAGCTTCAGCTGATTTTAAAACAGAGATGAATATACGGAGATTTTACTAAAATAAAGGTAACGATAGGCTAACCACGTAAACTGTGATGATATGTTTCTGATAGCTGGTTAAAAATACACGTCTCTGAATCAGCACACAGTTTAAACCCACTGTGATTAATAAACTGCAGCTGTGTTAGTGTGTAAGCTTATCTTTGGAATTATATGTAATGTTGCCCTGTACCTGATCAGCTAATCACTTTAATTTTCAAACTGTTTATTCATTTAGGATTACAGGACTTACTGTGAGCTATAATGAACGAAAATTGATTTAGCTAACTAGTTAACTAGATGATCGCCAGAATTTCGTACAGTACTTTAAGTTGGTAGTTTAAAGCAGTTACTTAACCCCGATCACTGCCCTAAACTAGTGTTTTCCACCTGATCAGCTAATAAACAGTCATTTACTGAGTTTACCTGTTAAAATCCTTTAGCCCCCTATGGAGCCTAAATTAATCATGTATATCCACCAGAGGAAGCTCTAGAATATGCAGAAAAGTTTTAATATGCAGTAGAATATATAAGAACTGGGTTGAGAAACACTGCTGTAACGTGACTTCTGTTCATTTGTATTTCACAGTAAGACCACATATCCTGACGTTTATAAAAGTCTCTATGAAACGTAAAGTTACATTCTTTTACATAAAAGGACACCATCTTAAGAAGAGCTCTCAGTAGAAAAAAATAAAAGTGCAGGAGAAAATGTAAATATACAACAGAATTGACATGCCAATACATAATAATAATAATAATAATAATAATAATAATAATAATAATAACAATAATAATAATAATAATAATAATAATAACAATAATAATAATCTGTTATATTATTTTAAATATTAGGTGATAACTGAAAATTTTTGTCATATGTATATAATTCAGACATTGCTTGCATAATTTTTCTAACAACAGTAGCTGTAATGTGGAGTAACATGTTTAGGTTGTAAAATCACCTTATAATAATAATTTACTTTTAATTAAAAGTAATTTCCACAAATGTTGTTCTAGGAAACTATTGGGTGGGCTTGGGTTCATATTGGCAAATGTGTCCCCCCCAATATCAAGCCCGCTCCTACGCCCTTGGGAATAACCCTGGATTTTAATCAGTTTTCATGCATCTTGACATGTTCTCCTCCACCAGTCTTACACACTGCTTTTGGATAACTTTATGCCTTTACTCCTGGTGCAAAAATTCAAACAGTTCAGCTTGGTTTGATGGTTTGTGATCATCCATCTCCCTCTTGATTATATTCCAGAGGTTTTCAATTTGGTAAAATTTAAGAAACTCATTATTTGTAAGTGTTTTTATTTGTTGTGGCTGGTCTGAGCTTGATCTGCATAGGAATGTAGTATTATGCATATATTATATTATAATTTATAAGTATATAATAAAAAGTTGCCCATTATAGTTTTATAATACTTTATATACACACAGTAATGGCTTCCCAGAGTGACTTACCTGATGTTTAATACTACTACTACTACTACTACTACTACTAATAATAATAATAATAATAATAATAATAATAATAAGCATGATTTAATTGACATTTATTAAAAGAACATTTACATAATGAACATTACAGAAGACAGTGAAATAGCAGCAAATATAGTGTTATTAAAGCAGTTACATTATGCAATAAAGTGCTTTAGCTGCTATAGAAATGAAAAGAAAATTAAGACAGTGTAAAGAGTAGATATTTTAGATGTTTAGATGTTTTCCCACCTCTAGTTAGTGTAATAAAAGCTGATTGGCTAAGCTTGTTTGTGTTGATGGTGTTGTATCACACAGTTGGCACCATTCTCCTGCTACAGCAGTGTAATCTGAGGTGTTAACTGGGCCGGTCTCGTGACAGGGACGGGTCAGAATTGGAACGGTGAGCTGGTGGGTGGTTGAACCGGTTGTTGACGTGTGAAATAGTGAACATGCCGTGTGCTCACGGACGCGGCCGGGTGTCCAGCTGGCAGAATGATTACACTTTATTATATTTAAATAAAAGCTGGAAATTCGGCTTAATTAGTCATTTAACTGTCAGCAGGAGTGACGTGTCCTTCTGACCACTTTACCACTCAGGTTATTTTTACAGAGCAGTGTGTGTGTGTGTGTACTGGTGTGTGAGTTGGAACATAATTGGAAGTTGCTAGGCAGCGAGTTTTGAGTTCCACTGCGATCGGCCAGTTGGTGTGAAGAGCTCTCGGCCGTCAAACACCCTGATAACGCTCTCTAACTGTGCTGAGAGACCTTCAGAACTACGCCGCCTGACTTTTCATTAAATACCAGCAGAGAACTTTTCATTTTGTTAGTCTTTGTGTTCATTATAAACTTCTGACAACAGTTTGAAAAAAAATAACACTCTTATACATTACAAAAACATACAGCTCTGAATAAAAGGAAGACATCACTTCAGTTTCTGAATCAGTTTCTCTGATTTTGCTATTTATAGGTTTATGTTTGAGCAAAATGAACATTGTTGTTTTATTCTGTAAACTACAGACAAAATTTCTCCCAAATTCCAAATAGAAATATTGTAAATTTAGAGCAATGATTTGCAGAAAATGAGAAATGTCTGAAATGTCTCAAATAGTGCAAAGAAAACAAGTTTCTATTCATAAAGTTTTAAAAGTTCAGAAATTAATATTTGGTGGAATAGCCCTGTTTTTAATCAGAGTTTTCATGCATCTTGGCATGTTCTCCTCCACCAGTCTTACACACTGCTTTTGGACAACTTTATGCCACTCCTGGTGCAAAGTAGTTCAGTTTGGTTTGATGGCTTGTGATCATTCATCTTCCTCTTAATTTTATTTCAGAGGTTTTAAAATTTGGTAAAATCTAAGAAACTTATGTTTTATAAGTTATTTTTTATTTTTTTCCAGAGCTCTTTTTTTGCAAAATCCAGAATTGCAAACTGGATTATGTTATTGCTGGTAGTTGCAGTTAATCTCATTGTATGTCATTCCTACAAAAAAAAATCTATAGACGAGTCGTCAACCACGCTCCTCACAGCTTGATTTAGGGCGTCAGTATGTCTTTGTTATATCATAATAATGGGGAAAAAAGCATGCTTTGTGTGTCTCAAAGCACCTAGAAGGCATGTACTAATTCACTTAAATAGTCATGAGTGTTTTGGGCGTAATCTTAAATAAACCAAACAATCAGCACATCACTTGCCCTTCCCTTTTAGAGACAGGGGCGCTTTGACTTTGGCAGGCTGTTAATGGGCTGGTGATAAACTTAACCTGTGCAACAGATGGAAGGAACTCTTGGAATTGCTTTCATTGGGTGGTTCTGATTAAAGCCAGTTTCATCATAACATTTAATGGTCTTTGCAACTGTACTTTCAAAGTTCTTGATTTTTTTTTTTGATTAATTTACCTTCATTTATTTTTTCCTTTTCTTAGTTCAGTAGTTTTTGCCATAAAATGGATTAGAACATCTCAAATGATCTCAAACACCTAAAGTAAGAGATCAGGATCTTCAAATTAACTCATCACAAATTCAGCACAGCTTTTAACTGAAAGCCTGAATTCCAGGTGACTCCACCTCTTAAAGCCGACTGAAAAAATCCAGACAAGATGTGCAAAACTGTCTAATCTAAGCAAGAGGTGCTTATATTATATTTTATTCTGGTTTGTTTAAAACTTTTTTTGTTTTGTTTTGACTTTTATATTAACTTCCAATGCAGAACATGCAAACCACTGAACTTAAGGTGTCCACATTTTTTACTCATACTCTACATTAACTTATTATAAAGTTGTAGTGACATTAATATCTAGAATAAAGTTCAAATTACAGTGAAGTTCTAATAAAATAAAATACAGAATTAATTAATGTTTTTTTCTGTTTATAAAATTAGTGCTTACTGAAGCAAAACGCATTATAAAAGCAGCATAAAACTGTAAATTAAAAAGAAAGCCGGGTCTCTGTGATTCCGTGTCTCCTGCAATTCCCAGGTACTTCCGAAAAGTGCAGTTACAGGTCCGGAGAGAGAAAAAAAGAGGGAGAAAACGGAGAAAGGAGATATTTTTAAACACCTCTCCCATTTGTTGGACTGTGTTTGCTCTTTCCGTGGAATGGAGGAAAGTGGGACGGCGCTCCAGAGGGGACGGCCTGCAGGGAGGCCTGAGCGAGGAATACACACCAAAACTCCTCCAGAGACCTCGGAAAAGAGAGAGGGAGAGAGAGAGAGAGAGAGAGAGGGAGAGAGGGGACAGGAGAGTAATAGAGGACCGCTGGCTGTGTGTGATCTCTCATTAGAGATCTGAATCAATACTGCGGCTTCTGTACTTGACTTTTCTCCCTGATGGCGCTGCAGAACTGCCACGAACGCAAAAACAACAAAACTCTGCTTCATTGTTTACTCACCTGCAGACTGCATTAAAGCTACAGTCACCCCGTATATTACAGCTACAGTCAGTCTATATCAATGTTTCCCTCTTTATGAACGATTCAATACGATTGTATAGTAAAAATACTAACTATATATATTTAAGGTGCGACCAGTCTATATATTAAAGGTTGATACAATCTATATCTTAAATGTACAGCCAGTCTATATTAAAGGTAAAACCAGTCTGTATTCTAAAGGCATAGTCAGTCTTTAAACTAAATGTACAGTCAGTCTAATAATTTAAGGTAGAAATAAAATTGTCTGATTATTAAAGGTATATCCAGTCTGTATCTTAAAGCTACACTTGGTCAGTCTATATATTAAAGGTAAAGCCAGCCTATAAAGTAAAGATACAGTCAGTCCACATGTTAAAGACAAATTGAATTTTATGTATATTAAGGTTACAGGCACTCTGCAAACTAAAAGTACAGTCAGTCTATACATTAAAACTACACTCTGTTTGCATATTAAAGCTACAGTCAGTCTGTATCTTAAAGGTACTATAATAATGGTGCAGTCAATCTGTTTTTTAAAAGTACAGAATGTTTGTATTTTATAGGTACAGACAGTCTGTATATTAAAGGTTAAGCCAGTAAGTATATAAAATATACAGTCAGTCTATTAAATATATTGTATATTAAAGGTAAAATCAGTCTGTGTATTAAATGTACAGTTAATCTCTATATCAAAATACAGTCTGTAAGCACGTATATTTTTAAGGTACTATACAGTCTGTATATATATGTAAGGAACAGTCACTTTGTACATTACATTTACTTAAAGGGGTTGGACAATGAAACTGAAACACCTGCTTTTAGAGCACAATAATTTATTGTCCCAATAAACAGTTCTGGTGGAAACAGTTGAGTTGAGGTGCACATTGAATTTGAGCAGGTTTTATGTTTTTTAGATACAATCCGGGTTAGCACCCGAACATCCCTTTCAGAAAGCCCACAGTTAATCCTGTTGGATGTGGTTGGTCCTTCTTGGTGGTATGCTGACATTACCTTGGATACCGTGGCTCTTGATACATCACAAAGACTTGCTGTCTTGATCACAGATGCGTCAGCAAGACGTGCACCAACAATTAGTCATCTTTTGAACTCTGGTGTGTCACCCATAATGTTGTGTGCATTGCAATATTTTGAGCAAAAGTGTGCTCTTACCCTGCAGACGAGGGAGGTTAAGGAAGAGTTTCATATGCAGCATCATATACTCAGAGAGACCTATAGTATTTCACAAGAACAAGAAAAAGTGGATTTTTGCAGAAGGAGACCTTTAAGTGTTACCATCTGCTTAGATTAAGAGAGTTAACTATACACCCATAAACCTCTCTCTTTCTCTCTCTCTCTCAGGCTCTCAGCAGGTGGTGTGTCCTCTGAACCACATGCAGTGTGTTGGCTCACACAGGTGTGTCCCTTTCTCCAAGGTGTGTGACGGGGTGGCGGACTGTGAGGACGGCTATGACGAGGGCGTTCACTGCAGAGGTGACACACACACAAATACACACACACACACACACACACACACACACACACACACACACACACACGTTTGTGGACATAGCTGAATGCATACCCAGGTATAGAGCTGTATGTAGAGTTGGATATATAAATAGACATATGCATATGTCTGTGAATATATAGTTGGATAAATAAATGTGGGTGTGCATATATATATATATATATATATATATATATATATATATATATATATATATATATATAATTACACATATATAACTACAGACGATATATTGCTTTGTATAGTTGGACATATAGGTGGATATTAAGTGATTATGCTGGTGTATGCTGGTGTGTGATTTGTGTACTGCTTTGGTTAAAGCTGTACTGTTGTGCTTTTTGTTATTTAGCTGGAGTGTATGGAAGGTAAATCCTGCCAAAAAAAAGTTAAATGAAAACACTAAAATGAAAATGCAAATATCATTTTGCGCTTCCTTTTTTCCAAGTATGTGTGCAAAATATTATAACAAATCTAAAAACGAAAATTAAATCACTTCATTCGCAATTAAATTTTTACTTGAGCACAGGTCATATGTGATAAAACCAATTTTAAAGATAAAAGATAAAACCAAATTTAAATAAAAAAATTTAGCATACAGGTATTTGACAGTCAAATCTAAAATGAAAAAGCATATGAAATTAATTTTTGTCATATATAACCCATGCTCAAATGAACAATTAAATTGCAAATGAAGTGATTTGATATAGCTCTGACCAGGAAATATAGCTGTATATGCAGTTTATAGCTGGATATATAGCTGAATCTGAATTGTATATATCTGGATATATATGTGTGTTTGATGAAGCGTGTACTCACACACTGAAAGTGATTCTGATGAGATAGGATCTCACTTGCAGTGCTCAGGTTCTTCATGTTCCGAATATTTTAGTGATGTTTTTGTGTTAGCACCTATCACGGCTCTCAGGAACTCGCTAATGAGCTGAAGATTTCAGGCAGGTGTGTCTGAGCAGCAGAAACACTGAAGTCTGAGGAAATGAAATGTGGAAACGCTGGTTACTGTGCTGTTCTGGCTTCTGCTATTAATATGTAAAACACCTTATGCTTATGCAGCTATTTTATTCATACTGAGTCCTTCATACAGTACATTGTATAACTGTGTGTGTGTGTGTGTGTGTGTGTGTGTGTGTGTGGGGCCGAGAACACCCTATAGTACTCAAAGGGCCCTATTTTAGCGATCTATAGTGCACTGGTCAACTGCATATTCAGGCAGCTGGATTTAGTTGAGCTTCAGTTGGCGGACAGATGGTGTTACGTCCAGACCCTGAGACAGCAAAGCAGCCCCAAACCATGATGCCCCCTCCACCATGTTTCACAGTTGGGATTAGGTTTTGACGATGGTGTAATGTGTCTTTTTTTTCCAAACATAGCGTAGTGTGTTCCTTCCAAACAACTCAATTTTGGTCCACAGTATATTTTGCCAGTAGTGCTGTGTGGTTTTGTGGACTGCAGTGGCTTCCTTCGTGGTGTCCTCCCATGAACTCTTTTTAAACATTCTTGTTTTATGTTTTCATTATTGTAGATTTGTTAACAAAAATGTTAGAATGTGACAGAGATTTCTATAAGTCTTTATGTGACAAGATTCTAGGATTCTTCCTCACCTCATTGATCATTCTGCGCTGTGCTCTTGCAGTCATCAGTGCTGAACTTTTTCCATTTGTAGACCGTCTGTCTGTCTTACCGTGGACACATGAACATCAAGGCTTTTCGAGATACTTTTGTAACCCTTTCCAGCTTCATGCAAGTCAACAATTTCTGAACATAGGTTTTCTAAGAGCTCTGTTGTGCAAAGCATAACTTACATCAAGCAATGCAGGGCAGCTTTAACCAATCTTTGTAATGGGTTGGAGTGCTACAGATAGGTGGCACTCCAGCCCAGAGAGTTGTAGAACCCAGTGGCAGAACAGTAGATCTCAAAGCAGGTAAACTCAAGAAAAAAGGGAAATAATAATAATAATAATAATATATAATCGTTAATATATATATTAATAGGATATATAATATTATATTTCCTTATATATATACATATATATGTATATATATTTGTCCTTATTAAACCCCGCTCCACGCGGGGATTGAACCCAGGCTGTCGCGGCCGCAGCCCAATGCTCTAACCGCTGAACCAGCGAGCAGATTGGGATGCGGCGCTTTAATCGCCTTATAAGGCTCCACCGAAAGGGGCGGAGCAACGAAAACGGGCGGAGGAAAAAACCGGTGGGAAAACAAACCTCGCGCCGAGCGTGAGTGAGAGAGAGGGGGAGAAAACGTAAATAAAGATCGCCTAGGAAGTGCGGCTACCTCTTATAAAACGAGGTGAAAACAAAAGAGCTTCCAAGCTAAACAAAGAAGTGAACTGGGGTTCTTATGGATTAAACGCTGCTCCACCAGAGAGGAGAGGAACAGCGAGGGGAGAGAAAAGGTGAGCACACCGCGTGCCTCGCGGGCTGCCACACACACACACACACACAAACAAACAAAGACTCAGAGAACAAGAGGAGAGCGGTGGAGCACACAGCTCTACACAGCCACACCAAACTCGAGAGGGAAATAAAGGATAGAAGCAGAAGGGAAATGAGAGCCGGAGCTCAGAGAAAAATCGGGCATAGATTCGCTCTCATGAGCTTCAAAGATCCAGCCCCGAGGACCTGAATCTCAGGGTTTATATAGGGGCAAACCCAGGTGGAGTGGATCAGGTCTGATTAGGGGCTCAAGACCTCCCCCTGGCGGCCGAAGAAGCACTCGGCCGGCCCCTAGCCATTACAATCTTATTAAACCCTGGCTTCAATTAGCTCATGGAAAACTCATCAGCCTAGGGGTTCACATATTTCTCCCCATCACTGTAAATTTTAGCATGTTGTTTCAATAAAACCATTCAAACATAATTTTTCTGTGTGTTATTTATTTATGCAGACTACGTTTGTCTATTGTTGTGACTTAGATGAAGATCAGAACACATTTATTGACCAATTTATGCAGAAAGGCAATACATTTTTTACGCAACTGTATATACTGCCTTGAAGTGAGATCATTTTACTTGCTAAGATGTGTGTTTTTTGCAGTGCACAGAGGAGCAGGTTTATAACACTGGTGTGGTGGTGGTGCATAAGGTGTTAGTATGTGTTGTGCTGCTGCATACACAGTGGATCAGACACAGCAGGGCTGCTTGAGCTTTTAAACGCCTTAAAAAGGTTCACCAACATTATCACCCACAGTGGACAGTGCAGTAAATGGTAATGATTTTGACCATCAGTGTCTGGCTATAATTGTCAGAGTACTGAACAGAGAAATGTAAAATTAATACAGGATGGTTTTTGTGCACAAGTGTGTGTGTGTGTGTGTGTGTGTGTGTGGTCTCTCGCTGCACCTGTCACAAATGAACACTCATGACTCATTTCCATTCATACCAAATACTGATTCTACTGAGAGAGAGAGAGAGAGAGAGAGAGAGAGAGAGAGAGAGAGAGAGAGAGAGATGGAGAACAGGATCAAAGAGGAGAGAAAGTGAGTGTATGAAAATACATGAGGAATCCTGTGTGCTGGTGTGCTGATGGGAGAGGCTGGGCAGAGCTGATATCATACTGGTGTGTGATTTGTGTACTGGTTTGGTTAAAGCTGTACTGTTGTGCTTTTTGTTATTTAGCTGGAGTGTATGGAAGGTAAATCCTGCCAAAATAAAAATGAAATGAAAACACTTAAATAAAAATGCAAATATCATTTTGCACTCCCTTTTTTCCAAATATGTATAAAAAAATATTATGACAAATTTAAAAACGAAAATCATGATTGGTGTCAAGAGATTGAATAATCTCTCATTAATACGTTTTTTTATTTTTTTATATAATTTAGCTATGTTGGAAGCTAAATAATTAGCTTTTCTGTTAGCTACATTGTTAGCTTATTTATTAGCTTTATTGTTAGTTAACTACATATTCAACCGTGTTGTAAGCTAAATACTTTGCATTTCTGTTAGTTTTATATATATATATATATATATATATATATATATATATATATATATATATATATATATATATATATATATATATATATATATATGCCTATAGACCACTAAAATAGGGCCTGTATTGTTATATTGAGTGGTATATTTTAGGTAAGTTATTAGTTAAGTTGTTACCCATTCGGTACTTTGTTAGCTATGTTAGTAGCCCTATCATTACTAAAGTTGGGTTCATTGTTTCAAATTTAATATTTTATAAAAAGTGGATGATATATATTAATTATATTATCGGTAATAAACTGTCCTTTTGATCAGTGGTGTGTTTTATGCTAAACGCCACACCAGTTCTATGTGAATAAAAAATAAATTCTTAGTTTTTTTGTATTATTGTATTGTATTATATGAAAAAAGAACATAAAGGTATAAAACCCTGTCCTCTATTTTATCTCTGTCACACACACACACACATAGATGCATGCACACGTACACACACACACTCTTCTATTCTATTTTCTCAATCCTCCGGTGGCCTACCGTGGTCACTGTGAGCGAGGCTCCAACTCTCAGTGGTCCCAAAGAAGCAAGAACACACACACACACACACACACACACACACACACACAAAGTCACACACTCACACTCTCTCACACACTCTCTCATACACACACACACAAAGTCTGGGATGTTGTGAGGAATAATGGATCAGCAGGAAGCTGAAATGTATTTACAATCACTCCCACTGTTCAAGGACAAACGCCTCCAATCTCACAGTTCAGCCGTCCACAGCTAACACACAGCTGACACTCAGCTTCTGCAGCTCCTGGTCACTCTCAGACCAGCGCTCACTCTGACCTCAGCTCTCCCTCTGAACTGTAACGTCTGCAGATTCAGAAATCTCAGCCAAAAAGCTCAAATCAAACTAGAAAAGGCAGAAATTTCCTGAAGAAAATGCCTAGTGACTTCACACTGCCCACAGCTCACACAAAAAGATGCTAGGGTGGCTAACAAGACACCTTAACTGGTTCTTAAGATATTGCTAGTGGTTACTATTACAGATGGTACTGATCCAATTCTACAGCTCTGGAAAAAGACCACTTCAGTTTCTGAAGGTTAACATAAACATTGAAAATCAATTACACTCAGTTTAATGTAATGTTTTTACAGTTATGGGTTGTTGGGATTTGGCTTGCTATGGTATCCTAGGTTTTTATGATAGCTCTGATAGTTTAGGTGGTTGCTAGGCTGTTGCTAAGTGGTTGATATGGTGTCCTAGGTGGTTTCTGCAGCATTGCACTTGGTCTGCTGTTGTCCAGTGGTTGCTATGATTTTGTTTAGCAATTGCAATGATATCCTACATTATTAGTGTGGGGTTGATGTGACGTTTTAATTGAAATGGTATGATTTCTCCTAAACAGCTGCTATTGTATCCCAAGCGCTTGCTTTGAAGTCGCAAGGAGGCTGCTCTACCATTCATTGTGGTTGCACAAAAAAAACAATGTTTTACTCACTCTAGCCAATCTGGATGGAGCTCATTTGCATATATAAGTCTTAAAAGCACAGTAACAGAAACATGCTTAGTTTGTTTAGTTCTCCAGATGCATCCAGATGCATAAGATACCACCTCAGTTTCTGAATCAGTTTCTCTGATTTTGCTATTTATAGGTATGTGTTTGAATTAAATGAACATTGTTTTTTTATTCTATAAACTACAGACAAAATTTCTCCTAAATTACAAAGCAAAATATTGTCATTTAGAGCTTTTATTTGCAGAAAATGAGAAATGGCTGAAATAACAAAAAAGATGCAGAGCTTTCAGACCTCAAATAATGCAAAAAGAAAAAGTTCATATGCATTAATATTTAAGAGTTCAGAAATCAATATTTGGTGGAATAACCCTGGTTTTTAATCACAGTTTTCATGCATTTTGGCATGTTCTCCTCCACCAGTCTTACACACTGCTTTTGGATAACTTTATGTCACTTCTGATGCAAAAATTTAAGCAGTTCAGTTCAGATCACAAGCCATCAGTTTGATGGCTTGTGATCATCCATCTTCCTCTTGATTATATTCTAGAGGTTTTCAATTTGGTAAAATCAAAGAAACTCATCATTTTAAAATGGTCTCTTAATTTTTTCCAGACATGTATAACAGCAAAACACATTGTGGGCGGGGCCTAGAGAAGTCTGTTGTTGCTTAATCCTGTCCTTAAAAAGGACAGTGGTGTTTTTGGCCTAGTGTGTGTGTGTGTGTGGTCTCTCTCTTTGATCTATGGCAGAGGGGAGTGAATCATGCCTGCAGTAGCAGCCTGTTATTATCATATTAATATTAATGAGATGAGGTGCTATACTGGATACTGGATTTACCTCCACTAACCTCAGCGAGGGTAAATTTAGAACCATCTGTCTCCCTCTTTTTCTCTACCTCCCTCTCCCTCTCTCTCTCTCTCTTTCTCTCCGCTGTCTGGTGTTTATCAGATTGATCAGATCAGTCTGAGTGCTCTCTGACACAGCGGGGAATCTTGGGATTGCAGGTGAAAAGGTGTTGATGTGATATTTCCTCATATCTCCATGGATATGCGCTTCACTGCTGACGTCTGGAGTCGATTGATAGCGTTAGATCGCAGGGCACCAGTGGAGCTCTATAAAGACCACTGCTTAAACATAAGGGGGGCAGGTTCCCAGGCAGGGATTAAACTTAGCCTTGGACTACACAGCATTGGAAATGCACTCCTGAATAAATGGGTCCACACTCAGTGTTGATTTTGGGCTCGGTTGGGGAAGGAAAGATGTTTTTTTTATGATTTTACTTGGATATAAACACTCACACGGTGAGGAAGAGTGCTTTTGGGATTTTGCGATGCATGGCATTTCACCGCGCAGTAGCTCCTACAACCCACCAGAAGATTTTTCTCTATGAAGGCCAATGTGAAATGCACTATATTGCCTTGTGTTTGGTGATGTAAGGCTTGGATGGAGCTGCTCGGCCATGGAAACCCAATCCATGAAGCTCTCTATGCTCTACTGTTCCTGAGCTGAAGTTGAAGGCCACGTGAAATTTGGAGGTCTGTAGAGATTGACTCTGCAGAATGTTAGTGACCTCATGACAGATGTTATGCTTATTTAAAGGTCTCCATCTGCTAAAATCCACTTTTTCTTGTTCTTTGTGAAATACAATAGGTCTCTCTTAATTGTATGTGCATGCTGCATATGAAACTGTTCTTCAACCTCCATTGTCTGCTGTCGCCTGTGTGAGCGCCCTACGCAGCTACCCACGTTTATACTTCTATGTGCACATCTCCACTTTAGTTTATATTGTTTAAAGGTGGGAATGTGTGGACCAATGTGTGGACAATGGACCTATTAAAGCTACTGCAGTCCGGGTATCCTGATTCGTAGTTACATTTCTGGGGAGGTGCACGTCAGGCTATGGCATAGGCTACAGCATAGGGTACAGTATAGGGTACATGGCTATGTACAGAGTATGAATATGCTATGTTGTAGGTTTGCAATGGAGGTATAAACTGGTCTCACACTCTTGACACTATCCTAAAGAGGTAGATTCAAACCAACCTGATCAACTGAGGGTGAAGGCAATTTTACCACATGTTGCTATAGCATCATAAGGAGAAGATTTAGGCAAAACAATCTATTTTGACAAAACTGTTTAATATTTTATGAAAGTGGTGTTATTATGGTTAACTGCCTGGCCTGTATGTTGTAGGCTGTAAGAGCAAGCCCCATTTTCTGAGCTGCTATCTCTGTTTTCACTAAAGCATTTTCTTTTTCCATCAAATTTTAATTGTATGTAACTTAACATGGCAATAAAATTCAAAGTACAGCTACAGTATTGTGCAAAGCAATTGATACAGCAAAAAAAAAAAAAAAAAACTGGAGTCACTCAGCTCCAGTTGCAATCTCCCACTACTACCGTTTACGATCACATGACACTACACACAACACTACCAGGAAGCCAATCACCTGAATATTGACTTCCCCTGTTACAATCACTATTTATACACCATTACTTCACTTACTCCTCGCCAAGGATTGACAGAATTATCCTGTATAAAATGTTTTTCTCCTGACAGTGTTTACTCTCTCATTTCTAACCTTGTTTTCTATTTACCGACCCTAATTTTTGCCTTCCAATTGATATTACCTTTCTGTGTATGCGCCTGTAGACTGTTTCCCGTGTATGGTATGTTTACTCCCTCTTGCTGCTGTTTACCGGTGTTGACTACTCTCTGTGAGCTACCTTACATCTGCGTGTGTCTGAGTTCTGTCCAGCCATGACAAGTCTTCAGTAAACATTACTTACAAAGAGTTGAAACAAGGAATTATCTCAAATTATCCAAGTAAATTCACCTTCTACAGGCTTACAGTGTATGTGCTTGGACTAAAATCAATACCAAATGGTGTAGTATCGCTCACCACCAGACTTTAGGGAGTGTAAGCTGGCATTAGGCTCTGGATCTGCTTATTACGTCTCCTCACGACTGACTAAACTCCAGGAAACAGAGAGGAGGAGTGATTTCCCCCGAGAGATCATAAAGAGGAAGAACGCTTTCAAACACGAGCGCTCGTCTACCTCTTAGCATCGCGCCACAATGCACTAAAGAGTTCCATCTTTAGACCTGAGGAAGGGCTGTGTTGTTTAGTCTGCAGCGTGTGTTCTGTTTGCTGTTGCGTCTGCGTGTGTTTCTGCCTGTTATTTTAGCTTCCTCTGACTGAACTGCGTGTTTTTTATGAGGGGCGGAGAAATTTCAGCACCGTTCACTGAGGGACGTTCATCAGGAATACACACACTGTGTGCACTGTACCAGCACAGCCCAGAAACATCTACATACTATTGTGCTTCATCACTGGCCACTTTATTAGAAACACCTATACCTACCTTATCTTGCGCTTCATCACTGGCCACTTTATTAGAAACACCTGTACCTACCTACATACTTTTGTGCTTTTTTACTGGCTGCTTTATTAGAAACACCTATACCTACCTATTCTTGTGCTTCATCACTGGCCAATTTATTAGAAACACCCTCAAATCTACAATTGTGCTTAATTGCTGGACACTGTATTAGAAACACCTATACCTACCCACTCTTGTGCTTCATCACTGGCCACTTTATTAGAAACACCTATACCTACCTATTCTTGTGTTTCATCACTGGCCACTTTATTGGAAACACCTACACCTACCTGAATACTCTTGTGCTTCATCACTGGCCACTTTATTAGAAACACCTACACCTACCTACATACTGTTGTGTTTTATCACGGGCCACTTTATTAGAAACACCTATATCTACCTATATACTCTTGTGTTTCATCACTGGCCACTTTATTAGAAACACCTATACCTACCTATTGTGCTTCATTACTGGCCACTTTATTAGAAACACCTATACCTTCATCATTTGCCTCTTTATTGTGCTTTGTTAGCATGTCTTTTGTTTCTTTGGCAGGAACACACTCAGGCTCCTCCTCTTGTATCTGTGTGTGTGTGTGTGTGTGTGTGCGTGCTGGGTGTAAATTATGAAGTGTTGATTGGAGACTAAAGGCAGCAGACGTGTTTCACAGCTCTGCTCGTTTTTCCCGGCGCTCCAGCAGCCCTGACGTTTATTTATTCATTTATTCGTTTGTTTGCTGGTTAATATTTATTTCTCTCTATTATGAGCGTAAGCTTGTGTGGCGGCTGCTTTGACTGGGCTGTGTCTAAATCATCTGTCCGACACCGCGTTTCGCTGTTACTGGCTTTTCTGTTCCAGACCTAAATATCCCTCCGTCTGATCCGGGCAGGATTTAAAGTTTTGGCTGGAGTGAAGCTGGAATTGCATGCAGTAGAATGATGGAAACACTGTTTTTTACTGTACAGAGCAAGGAGCAGCGCAGTTACCGCTCATTACCTGCTGAGTAAATATTATCTCATTAGCTACATGCTTCGGAAATAAGACCCATTACAAAAAAATAAGTTACATTTGTGTATTTACATATTGGAATTCCATATGTTTTCAGTGCAATTGATTAGAGTTTTTGTTACATCTGTTAAATTATGTGTAGTTACATTTCAATTACCGGTTGCATAAAACACCTTAAGCAAATTGTTTCCCTTAAACTTCGCTTTTAACAATCCCTTAAAGCTGAATGTGTTACAGAAAAAAGCCTTAAGTGTTATCTAAGGGCTTTTTTAAGGGACACACCTTAAATATTGCCTTAAGTATTATATTTCCCTTTAGTAATCCCTTAACTTTATTGCATAAAGTGCTTTAACTATCTATTCCCTTAAAACAGTTTTTGGGAACGCAAACCTTGCCTTCACTCCTGAAAAACTGAGAATATTGTTGAGTTTTTGAGCTTAATGAGCTATACAGCCTACAGTTATTAATTCATCAAACAAGAGTGCCACAATTATGTTCAATTCAGTTAAAAAACAGAAAACAGATCTACAGGCACATTCAGAGAGATGTTTTCAATCATGTTACAATCTATATGTTAAACAGTTCTCAAAATTAAAAAATAAATTATCTAGCAGCACTGGTTCTTACAGTTATTCATAGTTAAGTGAATTATCTGAGGATCCTTAATCATGCAGCAAGATAATGAGCCAAAACCCACTGCAACCTGGAAAAGCATCAATGGTATTTTAAATGTATCTGTTCCGATACTTTGCTCAAAGGAAAAATGTGTGGGTTCAGACAGAAGGTGCTATTTTCTGAACTACTTATCAGATCCATATGTAAATACCTGGAAATAAAAACTGAAATGTTGATCTTTTGACTTGTATTCTTCTTTTCATGACAAACCCAAATGTTTTTGGTCTACAGCAGAAAAAATGGGATCAGCCCCAATACTTTTCAATACTTTTGGCTGGGACTATAGTTATTGTTGTTATTCCACCACTTGTTATCTTTGAGTAATTGTTTTTTTCATATGTTGTTCATGTTCATATTACTTCCAAATGACTCCTATCATCTAAAACTTATAATAAGCATATTTTAAATGTCTGAATTTCTTTCAGAACATCTGTATCTGTTTCATATTTATCTGAAGCCCAACGATTGGTCCTCCTTTCTAATTATAAACTGCTCTACTCTTCTTGGTGGGACTCGGCAGGGTGTAGAATCACTGGTGTCCTCCAGTGGCCTTCTGGGCACACATACCACCTTAATGATGGAGTCTGGAGACAGCCCTGCAGAGTGTGTGTGTGTTTGTGTGTGTGTGTGTGTGTGTGTGTGTGTGTGTGTGTGTGTGTGTGTGAATATATGTAGTGACAGATGTGTTAGAAAGCCAGCGTCCAAAAATGGGGTTCCATTTTTGTCACAGGAGAAGATGCTCTCTCAGGATATGTTGACAGTGTCGCTCTGGTTCGCACAGCCTCTGGGTTCCTGTTCCAGTGGAGGTTCTCGAGGGGAACCAGAGCTTGACTCTGATGCTGTTTTTGTTTGGTTGGCTGCTGGTTCATTTATCAACAGGCCTCCTGTGAGCACCATTCCAGACATCCCATCCTGCAAAAAACTCGTTTCAGAGAGGTAGCTCCTTCAACACTCACACAGAAAGATCATTGGTCCAATAAGCACAAAGAGAAGCCAATCAGGATGCGATATTTGTCACTCTCTCACTATGTGTGTTCCTCTCTCGCTATCAGGGAGCACCTATTAAAATGTGGGACACTCCCTGACCTTCTGTGAGAGTTGGGATGCCATTTAGAGTACTGTAGTGTGCTGAAAGTGTTGATGGTCTTGGGTTCTAAAGGAGCATTGTTCAGCTGGGCTTCTGCCTGTATGAGTTACAAGGTGCTGGTGGAGGGTTGCTCACAGCAACCAGCTAAAAATATCTAACAATAAGGTGCTAATTTTCACCACATTTAGCCACTTTGGAGGGTTTTCCAGCATAACCCACTTTAACCATTTAAGGTCATGCCACAGCATCTTAATCAAATTTTGACTAGGCCATGGCAAAACCTTATATTTTAAACCATTCAGAGGTGGATTTTCTGTTCTTTGGGTCATTGTCCTGCTGCAGAACCCAAGTACGCCTGAGCTTGAGGTCACAAACAGACAGCCAGACATTCTTAGATTGGTTTGAATTGTTTTTTTTCCTATAATAAATGAAATTGTTATTTAGAAAGTGTTTTTTTTTTATGTTTACTCAGGTTATCTTTGTCGGATATTAAAGTTAGTTTGATAATCTGAAAAATGCAAGTATGACAAAAATGCAAAAACTACTAAAATCTGTAAGGGGCAAATACACTAATAAGCTCACCAGCTAGCCGACTCTGGTTGCTCAGACTCGAAGAGAGGGTGCAGCTATGTTAAAGGAGAAATCCAATTTGAAATGGACTTGGGTTGTGGTGAAACATGATAACAAGTACAGACTTTTGTGGAATAGCCCACCTCCATTTACCCCCAGCATTCCAAAATGCAGCACTTTTAGACGATTCTTGCAACAAGCTTACAATGCTAATGATAGGGGCATAACCCTATGTTAGCCATGTAAAGATGTTTTTATACCAATTAAAACATTAAAGTAGCTCCACACTTCATTAGTGGAAGAAATTCTGTGGGAATGCATGAATATTATGGACATATTTTCAGCAACATCTGGATTTCATGCATTTCCATTGAGTTATTTTGGCAATCTGTTCCCCTATCCTAACTATTTATTCATTCTCATCAGTTATTTTATCGTGACTTTTTTATTATCTGTGCACTTTCAAAGTCCTTACTGCCTCATTTTAAAGGTCAAGAATTCTACCAATGAAGTGTGGAGCTACTTTGAGCTAAGTAATGGTGTAAAAATAGTGATTTCTTTGCATGAGTAATACTATACCCCTATCACTAGCATTGTAAGTCTATTGGGAGTAGCGACTAAAACAAATGTATTTTTGAATGCCGCGGAAATTGGAGGTTGGCTATTCAACAAAGTTTGCACTCATTATTATGTTTGTCTAAACCCCAAGTCCATTTCACACCATACTGTATTTCTCTATTAACCTTGTGATTGGTCGGGGTTCTCCTGACATCAGCCTGATCCACTTTTAGACCCACCTATTCTACATCCAGGTGAAATAATGAGATTTATTAGATTTTAGGAAGATACTCATAAGAGTGTGAGTCAGAGTATGAGTAAGAGCCAGATTAACCCAATTAGAAAGAAAACTCAGGTTTGATTCTCAGGAGCTTTAATCTGCCCACCCTGTCACAGTAAAATGTCATGGTAATTGGTATTCATTGAAACAGAACAGGGTCACCATGAACCAAAATGCCATTTTTCTCAAAAAAACTAAATCCACTAAATACAGTGATAAATACAGTGGCTTGCAAAAGTATTCATAGCTCTTGAACTGTTTTTATTAACATTTTGTCACCTTACAACCACAAACTTAATTGTATTTAATTGAGATTTTAAGTGATACACAATCGCAAAGTAGTACAAAATTGTGAAGTGGAAAAAAATGATTCATGCTTTTCAAAATTGTAATCAAATAAAAATCTGAAAAGTATTCAGCCCCCTGTATCTATACTTAATAGAGACACTTTTCACTGCAATTGCAGCTGCAAGTTGTTTGAGGTGAATCTCTATCAGCTTTCTTATCTAGAGACTGAGATTTTAGCCACTCTTCCATAAAGGCCAGAGTTGTGGAGGCGACGACTTATAATTGTTTTTCCATTTTTGAATGACGGCTTGAACAGTGCTTAATGGGATGCTTAAAGCTTGGGATGTGTTTTTATAACCCAACCCTGCTTTAAACGTCTCCACAACTTTATCTCTGACCTGTCGGGTGAATTATTTAGTCTTTATGCTGCTGTTTGTTCATTAGTGTTCTCTAATCAGCCACTGAGGCCTTCACAGAAAATGTGTTTACATTTAGTGTATACTGAGACTAAATTAAACTTAAGCTCGACTCTATTATTATGTATAATTAATTTAGTGACTTCTGAAGGCAGTTAATTACACTATTTTATTTAGGATTTAGAATTTCAGAGTAACACGTTTCAGATTTTTATTTAGTGAAAGTTTTGCAAGACCCTGAAGTTAAACAAATTCTAATAATGTTTTAGTTCTGTATGTGGAGGTTTGATATTTTAACTGTTTAATTATGCAGAGAATTTTGTAACTGAGGTGGAATTACCCTTTAATCATGGTCCTGGGACCCAACTTCCCTGAACAATTTAAAGTATTGTCTGATATATAGATATAGTGTGTGTGTTTGTGTGTGTGTGTTTGTTTGAATGTTTGTATGTGTGTGTGTGTGTGTGTGTGTGTGTGTAGGTCAGCAGGGTTCCTCCCCACAGATTGCTGAGATAAATCTCCTGCATGACTCAGTTGGATCTGGGCTCTAATGGCCTCCCGCAGGCCGGAGGTTATTATGAGCTGTGTATGAGCTGTAACACTGAATTGTGTGTGTGTGTGTGTGTGTGTGTGTGTGTGTGTGTGTGTGTGTGTGTGTGTGTGTGTGTGTGTGTGTGTGTGTGAGTGAGTGTCCATATGCTGGGTGTCAGTGTTCCTGCACCCCGTGTTCTAACAGATACCGCACTGTGCATGAGGGTAAATGATGAAGCTGACCCATTTCTGCTGCTCTCATCCCTCTAACAGTTCCACAAAGAACAGAGAGCGTCCAGTTTGTCACTGAGGGCAGTTTTCACCACTAGTTACACGTCTGGGGACTTCTGAAGTGAAGGAATGTTCGATTTTCACTGTTACACTGTTATTTTCCAACAAAGTAATATCTGTAAAATTCCAGTTAACATAAAACAGCAGTATAGTGTATGTTTACTTGTGTGGGTCTAGATCAAAACGCCATATGTCAGTACAGAATTGGGGGGTATTAGTTCGAATCCCAGTCATGCAGCTTGCCTTCAGCTGCTGGAGCCCTGAGAGAGAGAGAGAGAGAGAGAGAGAGCACATTTGGCCTTGCTCTCTCTGTGTGAGTAGATGGCGCTCCAAAGGGTGATGTCGATCAGCACAAGGCTGCATCTGTGAGCTGATGTATCAGGAACGAAGTCACTGAGTTTTTCTCTGCAAATGCTTGATTGCAGTTGTTGCTGCTAAAGGTGGAACAACCAGTTATTAGGTTTAGGGGTAACATTTTCTCACACAGGGCCATGTAGATGTGTTGTTTTTGACTTAAGTTTACATTTGTTTGATGATCTGAAACATTTAATAGTGGAAAAAGAAGATCCAGCAACAGAAGAAGCAATGACTGAGGAACAACCTGGTATATTAGAAGATCCAGGGGGTTCCAAAAGGAACCAGAAATATAAGGATTAGAAAGATATGGAGGTACCACTTTAAAATAAGACTACCTTTATAAAGGGTTAATAAATGGTTTACAATTAGTTTATTAATGGTTACTAAATAGGTTGTAAATGCCTCGAAAATCATTAATAATCAGTTATAACACATACGTAGAAAGGGGAACAATGATGTTGTTTGCCAAATAATGAACCCACAGCCATCTATATTGTTGCCCTTTCTATGTATGTGTTATAACTGATCATTCATTATTCTTAAGGCATTTACAACCTAATTAGTAACCATTAATAAACTAATTGTAAACCATTATAAACCCTTTACATAGGTAGTCTTATTTTAAAGTGGTACCGATATGGAATTATGTTCACCAATAGTTCCTTGAGTATTGTTTCATTTTCCCTACATCTTTTGCTTTCTTTTTACTAAATTCTAAAGGAACAATATGAAAAACTGCAAATTAAAATAATTAGAAGACCCACTCTAAACCCAAAGTGCTTTTCTGAAACCAGCTAGGGAAGTTCTGCAAGTGCTTGGAACATGGCATTGATGGATCAGCCTGTTTCTCAGTGGTATTGTGCAGCTCGGCCAAATGAATGGCGCCGTGTCACCTATTGTGTGGATGTTAATTGCTGCTGTCAGTTGAGTTTTGGAAGAGGACTGAAAACAATTAAAAGTCAGATATTGTTCTGATGCTGTTTTTTTTCCTGCTCTGAAGGATGACATGTTTCATAAATTGTTGAGAACTGTGCAGTCATTTCCAGCGTTCTCAGACATGTCAGTTTGCCTTTGTGATGGTGCTAATAGTCATGCCAAGACAAGAAAGCGGTGATGAGTTGAGGCCGGAACTGAGATCTCCTCTGCAGTGTGGAGAAACAAATCCCCATACAGCTAGAACCACTGATACGGTCTGTACCCAATATACAGTTAATCCTAATAGCATCTGAGCATATAAACTGGGTCTAAACTGCTGTAGGCTGAATGGGTGGAGCTAAACTGCTGTAGACTGAATGAATGGGTGAGACTAAACTTCTGTAGGCTAAATGAATGGGTTAGTCTAAACTGCTGTATGCTAAATGGGTGAGTCTAAACTGCTGTAGACTGAATGAATGGGTTAGTCTAAACTGCTGTATGCTAAATGGGTGAGTCTAAACTGCTGTAGACTGAATGAATGGGTGAGTCTAAACTGCTGTAGGCTGAATGAATGGGTGAGTCTAAACTGCTGTAGACTGAATGAATGGGTGAGTCTAAACTGCTGTCGGCAGAATGGGTGGAGTCTAAACTGCTCTAGGCTGAATGGGTGGAGTCTAAACTGCTCTAGGCTGAATGGGTGGGGCTAAACTGCTGTAGGCTGAATGGGCGAGTCTAATCTGGTGTAGGCTAAATGGGTGGGACTAAACTGCTGTAGGCTGAATGGGTGAAGGTAAACCACTGGAACGCTCCCACAGATACCAATTTTTGTTTTCTTTCTTGCTCTGAATTCTTGGGTGACCTCCTGGATGAGTTGTCCATGCCCTTCTAGAGTAATTTCGGTTGGCTGGTTACTAATTGGAAGGTTCACCAGTGATCCAAGTTTTATCCGTTTGTGAATAATAGATCTCACTGTGGTCCGATGGAGTCCCAAAGCCTTAGAAATTATATATATAAAAAAAATAGAAAAATATATATATTAATATATTTACTTAAATGGCATGCATTTTTAAACATGTACTTAAATTTGACCATTTTTGCGTGAACAGCTTAAGGCCCATTCCTCTAAGATTAATGCACACTGGATGTGAATACACCCTGCATATTAAACACTCTCGCAATACATCTCTCCACTGCTACAGAGTCTCTCTCTCTCTCTCTCTCTCAGTGTGTGTGTGTGTGTTTTGCTCTCGCTCATGTGTGACAGTGTTATATTATGTTTTTTTGGCTCCTACTGCTGCTGGAAGTTCCACAGTCAGGCTCAGTCCTTAAAGCAGACCCTCCTGTAGAAGGTCACAGTGTCGCTGATGGGGGCGAGTGTGTGGAATAAGTGTCAGTCTGAGAGACTGGCTGAGAAGATTCCATGTGGTTCTGGTTTTATGGTAGCTGCTGTTACTGTTTGCAGTCCTGCAGTGAACACTAACCAAAAGAATGAGATGTTCTGGAGCAGCCATGAGTGCATGAGCCTGAGGTTTAGAGGTGCATTTCTCAGTGGCTTTTAGAAAATTAATCATGAGCAAGAGACTCGACCCAATCTGCCTGATCTGAACTGGTGCTGGTTAGTTTGGTTAGTTTACTTGATTTTTACCCCGATTTAAGCCCCTAGTTTCAGTCAGAGCTAGTTGGCTCAAGTCTCACGTCTCAAGATGTATTTTTTCTTTGTGTACTTGCCAGGTTTACATTTTTTGCTTAAATGTGTTCATACTAGGCGTGTAACGATACAAAAAATTCACGGTTTGGTTCACACCTCGGTATAAACCCCACGGTTGGTGAAAAAAAAGAGACGAGGCATTCTGTATAACCTCAGCTTTATTAACTTCACAATAATAATGGAACTTCATTATAATCATCTTTTGTTTTTTTGATGGTTCTCTCCTACTGTCAACATTAGAGGGTCCATCTTTTGGATTTTGTTGGAACAAACAAAAAGCAACTGCTTAAACTACAAATATTTTTTTCCTAAACATATTACTAAAAAGAGAAAGAGAGAGAGAGAGAGAGCGCACACGCGAGAGAAAGAGGGCAGCAGCGCGCGACAAAGAGGACGCGCGTGACGGACACAGAGAGATAGAGAGAGAGAGAGAGAGAGAGAGCGCACACAGAAGAGAAAGAGGGCGCATCGCGCGTGAGAGAGAGATAGAGAGATAGAGAGAGAGAGAGAGAGAGAGAGAGAGAGAGAGAGAGAGAGACATAGGGCACGCACACAAGAGAAAGAGGGCACATCCCGTGCGCGAGAGAGAGAAACATAGGTCGCGCAAACAAGAGAAAGTGGAAGCATCGCGCGTGAGAAAGAGAGAGACATCGGGCGCGCACAGAAGAGAAAGAGGGCGCATCGCGCGCGTGAGAGAGAGAAACATAGGGTGCGCACAGAAGAGAAAGAGGACGCATAGCGCGCGCGTGAGAGAGGGAGAGAGAGACATAGGGCGCGCACACAAGAGAAAGGACGCATCGCGCGCGTGAAAGAAGGATACAGAGATAGGGCGCGCACACGCAAGAGAAAGAGGGCGCAGCGCGCGCGTGAGAGAGAGACATAGGGCACGCACTGAAGAGAAAGAGGACCCATAGCACGCGCGCGTGAGAGAGAGAGACATAGGGCGTGCACACAAGAGAAAGAGGACGCATAGCGCACGTGAGAGAGGGAGAGAGAGACATAGGGGGCGCAAACAAAAGTAAGAGGGCGCATCGCGCGCGTGAGAGAAAGAGACATAGGGCGCGCACAGAAGGGAAAGAGGGCGCATCACGCGCGTGAAAGAGAGAGACATAGGGCGCGCACACAAGAGAGAGAGGACGCATCGCGCGTGAGAGAGAGATAGAGAGAGAGACATAGGGCGCGCACACAAAAGTAAGAGGGCGCATTGCGCGCGTGAGAGAGAGAGAGAGGGGGCGCATCGCGCGCGTGAGAGAGAGAGAGAGAGAGAGAGAGAGAGGGGGCACATCGCGCGCGTGAGAGAAAGTGACATAGGAGAGAGAGAACATAAAGAAGATAAAATAAGAGCATGTACAGTTGGGGTTACACTACTTAGATTTTTTACCCAGATTTATTGTGGTTCATATCTGTTTGTTGAGTCGACAGTTGGAGAGAGACTTGAGAAGTGTGTGAGGGGTGCAGACTCCTCTATCTGAATGAGTCCCATCAATAGCCAATGGAAGCAAAGCATGAACTAAACTAAACCCAAGATGTATTTTTTCTTCACCTACATGCTGGATTAATATTTTTTGTGTTCTTATTTTTTAAGCTACCACTTTTCAAGGCTTCTTGTTTAAAGTTTATGTTCCACCTTAATGTATGATGCAGCAGCTGTGTTTTGGCACTAGCACACTAGTACATGTCCAAGACGACAACAGCATTTAAAGGAGGAATCCAGTGTGAAATAGGTTGTAGTGAAACATCACTTTTAGCTGATGCTCCCAACAGGCTTGCACTGCTAGTGCTAGTGGAATAGCATTACCCATGCAAACAACAATTTTAAAAAGCTCAAAGTAAACGAGGCACTGAGAACATGTAAATCTAAAAGTGAATGCTGGTGCTGAGCTGGAGGTGGGCAATTTGACAAAAGTTCATACTCATGATCATGTTTCAACTCAGATCTTTTCTCACAAGATTTCTCCTTTAAGGCGAAACAGGAATAATTCGAAGCTAACATGTGCCTTATTTATAATGTAGTTTTATAGACCACTGTTCTACTTGCCTACAAATTGCTCTGCAGTGTGTACTAACAATACTTACCCTGGTTTCTCTTGCTTCTTCAAGCCATTTTTATCATTTATTTTATTTTTCAGTCAGTGAAGGCAGAAAACTGCTGTGCTTCATGTTTGCTATGCGTCTCCCTGGTAAAGCAAGGCATGTTTTGATGCATGTTTAGTTCAGTTCAGCAGAAGGTTGAAGTCATGTAGTGTAGATCCCCAGCCTACATCATTTAGATTATGATGTCATTCTTCTTTATTCATAACATAAAAATCAGGAACTCTCAGTGGGGAAGTGTGAGATACCCAGTCTGTTTATAATCTGCTACAGATTTAAAAGTCATGTAGTCTATCCAAGGCTTGAGATCGCTCTAGGGATCACGTGCTCGAGAAAGAGAGCTCAAGAAAGACAGAAAACATGTAAGTAAGATACAGAACGAGGCAGCACGCGAGAGTGTGGGTAAAAAAGACAGCTAGAGTTAGATGGCACGCGAGAGAGTAAGAGATAGCGAGAAAGCGAGGAGGCATTCAAGAAAGACCAAGAGAGACAAATATGAGTGGAAGAGAGGAGTGCACAAGAGTGAGAGAGCACAAAAGAGTAAGAGCAAGAGTGTGTGAGAGAGGCAGAGGTAACTCTATTGCACACCCTGCACAAGACGATCTTACACCCCATCAAGAGTCTTTTTCACATTTTTACGTCTTGAGCCCACACCTTTAAATAAGCATCAGAGTTTTGGAATAAACAACACTGATGGGTGTGGTGGTCTGGAGGTGAGGTAAATGCTCAGGTAAATTTCTGGTGTATTGCTATCTTGGTGGCGGAAAACACAGTTGTGCCACTGACTGAAATTAACCTAGATAACAGTCAATCATTCCTATAGGTAGAATTATGGATGACTTAAATATTAATTTACAATGTAGGAAAAAAAAAACATTAAATGGGACCAAAACATTGAATGTGTCCAAACCTTTGACTGGTAAAGTATCTGCCTATTGGCTAGAAAACTTGCAGTTGTTCAATTTAGTTGCATTTAGTTAGTTTTGCTACTTAGCCTACACAAACACAGCCAGACACGGCCAACAACAGCTACTGACGAGACACTCTGCATATGTTTGTCCTGATAAAGCAATGCATCAAATGGAGAAAGAAACTGTAACCTATCTAACAGGTCCACACAGGCACCAGGCCGCGACCTCAGCAAGCATTTGGCTCTCCAGTAAAAAAAAAGGAGGCCATGGAGATCACACGAAAGTGGCAGCGAGAGCACGTGAGAGAGACCGTAAGAGAGAGCGAGAGTTCAGACAAAAGGCCGAGAGCACGCGAAAGAGAAAGAGAGCAAGAGGGCATGCCAGAGAGCGCAAGAGAGAGCACATGAAAGAGACAGAGCGAGAGAACAAGTGCTTGTGAAAGAGACAGAGATTGAGAGACCAAGAGCGTAAGTGTGAAGCCCCATGTTTTGTTGGGCTTGTTTGGACTCAGGGTTGGTTCAGGGGGCGGACTTTTAGTGTCCACATATATCTAGAGTCCAAAGCTTTGAAGCCAAATCTCAATTTCTTAAATGCTTTGTAATCGTAGAATTGACATCTTTTTGTAATTTCGTAATTTTTGCTAAACTGCTTCTTCAAAGCTATATGGTGGAGGATGTTGTGGCAATGCTAGGGCTCTTATACACTGCTGGGGCTGCTTTGCCAAAGACACCCAACCTCTCTGCCATGTATTCGAAGAAGAATTGAGTAAACAGTGTTGCAGACAGGCAGCACAGGTCTGAGATGAATTCAGTTTCATGTTTGTTCTTTAAAATTCGGTGACATGGTAGATTAGTGGTTAGCACGTTTGCCTCCCAGCACTGGGGTCTTTGGTTCAAGGCCCTATTTGGGTAGAGTTTCTCTGTTTTCCCTATGTATTCATGGGTTTCATCTGGGTAAAAAATAAGAGACCACTTAAAAATGATGAGTTTCTTTGAGTTTACCAAATTTAAGACCTCTGGAATATAATCAAGAGGAAGATGGACATCACAAGCCATCAAACCAAACTGAACTGCTTGAATTTTTACACCAGGAGTGGCATAAAGTTATCCAAAAGCAGTGTGTAAAAATGGTGGAGGGGAACATGCCAAGATGCATGACAACTGTGATTAAAAACCAGGATTATTCCACCAAATATCTGTGTGCCCAGATATGGATTAGCACTCTGTCCTGGGTAAAATGCTGTAGTTTTATATGATTATATTCGACCAGGATTGGAGCACATTCCCGCTACACTTACAAGCTCCGCAAGCACAGAGCGGCACTTTAGGGACCATAGGAATAATACCAAACAAATTGAGTACTTAATAATTATACGGTATTCAAATACCAAAATGTGACCTCATGGTGTCAAACCAATGGTAAAATATAAAGATATACCCACAAATATTTTGTTTTTTGAAAAACATTTTGCCTTGTATTTTTTCTACGGTCCCTAAAATGCAACGCGCTCAGTGCTAGAA
The DNA here is from genome assembly GCF_023375975.1 of Astyanax mexicanus. Lineage (NCBI taxonomy): Eukaryota > Metazoa > Chordata > Actinopteri > Characiformes > Acestrorhamphidae > Astyanax > Astyanax mexicanus. The sequence goes on along the minus strand of NC_064430.1, from coordinate 18,976,512 downwards.
ATGCTGATGGATATTGATCAAACATAATACTGTAAAACTCAATTAATAAAATAAAAGGAAAGTTAACTTGAATGGTAAAACTGACATTAAACTGTTTCAAGAGCTCCAGTCACACAGTATAGCACCACTTTCGGGACCCCTCTGAGACTATTTCAGAACCCCCTTGGACATCACGACCCCAGGTTAAGAACCCATGTTGTAGAACATCTGCAAGACAGGCTCGTCATCAAAGCTGTCAAAATAATGAAGTACAAATACTTTTTTACATTATTTGAGTAAAACATATCTTGGTTGTCTCCACTTCACTTGAGTAGTTATTTTTCAGATGTCATTTTACTTCTAAAATAGCCTTTTTACTCCTAATTCATTCCAGCTTGTTTTAATTCCCGTTTCTCATCCTTTAACAAAACCCTATCCAGATAAATCTCTCCATCCAGACAGAGTAATTTTGACTGTGGTTGGATGAAAGTATAAACATATACCATTCTGACTCCCTATTGGTTTAAACATGCACATCACATGATGTCACACTCCAGCAAGAATATTGCAGGCGTATGTAACCTGTTATGAAGCTGGTCCATGTCAGAGCCTCAAGGGAACTCGAGCGAACTCGAAATGTCCCAACTTAGGTCTATTTTTAATATATGTGCATTGTACTGAAATGCATTAATTTTTAATGTCCATATATGTGGCTGAAACAGGGAGCCTAGTGCACCCCAAATTGATCAACATTAACATTTTAATATAACATTATAGTTATTATGGCATTAAGAAAAAAGGACCCTGTGGTTTGGCCTAAGCTTTTGTTCTTAATGACATTTTGTTCCCTTACATTACTTTTACTTTTATACTTTAAGTAGTTTTGAAAGCAGTACTTTTACACTTATACTTGAGTAAAATGTTTAGGTTGATACTTCTTCTACAACTTTTACAGAGGTATTTTAAACCTCTATATTTCTGCCTGAGTAACGAATGTGAAAACCTTTCACACATTTGCTCATCATGCAACCTGTGAACCTGTCACCCTTCCAGTGTTGTGTCTTTCTCGTTTGCCGGCACAGCATCACCACGGCAGTGGTGCTATCAAGGTGATGGTGAGGTAGGAAAGGAAAAAAACTGCTCTGAATTGTTTATTGATATTAAACTCATTGCAATTGGCCGTCGCTGCTGCGTGGTGCCTTAGCCTTCATAAATCTAGCTGAGCACGGGGATCGATGGGGTACACCGGGATACTCCACAGATTAGCATTACGGTACGCTAAGTGCCGTTGAGGTGACGGATCTCGCGGGGTGGGCTCTAAATCTGAGCTTTATGGCTTCCTATTGACAGCAACCTTGAGCTGGAGAGGACCCCAGAGAAATGCATCAAAGGAAACAGGCTTTAAATGCCACTTACCCCCAAAAGTGCTGAGTCACGCTTCGGTAACGAGACTGCGCTCCAACTGCGTGAAAGAATGGGTTTTATGCTGGTTCGGCCTGCCGGTGAACTGCCATTGTTTCTTCTATAGGTTTTACTAGTTCAAAGCAATGCTGGAAATCCAGCCTACTGTGTTTTTTTCAGATTTTTCCATTTCACATACAGTATTTTAGACTCACCCATTCAGCCTACAGCAGTTTAGACTCATCCATTCATTCAGCCTACAGCAGTTTAGACTCACCCATTCATTCAGTCTATAGCAGTTTAGACTCACCCATTCATTAAGACTACAGCAGTTCAGACTCACCCATCCATTCAGTCTACAGCAGTTTAGACTCACCCATTCATCCTTCAGCAGTTTATTTTCGCCAATTCTGAATACAGTGTGTGAGATGCATAAGAACGTTATTTATGTCTCTCTTTTTCTCTTTCTCTCTCTCTGTTAGAGCTGGTGCGGAGCTGCAGTGAGCACCGGTGTGAGTTTGGGTGTGTGAAATTGCGGACAGGAGCAGAGTGCTACTGTGGAAGTGGCCTAGAACTGCAGGAAGACAGAAGAACATGCAGAGGTACGGACCATCTCACGCCCAGTTTGTCACATACAGGGTTTGGACAATAAAACTGAAACACCTGTAATTTTAGTGTGGGAGGTTTCATGGCTAAATTGGAGCAGCCTAGTGGCCAATCTTCATTAATTGCACATTATTGCACCAGTAAGAGCAGAGTGTGAAGGTTCAAATTGCAGAGTAAGAGCACAGTTTTGCTCAAAATATTGCAATGCACACAACATTATGGGTGACACACCCAAAAGAGGAAAAATTGTTGGTGCACGTCTTGCTGTGACCAAGACAGCAAGTAGTTGTGATGTATCAAGAGCCACGTTATCCAGGGTAATGCCAGCATACTACCAAGAAGGACGAACCACATCCAACAGGATTAACTGTGGACGCAAGAGGAAGCTGTCTGAAAGGGATTGTATCCAAAAAACATAAAACCACGGCTGCCCAAATTATGGCAGAATTCAATGTGCACCTCAACTCTCCTGTTTCCACCAGAACTGTCCGTCAGGATAATAAATTATTTTGGTCTAAAACCAGGTTTTTAGTGTCATTGTCCAAACCCCTGTGTATACAGTCATATACATACAGTATCACCAACATTCACAGTTCCCTGTAATCAGTATATGGAACCTAAGCTGCTGAATAAGTCTTAAAAGGTCTTAATTCAGTGTTTTTTTTAAGTCATAACAATCAACACATCAACTTTTTTTGTACTCATAACACTTTAATTGTATAAAAAATTAGTACAAATGTCCTACATAAATTGTGGAGTGTACATGTCAATACGTTTTAAGTACAATTAAATATACATTTTTTCACTAGGGATTCAACAGTCAGTCACTCCTAATAGTCATTGACTAACACTTTCAGCTTAGCCATACAGTATATGCTTCACATATTTTGCCTAATACATTTTTCTATAAAATCACATTAACACAATACAATAACATTCCTTCCCTGGTGAAAAAATATATACATAGTTGTCCTTAAAACATATTGAGAAATGTCTAAGTATGCCGTGAATATAAAACAGATTTATGTATTTACCTGAAATATATTAAAAGTACATTAATATTATACTGTCTTCAAATGTTTGAAATTAAACTTTGATCATACTTATAAATAACTACAATATAATGTACTACTATGAAGTAGATTTTTAGTTTTATGTAATTCAATGTACTTCTAAAATACATATTTCCAAATATACTTTTGTACATTTTTAGCAAAGTGTGTTAAAAACAACTGTTACAGTAGAGTACTTAAAGTGTAATGTTTCATGTAACTTTTTAGAAAGTAAATTAAGTTCCTACATTATTGTTACAGTTTTAAAGCATATATTATGGCAAGCGTATATTAGACCGGTGGAGGTAGGTACTAGAGGCTTTGTAGCAAAGTCTGCCACAAGACTGCTGCCTGAATTCGGAATTAGAGGTCGTGTGCTGAGGACAGTAGTGAAGGAGTTGTCAGATGTAGCTGAAAGATCTAGTCAGTGGTTGTGGTTCAGAAGGGCTGAGGTTACGTGGGGAAGGGAATGAGTTTGTGCTTCAACAGCAGGCTTGGAGGGGGGTGGGTCTGGGCCGCCAGACTTCACTGTTGAACCTTCTGGAGGTGTCGTGGGCCTAATTCAGTGAAACACTGACGAAGGAAGGTGCCTGCCTGATGACCCCTGAGAAGAGTTTGCACTAAAGTTTGTGTTTAGAGTTTGGATGAAGGGGATTGGTGTGGTCCTGCTGTTCTTGTAGTAATTTGTCTCATGAGTTTTTGCAGACGTCTGAGTACTTGGCAGTTGAGGCACGGACCATGAACATAGTTCACTATGCTTCTGGATTCTTGTCGAGCCAGTATCAGATTGTGGTGGTTTTGGCTATTGTTGTAAGTTGAGTGAGTAGTAGATCCTGGCTGAGCCCTATGCATAACCCCAGCTGTTAGGTGCAGGATTTGTCAATTTCCTGTATTATATTACTTGATATCTAGTTAAGCTACTTACAAAAGACAGGAGCAAGAAGCATATTTCTCTGATGTACTTTAATGTAAATAGATCACATATATTTAACATCAATTTTTAGTACATTCCTAATATACCTGGTGTGAGGACCCGCTGTGAGCCAATTGAGGTGGGCTGTAGGGGATTCCTAGGACAGTCTGTGCACAGTACATTCAAGCTCCTTCGTATCAGAGGGTTGCTAGAGAAAAGAGCCACCAGAAACATCAGTGAAGTGGCTGAAAAAGCCTCAAGGTGGCTGTGGATCAAGAGGGGAGATGGATGGAGTAGCGCGCTGCTTGGACACAAACCGGGGATTGATCACCCTCGGTTGGGTCGCCCAGGTGAGGGTGTCTGATGATTTAAGACCCGAAACACCCTATGACCCAGGGTTCATCACTGACGATGTGTTCAAGCTGCACCGGAAAGGTGTATTAATGAACCTGGTGTATAATAGTAATACAGGTGTAATACTATTCTAATTAAATGTATTATAATTTTACTGTAATCATATTTAAAATATGGGGTTACGTACATGAAGTAGTATGTTTAAATGTTACTTAAGTAGTATATTTAAAATAGTTCCATTTTAGTACAGTTAAGTACACTTTTTAAGCACAATTAAAGTAAGACTTTTGAACTATTTTTAAACAATTAAAGTACAATAAATCAACTTTAAATATACTGATTAATAATGTGGCTACAAATACGCTTTAGTGCACTAGAGCATAATAATGCTTAGTATACTTTAATCTACCTTTTATTTATTAATTTATTTATTTTTGAATGAATTACTCCAAAACACACACACACACACACTGTATGAATCAGTCACTTAGTCAATGTCTCTTTCACTTCACCTGTTTTCACTCTTTTATAATTTCATTATTCAGTAAATAAACAAACAAAAAAAACGCGTTTTCCGTCTCTCACTCTAATTGGGAATTCTTTCCCGCACCCGCGGGCCCTGATGTAGGTGGGTTTATGTGTCGTTATTTATTCCTGTGTTTTCTATATTTTCTAAGGTAAAACCTGCCCACACACTCGTTTACCCATCGCTCACCTTCTCCCAATTACACCATATTTACATATTCATAAGTTGTGTGTATGTTCAGAGGTGCTATGGCAGCCCTCGCTGAGCTCCGGCTTTATGTATTTAGGTCATGTTGAGAATGCGTTACAGGAATATTTCAGAATTTCCAAACTAACCTCGACCTGATCGCTCTGTAGCGTATGGCTGATTATCAGGACAATAAATCCACTTTTTTTCTTATTAAAAAATCACTTTTAAACAATTTAACTGTATTTGTTTGTATTTGTTTTTGTATCTATGTTTGTTAATATTAATATCAATGAATAACGCTGTTGTTGTTCACAGTATTTCCTCGTGTTTCTGTATTTTTCCTGTATTAAATTATTGTCCTTTACAAGGATGTAATTGAATTATTACTCTGGATACTCCAAAAATGACTGAGAAAAAAAAGATTGTATTTCACATTATTGTTATAACAGTGCCGTTACATGGGTTTAAAATGACAATAATGTTGTTTATTGCAATTACTGTATTTTTATCTCTATAAGGCACACCTAAAATCCTTTAACTTTCCTCAAAAATTGTCAGGGCACCTTATGTATGAATTTTACCAGTCAGGTTGTAAAGAGCAGTAAAGCCACTCCGCTGATGTACAGAGTTATTCAGGAGATTTAGTGAAGTTTCTTCAGCACCAAAGCTGGAGCAGTATTAGCATTAGTCGCTAACAGCAGCACTAGCTCTTGCTCCATTCAGAGGTAAGTATATTGGACCCTAGCCTTGGTGTTTACGGTGTTAAAACCGTAGTTATGTGGGACAAACCTCTAAATGATAGCTAACTTGATAACTTGGCGGCACAGTGGCTTAGTGGTTAGCACGTTCGCCTCCCAGCACTGGGGTCTTGGGTTCAAGTCCTTATCTATGTGAAGTTTCTATGTTTTCCCCTTGTCTGCGTGGATTTCCTTCGGGGACTCCGGTTTCCTCCCATAGTCCAAAAACATGGAGATCAGGTAAATTGGATACTCTAAATTGCCCAGAAAAAAAAAATACTCTAAATTTCTTTGGTATATTGAATACTCTAAATTGATCTGGTAAAATTGAATGCTCTAAATTGATCTGTATGTGCTTGTGTGTAAAATGTGTAAAATTGTAAAGCGTGCTTGGGTTTCTAGAAAGGCGCTTCGATATGAAGTTGAACTCCATAACTGGAACACTCAGGGTTCCTCAGTGTAGTGCTGTCAGGAGATGTTTACTACTGCTAAGCGCTGCTAAGTGCGGCTAAGGCTGCAGCTAACCATGGCTAGCACCGCGGATACCCGTGGCTAGCGCTGCTGCTAACCGTTGCCAGCGCTGCCGCTAACCACGCTAAAATATTGGAGATCTAAGCTTACTGTAAATAAACAGAATTTTTGATTTACTCACCCAAACAAAACAGTTTTCAGGAGGGGAATCTGTCTAGATTAACATCCAGCTTTCGTTTAACTTTAAAAGGCATTTAAGCCACTAACTGATGACTCTTGCTTCCCCCTTTAGATCATGATGAATGCGGGGATTATGGGACATGTAGTCAAATCTGCATGAACACGCTGGGCTCGTACAGATGCAGCTGCGCAGATGGGTTCAGCCTTCAGGCCAACAGAAGGTCCTGCAAAGCCAAAACCGGTGAGACCATTCATCATCTACTTCACCCTCAGCAGAAACAGCAGCAGCAGAGATATGAACCCACCTCAGCTTCCCTTTCAGCAGAGCTTTATAACACAGCGGTCAAACGTGCAAACACAGCGTTTTACTGACCCTACAAACACCAACTTTAATACACACTGAAATTAATCTCACAGAGAGAGAACACAGCCTCTAAAACACTGTCCAACAGTGAAGCACAGTGCAGGTAAATAAAGTGACAAGTGACGAGGCAAAAACATAGGTAGGTATAGGTGTTTCTAATAAAGTGGCCAATGATGAAGCAAAAAACGTAGGTAGGTACTGTAGGTGTGGCCAGTGATGAAACACAAGAGTAGGTACAGTATATATAGGTGTTTCTTATAAAGTGGCCAGTGATAAAGCACAAGTGTAGAGAGGTACTGTAGGTGTTTCTAATAAAGTGGCCAATGATGAAACACAAGAGTAGGTACATATACTATACTGTAGGTGTTTCTTATAAAGTGGCCAGTGATAAAGCACTGTAAGAGTAGGTAGGGATAGGTGTTTCTGATAAAGTGGCCAGAGATGAATGACAAGAGTATCTATGTATAGGTGTTTCTATTAAAGTGGCCAGAGATGAATGACAAGAGTAGGTAGGTACTGTAAGGGTTTCTAATAAAGTGGCCAGAGATGAAGCACTGTAAGAGTAGGTAGGTTTAGGTGTTTCTAATAAAGTGGCCAGTGATGAAGCACAAGAGTAGGTAGGTATACTGTAGGTGTTTCTAATGAATCACAAGGGTAGGTAGGTACAGGTGTTTCTAATAAAGTGTCCAATATTGAAGCACAAGAGTAGGTAGGTACTGTAGGTGTTTCTAATAAAGTGGCCAGTGATGAAGCACTGTAAGAGTAGGTATGTATAGGTGTTTCTAATAAAGTGGCCAGTTATAAAGTACAAGAGTAGGTAGGTATATGTGTTTCTAATAAAGTGGCCAGTTATAAAGTACAAGAGCAGGTAAATAATGTAGGTGTTTCTAATGAAGTAACCAGTAATAAAGAGCAGCAGTGTGTGAGTGTTTCTGATAAAGTGGCCAGTGATAAAGTGCAGCAGTATGTGAGTGTTTCTGATAAAGTGGCCAGTGATAAAGCGCAGCAGTATGTGAGTGTTTCTGATAAAGTGGCCAGTGATAAAGTGCAGCAGTATGTGAGTGTTTCTGATAAAGTGGCCAGTGATAAAGTGCAGCAGTATGTGAGTGTTTCTGATAAAGTGGCCAGTGATAAAGTGCAGCAGTATGTGAGTGTTTCTGATAAAGTGGCCAGTGATAAAGTGCAGCAGTATGTGAGTGTTTCTGATAAAGTGGCCAGTGATAAAGTGCAGCAGTATGTGAGTGTTTCTGATAAAGTGGCCAGTGATAAAGTGCAGCAGTATGTGAGTGTTTCTGATAAAGTGGCCAGTGATAAAGTGCAGCAGTATGTGAGTGTTTCTGATAAAGTGGCCAGTGATAAAGTGCAGCAGTATGTGAGTGTTTCTGATAAAGTGGCCAGTGATAAAGTGCAGCAGTATGTGAGTGTTTCTGATAAAGTGGCCAGTGATAAAGTGCAGCAGTATGTGAGTGTTTCTGATAAAGTGGCCAGTGATAAAGTGCAGCAGTATGTGAGTGTTTCTGATAAAGTGGCCAGTGATAAAGTGCAGCAGTATGTGAGTGTTTCTGATAAAGTGGCCAGTGATAAAGTGCAGCAGTATGTGAGTGTTTCTGATAAAGTGGCCAGTGATAAAGTGCAGCAGTATGTGAGTGTTTCTGATAAAGTGGCCAGTGATAAAGTGCAGCAGTATGTGAGTGTTTCTGATAAAGTGGCCAGTGATAAAGTGCAGCAGTATGTGAGTGTTTCTGATAAAGTGGCCAGTGATAAAGGTCAGAGGATTGTGATTGGTCAGGATGTCAGGGTAAAGTGAAGCATGTGTTTGAAGCTCGGAGGTGATGTTCTCGTTGTTGGATCACAGGTGTCAGTTTGTATGGACAGCTCGCGGCTACGGATTGAAAATCGCACGGTGGGATCGTCGCCCCGGGCTAATTACCACCGCCGCCTCCGCCGCCGCCTTTAGAGCTGTCAGTTACGCTTAACATCATCAACATGCAGATGGCCATCGGCACGCCGGAGCCGGAGGATAAATACGGCCGCTCTTAATGAAGAGTCAATCAGAGCTTCATTCACTCTGATGAAGTCTGGCTATCAGCGCTGGATATTAATACCTAATTAATTACGTCTCAAGCTGCATCTTCATTAAAAAATCTTTAAAAATGAGAGCGAGGGATCTGGCTGACGGGACCCGCTTATGTCAACATTGATCACTTCTACTAATTAAGATTTCGGATGTTTTCAGACTGTTGATTGTTTGCCGTTAAACATGGTGACGGTTGCACTGCTGGAATCTCTGTTAATGTTGCTTGGGATTGCTGTTACTCTTCCAAACACTTTTTTTTCATGTATGTCTTCCAAAAAAGAGTAAAATTTAAAATTAAGATTAGGCGTAAGATATGGTTCAGATTTTGAGTGGAAATTAGAATAAGAATTAGGTTTAAGGTTAACATTTTTTTGGGTGAATGTGAAGGTTAGGATTTTATTTGGGTACACATTTAGATGTTGAGTAGAAGTTAAGATTAGTGTTAGGTTTAGGTTTGAGTGAAAATTAGTGTCAGTATTAGGGTTAAAGTCAGATTGTGGGTAAAAGTTAAAGTTAGGTTTAAGTTTCAGTAAGTTTTGTGTCAAGTTTTAATTTTGGGTCAAATATAGGATTAGACTTAATGTTAGGTTTTGAGTAAAAGTCAAGATCAAGATTAAATTCAAAGCTAGGTTTGGTTTTGAGTGGAAATTAAGATGATAGCTCTTAATTGATGTGGTTCTTGGTTGATATGGTTATTGATTTATGCAGTTCTTGATTGATGCAGTTCTTGATTGGTGCAGTTCTTGATTGATGCAGTTCTTGATTGATGCAGTTCTTGATTGATGTGGTTCTTGATTGGTGCAGTTCTTAGTTGATGTGGTTCTTGATTGATGTGCTTCTTGATTGATGTGGTTCTTGATTGATGTGGTTCTTGATTGATGTGGTTCTTGATTGATGTAGTTATTTATTTATGCAGTTCTTGATTGATGTAGTTCTTGATTGATGTGGTTCTTGATTGATGTAGTTCTTGATTGATGCGGTTCTTGATTGATGTAGTTATTTATTTATGCAGTTCTTGATTGATGTGGTTCTTGATTGATGTGGTTCTTGATTGATGTAGTTATTAATTATGCAGTTCTTGATTGATGTGGTTCTTGATTGATGTGGTTCTTGATTGATGTAGTTCTTGATTGATGTAGTTCTTGATTGATGTGGTTCTTGATTGATGTGGTTCTTGATTGATGTAGTTCTTGATTGATGTAGTTCTTGATTGATGTGGTTCTTGATTGATGTGGTTCTTGATTGATGTAGTTCTTGATTGATGTGGTTCTTGATTGATGTAATTCTTGATTGATGTATTTCTTGATTGATGTGGTTCTTGATTGATGTGGTTCTTGATTGATGTGGCTCTTGATTGATGCAGTTCTTGATTGATGTGCTTCTTAATTTATGTGGTTCTTGATTGATCCAGTTCTTGATTGATGTGGTTCTTGATTGATGTGGTTCTTGATTGATCCAGTTCTTGATTGATGTAGCTCTTGATTGATGTGGTTCTTGATTGATGTAGTTCTTGATTGATGTAGTTCTTGATTGATGTTTTTCTTGAATAATGCAGTTCTTGAATGATGTAATTCTTGATTGATGTGGTTCTTGATTGTTGTAGTTCTTGATTTATGTGGTTCTTCTTTGATGTTGCTCTTGATTTATATGGTTCTTGATTGATGTGGTTCTTCTTTGATGTTGCTCTTGATTTATATGGTTCTTGATTGATGTGGTTCTTGATTGATGTGTTTCTTGATTGCTGCTAATCATTATTTATATAATTATTTAATAATTATTTATTTGTCTGTTTCTAGATCCCGGTGATCGACCGCCAATGTTGCTGATAGCCAATCAGAACTCGCTCTCAGTCTCCTATTTGAACGGATCGTCTGTGACGAATATGAAGGCAGTGGATGTGAACGGCACCCAGACGCTGGATTTCATTCACAGAGACGAGACGCTCTGCTGGCTTCAGACCTCCAGATCTGCTGGTCAGCTCTGGTGCGCCAAACTGACCAAACAGAAAGGGATTTCAGAGAAGCGGCAGATTCGGATTCCTCAGGACCTGCAGAGTGAGTACACACAACTTTTTTTCCCCACTGGCTGTTTATCATTATAACAGGGTCAGTTTCTTGATGCTGAGACACTCATTAGGGTCCTTAGGTACCAAAGATTTGTCTGATATTGCTTTATGGAGTGTTTAATCTGGATCTGATTGCGGAGTTTTAATGTCATTGTTGTTGTCTGTTCTGGTAAACCTGTGCTGTATGTGGGTGAGCACTGTCCTGCTGAAAAATGCCAGTTGGAAGCCCTGCCATTAGATCCAGCACATGTGGCTGCAGGACAGTCTAAACATATTATATCACTCAACTCTCAGTGTCCCTCAAATTACTACTAGAGGTGACAGACTGTCACACACAATGGCTTCCCAAGACATTTCTGGGAAACCTTTGCTGTGTTTGGGGAGCACTGTCCTGCTGAAAATGCCAATAGGAAATCCTGCCATGTGAGACACAAAACACATGTGCCCACAAAATACCTTGCACACATCACTGAGCTGTTAGTGTGCCTTGTATCACGTCTAGGGGTGACTGAATGTCATATGCGATAACTTCCCAGATTCTCACACTAGCAGTTAGGCAGCTGTTGTTAATAAGTGTTTATGTACTTTTTTGTGTGTATAATGAAAATAAATGGACAGTTGCTTTATTTTTCATAAGGTAAACATAATTAATTTTACTCATAAAAAAATTTAAATAACCAAAAACACAAACTAAGCTATGCTAAGACTAGATGGGACTGTATGAAAATTGCATATAAAAAATAGCGAAGAAACATTGTTTCTTCTATTCTTCTATTCATCTATTTTGACTTTTTATTCAATTGCCACAAACATACACACATTTTTCTTAGATAGCGAGAGTTTATGATTGTCATGGTGTTGTTTTCTCAACAATTATAAGCTTTTAAAGGGTCACTAAACCCCATGATTTTTGCTGACTCCACCCTTAGCTCAAATTTTAAAAATGTTAAAAAAAAATGGGAAGGGTATTTTGGGTGGGGCATGTATGGGTGATGTATGGGTTTAGAGGCAGGGCAGGAGGGAGAGCTGATTGGTTGAGCTGCAGCAGCAGTGTGCCTCTGATAGCAGTGAGAGAGACACAGTTTCTAAATATGTTTAAGCAGGACTGGTATGTTTTATTGCTTAAAAGGAACACATTTTAGCTATTAATAGAAAAAAAACATGGTTTAGGGTTTAGTGGCTCTTTACTGGCTTCATGTCTTGGTTTCTTTTGCTTTATCTAGTGTTTAATCCAGTTTTAATTGCGGAGCTTTAATTTCAGTGTTAAAATCTTGTCAAGACATTCCTGGGATTTCTTTGCTGTGTGTGGGCGAGCATTATCCTGCTGATAAATGTCAGTTGGAAGCCCCAGAAGCTGACATGTGGCCGCAGGACGGTCTGAACATATCACTGAAGTGTCAGTGTCCCTTATATGACTACTAGGGGCGACTGACTGTCGTATTTCATTGTTTTTTTAAGTAAGGTGTACATATTGGTTGGTGTATAATGAAAATCAATGGGCAGATGTTTTTTATCTTTTTCTTTTATTGGGTGTTTACAGTTGTCAGAGGGTGGTTTTCCCGATGTTCAGAAGCTCGTTAGGCCTCCACGTCTCTCAGCCTCTGCTGCTTTAGCTTTATGGAGTGTTTAATCCGGTGTTAATTGGGGGGCTTTAATGTCAGAGGGGTCAGCTAGATCTAATTATCAGCTCGTTCGGCAGCTGGGCTTCCGGGTTTATGAAGTGTTGAGTGAGGGAGCAAGAGGAAGGGCGAGCAATGCCGTAAGAGCGTGGGATGTGAGAGGGTTGGGGTCAGGATAGTTACTGGGGGAGGTGCAGCTGGCACCAGTGGTCTACAAAAGGCGAGATATGACAAACCGGCAGGTTAATTATGTTTAATGACCATAATAAACTAGTTTTGCACAGTCAGCCCTGCTTTAAAGGAGGAATTGAGGGTCTTTCAAGATGATGTCCGTATGATGTACCTGTGGTGTACTGTCAGTAACTGTCAATACTTTGTAGCCTTTTGGGGTTTGTCTCTGCCAGCTTTTAGTATCTAGAGACTGAGATTTTTGCTCATTCTTCTTTATAAAACAGCTCAAGTTCAGCCAGGTTGGATGGAGAGCGTCTGTGAACAGCAATTTTCATATCTTGCACCTGAAGCTTGATGGGATTTAAGACAGGACCACTCCAACACATTCTCTGATCTAAACCATTCCACTGTAGCTCTGGCTGTATGTTTAGGGTCATTGACTTGCTGGAAGGTGAATCTCCATCCCATTCTCAAGTCTTTTGTAGCCTTCAACAGGTTTTCTTCCAGGATTACCCTTTTTATTTAGCTCCATCCATCTTCCTATCAACTCTGACCAGCGTCTCTGTCCTTGCCACCATGTTTCAGGTGTTTTCAGGTGACTCTAGCCTGTGTGTTTACTATGTAAAAACAAGTTTAGTGACTAATGCTAATGCTCCAGCCTTAGTGCTGGAGAAATTTGGAAATCTAAGCTTACTGTATATAGACTGAAGCACTTTACTGACCTAAATAAAATACATTTTCAGGAGAGAAATTTGTGTAGATTAAAATGCAGCGCTCATTTGACTTTGAAAGAAAGTGTTTTTATTAAGAATCACAGGTTTGTTTACTTAGCTTAGCTTTGCTTAACTTAGTTAACCTACACCCCCACCACCACCACCCAGTGGCAAGAGCTGCTGAATTAGATGGAAAACATGTCGACACTCGTGTTCCTTACTAGTGTCGCTTAATGCATCTTATAATCCAGTGCACCTTATAGTGTGAAAAATAGAGTAAGCTTGTCGTTGCAAATGGAACAATTATTTAAAAAAAACATTCAAGGGGTATGAAAATGAATTTTACTAATTTAAAACAATTTTACAGATTAGAAAAGACAAGAATTATTGAAAAAATACAACCTCAATTCAGAAAAGATAGTATGAATTGTATTTCATATTGCAGAGAGTTTAAATTCTTTTCATTTTATTTTTTTTTTCATTCAGGACCACATCTTTTCCAAGAACATCCAGGCATTTTCCTGCACACATTACAAAGTGTTACATAACTGTGGTCCAGCGGACTAAGGAGCTGCCATTATGATCGGGAGATCGCTAGTTCGAATCCCGGTTATGTAGCTTGCCATCAGCTGTCGTAGTCCTGAGAGAGCACAATTGGCCTTGCTCTCTCTGGGCGGGTAGATGGTGATTTTTTCGCACATCACTCCAAAGGGTGATGTCGATCAGCACGAAGCTCTGTGAGCTGATGTATCTAAACTGGGTCGCTACGCTTTCCTCCGAGTGTGCTGTGATGCTGTTAGACAATTTGAAAATGGATTAAAAAATCCTGAACCGTCTCTAGTAAAGAATATGTGAAGAATTTAGAATGAAACCCATCCAGTTTCTCCACCTGTATCACTTAAACTAGCAGTCAGAGGTGATTCCTCCAGCAGTACAGCAGTCTTTAGTAGAGATAACTGTGGTTTAAACTGGTGTATTGAGGGGAACTGGGCTGTAAATGGGTGTAATTGGGCAGTTATGTTGGACTGCAGCTGGCGATAGCACATTAAAATGGTTAGGCTGGGCAGCTGAGCGCCCAACAGAGCTGATTCTAATGATCATTAATAAGCATTATTACACAGTTTTACACCGGCTGCCCTGAAAAGGTTTCTTTTATATTACATCATTATTTAAAGGGGATTTTAATGTAATTAAGAATACATTGGAGTTCATTGCAGTCATTTGTCAAAAATGTGTGTAAACGAAAAAATGGAAAAAATACATACATAGTACAACATCTAATTTATTAATGTATACATAATTCATGAAATAAATGTAATGATGATTGAGACATATATTTTATGGGTAGATAGATCTCATTTTTAATTCAGTTTACATCTTGTATGAACAGGTTCAGGTCTGTATATGTTGGGAAATTTATATAAACTGAAGATTTACACGCAAACAGTTAATTTCTTTTATTTATGAGGGTGAGGTTTTTATATACAGCTCTGGAAAAATAGCTATATGTTTGAGTAAAAAGAACATTGTGGTTTTATTCTATAAACTACGGACAACATTTCACCCAAATTCCAAATAAACATATTATCATTTAGAGCATTTATTTGCAGAAAATGAGAAAAAAAGTCTGAAATAACAAAAAAAGATGCAGAGCTTTCAGACCTCAAATAATGCAAAAAAAAAACAAGTTCATATTCATAAAAGTTGAATAAAGTTCAGAAATCAGTATTTAGTGAAATAACCCTGGTTTTTAATCACTTTTAATGCATCTTGGCATGTTCTCCTCCACCAGTTTTACACACTGCTTTTGAATAACTTTATGTTACACCTGGTGCAAAAATTCAAATCTTTCTCTTGATTATATTCCAGAAGTTTTCAATTTGGTAAAATCAAAGCAACTTAATTGAAATTTAATTGTACTAATCACATTGGACATATTGAACATTTTTGAAAGAGTATATGTCAGTTAATTAATTTTTCTACATGAGTTAAAAGTAGTTATATTCCCTGTCCGCATATATTTCATATATTTCTTCCTTTCTTTTATTAAACTTTACTTCATTTATTTTTGCTGAATCAATCCTTTCTTTTATTAAACTTTACTTAATTTCTGCATACAATATTACCTAATTACAATTACTTAATTTATACAATATTACTTAAATAAGTTATGATACATAATATATTATTATTAATTCCTGAAATTTAAATATTTTTAGTCTCAACACATGGATGGCATGTAATACATTCTTTTAAAAAGCAAATGCAGAAAGTTGGGAAACTTTTTTAAGTACATTTTACTCATCATTTTTTTTCATGTCAAAAACCAAAACAGATTTTTTTTTTTTTTTTTGCCACATTTCTTTCCTTTAGAGATGATGCGCAATCACAGCTCCGATCCATTATCTGCCGCGACTCCCATGAGCGGAGAAAGTGTGTGTTTTTATGGGAACTGGGACGTGAATGTGTGTAACTGGGGAGTTATGGGGATCGCAGCTGGCAGCAGTGCTGGGATATGAGCACCCAGCAGGGTTCCTGCTAATTACCATTAATAGGCGTTATTAGCCCGTTCCGCACAGGCCGGCCCGCTTTGAATGGCAGCGCACCCGAGATTGGAAATAGGGCTCGTTAAGTCAGGGGTCATTAATTAAACTGGTGCGTTAGGGATCGTAGATAAAGGGCCATAAGTTGAGGCTCGTAACGCGGAGCTCGTAAAAACTGAAGGAACGCTGATTTCTGTCGGGCTTCTGGTATCGGGAGGTGGGAATTTTCTCCAGTGTGTGTGTGTGTGTAGAGGTGGAGGGGGGGTAGGGGGTGATGTGGGGGAGTGTATGGGGGGAAGAACAGCTTGTGCAAACTTTCCAATCATTAATTTGCTCCAATGGCTGACTGGAATTTTCAATCAGGGCTGAGCACCGGAGCTGAACTCCGTGTCCTAAAAATTGCTGCAGTGCCCTTGTCCTTTTATAAATATGGATCTGCTCTGTGAGATCTGCTGTATTTTACCCTTATCTATCTCTCTCTCTTTCTCTCTCTCTATCTATCTATCTTGATCTTCCCTCGACCTCAGACGTGGAGCATATGGCTGTAGACTGGCTCACGGGCAGCTTCTACTTCGTGGACCGTGTGAGCGATCGGATCTTCGCCTGCAGCGAGAGGGCGGACGCTTGCGTTACCGTCGTGGAGCTGGACATCCAGAACCCCAGAGCAATCACCCTGGATCCAGTACTGGGGTGAGTTCAGCCCTGGAAAACTATAAATAAAACATAAATGAAGTTGCACTTATATAGAGTGCCTTTCTAGAAACCCAAGGATGCTTCATAATCAAAGATTTGCACTCAGCACTCATCAACACACACCGGAGAGAAGCAGCAGCCAATCCCACACAGCATACTCTCAACCGGAAACAACTGTCCACATGGAGGACTACATTGGTTAATTTAGTACATCCAGTTTACCAAAACTCCATATTTTTGGACTGTGGGAGGAAACCAGAAACCACAGAAAACCCACACAAACACAGGGAGAGCTTGGAAACTCCACCCAGACAGGGACTTGAACCCAAGACCCCAGCGCTGGGAGGCAAATAAGCTTACTAATCACTACAGAAAACTAACCTAATATACCCACAAACCAATCAGTCAAAACACTAATATTAGTCTGTCTAATCTGCATAAGAATCAGAGACACTTTAAAAGCTTTTCCACTGCAGGGCTGATAGGTTCTGAGCCTAAAGGGTAACCACTCCAGTGTGGTAACCATTCCAGTGTCTGTACACGGTTCCAAACTGGACATTTCTGGACACAAATCTGTCTGGACCCATTTTTATCAGCGCAGTTAGGTAATCGTAGTAAATCAGTAGTAAAATAGTAGTTATCATGTAGTAAAACATGATAAAAAGTACTTACCTTTGATGAGTAGCACACCTCCGCTCTCCAACAGCATTCTGAGATCCAGAAATTTTAACGGTTTGTCCAAACTCCCTTCAGACTGGGCGACACGGGGTATAATTTGCCCAGATAAATAGCTTTTTCCACCGTTATCCAGCCGGCTCAAAGTAGCTCCACATCTCCTTGCTAGAATCTGGAGAGCCTTGACTTTTAAATCGAGGCATTAGTAACTTAAAAAGTGCACAGGAAGCTTATTAAAAACCCTGTTTACATCCTAAACTGAAAATAACAGACATATATATATATATATATATATATATATATATATATATATGTCAGTGTTCTGAAGTCTCACGCTTTGAGCGTGTGACACACGCACCTCAGTGAGTTCACACGCTCATACGCCACACATGGTATATCTCACGCTTGCCAATCCATCGGCTGCATATTATAATGTACTATCGTTGAGCCAATCAGAATATAGATCGCTCTGTTGTTAGGCAGACCTAGTCAAGACTTAGGCACCCGCCCCCCCCCGTTTAACAACTGAAGAACTGCACGCACTGCAATGTCAGGATATCTGTCCCTGAACTCAATCTCAAGTGAAGGTGGGTCATGCAGCAGGACAATGACCCTAAGCACGAAAGTCGTTCTACCACAAAATGATTTAAAAAAGAATAAAGTTAATGTTTCAGAACAGCCAAAGTCCTGACCTTAATCCAATAGAAATATTATGGAAGGACCTGAAGTGAGCAGTTAATGACAGCAAAACCACCAACATTCCAGAGCTGAAGCTGTTTTGTTCTGTACAGAGGAATGGGCTAAAATGAATCCAAGCTGGTGTCTAGAACTGATCAATAGTTACCAGAAACATTTAGTTGCCAGGGGAAATCATACCAGATACTGAATACAAAGGTTCTCATACTTTTCCCGCTTGTTAATATGTAGTATAGTATTATTATCTTCAATAAATGAATGACCAGGTATCATATTTTTGTATTATTTGTTTAACTGTGTTCTTTACATCTACTTTTAAGACTTATCTGATTAATCTGATGATGTTTTAGATCACTTTTATGCAGAAATATAGGCAATTCTAAAGGGTTCACAAATGTATGAAGCACCACTGTACACTAAATATACCCAATGGGCCATTTAATAGGTTATTGGGGTAAAATATATATAGAGGTAATGTTTATATAGGGCACAAGTCGATAACGTAATTATCATTAAAGGCCTATCTTGCATTAGGCATTATGCCAATTGGTTCATGTTTATTTACAGCATCTACACCCAAGAGTTTTATTCTACACTGGAAAAAAATATATACTGGTAAAGACTAGACAAAATATATGTAAATTAAGGCATACAGCTCTAGAAAAACAATAAATGATGAGTTTCTTTGATTTTACCAAATTGAAAACCTCTGGAATATAATCAAGAGGAAGATGGATGATCACAAGCCATCAAACCAAACGGAACTGCTTGAATTTTTACACTAGGAGTAAAGCAGCATAAAGTTATACAAAAGCAGTGTGTAAGACTGGTGAAGGAGAGCATGCCAAGATGCATAAAAATTGTGATACATAAAAACAGGGTTATTCCACTAAATATTGATTTCTGAACTCTTAAAACTTTATATGAATATTAGAAAATAACTTGTTTTCTTTGCATTATTTGAGATCTGAACGCATTGCATGTTTTTTTTTCAGTCATTTTTAATTTTCTGAAAATAAATGCTCTAAATGACAATATTTTTATTAGAAATTTGCGAGAAATGTTGTCCATAGTTTTTAGAATAACAACAAATGTTTATTTAACTCAAATATAAATAGCACAATTAGAGAAACTGATTCAGAAAAACTGATGTGGTCTCTTATTCTTTTTAATGCTGTATATGCTTATATAAAGCATTAAACAAATCTGCCATTGGGATAAGCAATTTTTTTCTTAGTAAATTTTCTTTAAAAAAAGCAATGGTAAAGTCTTAAAATGACTGAAGGCAGACTTAAAATCAGGCAAAAATCACCAAATTCCTTGTCTTACATTTGGACACTATTATCAGAATAACTTGATTGCTGACTTTTTGTGCTTATTTTGATTTCAAATTACTTAGAATAAGGTAAACGTTCTAAGTAAGGCTGATTAAGTTATTGCAGTGCTTAGTAAGAGAAGAAAATAAGATTTATTGCCTTAAAATTAAAATAATTCACTTGCTAAGGCTTAGTCTTTTTGCAGTATATTACCTGTAATTCTCTCATATTGTCTAGTCGAGCTGTGTGTGTGTGTGTGTGTGTGTGTGTGTGTGTGTGTGTGTGTGTGTGTGTCCGCATACATTTGGACATGTAGTAAAAGTGTGTGATGAGTAGCTTTGGTTTCTGCAGTGTTAAACTCCAGCTGTGACACGGCTGCCTCCTCAGCAGCGGCTTTAAAACCTGCTCTGCTGCTGCTGTCATTCAGAGGATACTGTGGATTAACCATCACACACACACACACTCTGACACACACACACTTTGACAATGTGTATTCAAGAAGCAACTCTCACATGTTCTTGCTGCTTTACTGCAGCAAAGCTTTATTTAAAGCTCCTGTAACTCAAACCCTGACTGCTCATTTTCAGCCTTGCTGGCCACTTTATAAGAAACACTGACATAGTTTTTTTTTATTCTCCCTATAAAGGAACACATAAGAAATCATGTAGTCACTTAATTCTCAGTAGCATTTAGCTGCTCTTTTCTGAAAAGCTGTTAACTTGTGGTTTCTGAGGCTGGTCACTAGGGGTGAGCGATATGGCCCTAAAATAATATCACGATATTTCATGGTATTTTTGGGATAACGATACTCTTGGAGATATGACAAAACACTGAAGAAAAAAAAAAATCAATTTCAAGAATACCCTACTTGTGGAGGCTTTATTAATCCCTTAATGACTTATATGAATATGTTTTATTTTGTTCTTTTTTTTTCCATATTGTACTGTCCGATAGGTTGATCTTCTCTGTTTGTATGATGATCCATCAACACACCCAGGGAAGGGGAGGGGGGCGGTAAGGGGCAAGGAAGAGTGAAGGGGGGCGGGGAGGGTGAGGGGGACGGGGAGGGTGGTTTTGTTTGCTGTTTGTTTTTTTGTGTTGTTGACTCATTGTAAAACTAATGACGGTATCAAAACTAATAAAAAATTGGTCACAAAAAAAAAAAAGCCCTACTTGTAAGGAAAAGGGGAGCAGACGGGTAAGCAGAGGAGACGGGAGGCGGACTTATACGCGATTAAGACAGACTTTAATAAATAGCTGATAAACAAACAAACAAACAAACAGGGGAATAAAGAATAAGTATATGTACATAAACAAACAAAACGGGAGTAACGTATAACAGATAATAACTAAACAGGGCTGGGGAATATATACAGGGATAAATACGTAAATATGTACAAAACAAGGAATAGTAACAAACAAGAGATATAAACAAATAATACAAACTAAACAAAGAACTAGAAACGTGGAGAAGAGCAAATAACAAAACGTGGCTAAACAAAAGCTATGACGTGACGAGACAGACAACGTAGGAAGGTGCAAAGACCGACGGATAAACATGGACTAATAGGTACTATATATAGTAACAAGAAACAATAAACACCTGGGGAGACAGGTAACGAGGGGCGGAGCTACAAATTACACACACGTGACAGAATACTGGAGAAAACACTAGGAAACGGGGAAAACACAGGGAAACATAGCGAGGGCGTGACACTACTGCAACAAAATTAATTTAAATTGTAAATTTAATTTTATCATTATCATTGCATACGATATTATATGGCACACTCTTAATTGAGATATTTAAAAAAATAGAACGAGAATCTTATCAGATTTGTAACAAAAGGCAATGATTCAGAATGTCATGATACTAATGATGCACTTCATATTAATCTCCATATATCCAGGATTAAAGTAAAATAAATTATGCTGGACAGATATCTGATAATCTGTTTCTAGTAGATATATAATGGGAAATGAGAACAGTATGTGTTTTTCTTTTGCAAAAAAAAAATAGTATCCTGATGAGATAATTTAAGGGTATAATATCGTTCACGATATTCAAAAATGTTGGCAATATTATTGAGTACGATATGAAATGGCACACCTCTACTGGTAACTCTGATGAACTTGTCCAGTACAACTGAGGTAACTCTTGGTCTTCCTTTCCTGGGGCGCTCCTGATGAGAGCCAGTTTCATCATAACATTTTTGACGGTCTTTGCGACTGCACTTGAGAATATTTATTTATTATTTTTTTGAATGACTGCTCTTCATTTTTCTTAAAGTCATTGAGTATTTCTTGCCATAATCTGGATTAGAACATTACTCAAATAGGGCTATTCACTGTACCAACTCTACCTCTTCACAACTTTACAACTGATGCTCTCAATCACCTATATAAAGAGGCAAGAAATTCAAGTAATTAACCCTTGACAAGTTCAGCACAGCTGTTAACTGAAATCCAAGATGTGCAAACCTGTCATCTAAGCAAGAGGTGCTACTTTGAAGAATCTAAAATACATAAAAAAAAACAAAAACATATTCTGTGTCCATCCTGATGCTGTCAGTCTGCTGGCCATTTTTTCAGCATTCTAGCTCACCCTGTGTTTAGGATTGCTCACCTTTGCTGGCCTTCTTTTTCTGATCTTGCCTGTCCCTGACTACTCTTGCAGATTTCGCCCATTTATTAATAAACAGTGTTTTTGGTATCTCCGTGTGTCTGTCGTGTGTTTGGCCATCGTGATATTCTGGTTTGGTAAACACTTTTTTAAACTAATTAATTCTGTATGTTTTCCCTCATAGTTTGGATGACTTTATTATTAATATACAATGCAAAACATTTTTAAATAATGAAAAAAAACCACTGAAATTAAGATGTGTTTAAACTTTTGACTGTTACTGTAAATTAAAGTATGATCTATTATTCAGCAACAAAGTTTAGATATTTACTGTACATCTTTGTTCTCTTCTTCTTCTTCTTGTTCTTCATCTTCCTCTTCTTCTTCTTCTTCTTCTTCTTCTTCTTCTTCTTCTTCAGGAAGCTGTTTTTCACGGATTATGGAAGTGTGGCTAAGCTGGAACGCTGTGGATTGGACGGATCTGAGCGGAGGCGAATCGTGGAGAGCCGGATGGAGCAGCCCACAGCGCTGACCCTCGACCTGATCAGCAAACTGGTTTACTGGGCCGACGTGTACCTGGACATTATTGAAGTGGTAGATTACGACGGAAAGAAGCGACACACAGTCATCAGAGGAAACTCAGTAAGTAAGACGTTACATACTGTTCAGAATTTTAGATTCACTGTTGAAATCAGAGACTATAAAAAAGATGGACGCCGTGTCGCCGTTTCCTATTCATCCAATAAAAATGAAGCCAAAATCTTTTGAGTAAGATGAACATTTTTGTTTTATTCTATAAAGTACAGACAGCAGTTCTCCCAAATTCCAAATAAAAATATTGTCATTTAGCGCATTTAATTATTTTTTGCAGAAAATGAGAAACAGCTGAAATAACAAAAAAGACCTCAAATAATGCAAAGTAAACAAGTTCATATTCATAAAGTTTTAAGAGTCCAGAAATCAATATTTGGTGGAACAACCCTGATTTTTAATCACAGTTTTCATGCATTTCCTGGCATGTTCTCCTCCACCGGTCTTACACACTGCTTTTGGATAACTTTATGTCTAAAAATTCGAGCAGTTCAGTTTGGTTTGGTGGCTTGTGATCATCCATCTACCTCTTGATTATATTTCAGAGGTTTTCAATTTGGTCAAATTAAAGAAACTCGTAATGTTTAAGTGGTCTCTTTTTTTTCCAGAGCTGTTTTTATTGCTTGGAAACAATTTAAAAAGTTTGGTGAAGTTAGGAAGAATGTTTCACAAGTTTGGAATTGTCATTGGAAATTTTAGAAGAGGTGAGTAAAAGTTTGGAATTACAGATCAAAATTTCAACATTTGAAAATCTCTGCAATTCACGGCTAAAACATTCAACAGTTCAGCTGTATCATTCAGAAGCTTGAAAACAAATATTTTTAACATGTTTTTAACACAAACTGCACAACCTTTTTTAATTTGAGTAGACCAACCGTTATTCTGAAATTCAAAGTACATTGACATACATTACATTAAAATCTATTCTAAATCTAAACTCATCTACATAAATAATTATAGTAGGCTCTTATAAAGGCGCATATATAGTGACTCGCACAGAATGAAAATAGAAATCAACATCAATTTAATCAATTTTAACTTCAATTCAATAATAACTTTTAACTATTCATAAAAAAATTATTTAAAGATTTTTACTATTCTTACCTGTAAATAAGTTTTAGACAAGCGTTCTTCTGCAGTTTTCTGGCACTGAGGGGAGAACCGGGGGTTCTGGAAGGGGTTGAGTTGGACGGCAGCTTCTACTTACTGCTCTTATTGAGAACTTGTAAAGACAGGGTTTATAGAAGAAGCTGTTAAGTCCAGTCCGGTTCTGAGCAGGATGGGACAAACCTGCCGAGCCTTGCTTTTAGTGCTGATTGGTTCTGGAGCGCTGTCTCCGAACATTCCTCTGTGGGAAATTTTACAGGCTCTGCTGCTCAGCGTTTGCTACAGTGTGTTTCAGCTACAGAAACAAACACTTCATTACAAAATCATGAGCCGGTGTGTCCAAACTTCTGACTGATGTTTCAGAGCTGCCGGTAGGTCTCCAAAGGAACAGGATGGAGTCAGGAGGAGGGGTTTAAAACAGCCTCTGTTCAGGTTGATTCTTCAACAGGCAGTTTCCTAAATCACACTCCAGGAACGCTGTGAGATTTCTCCGGAACGTTCCGGCTCGGCCGATCGAGACGAGAGTAAACAAAAAACACTGCAAGGTCAGAAACACAGAGACAACAGCGCAGACGCAACATCTCCAAGAACCGCAAACAAACTCTGTACATATTGAATTTACGCCATTTAAATGCAAACAACACATTCACATCAATAAAATATTCTGTGAAACCCTGCACACACCACAGTTACCCTGTGTTCCACATCACTCGAAAAAACAACAAAAAAACATGTCACTAGATATTTACTGTATTTAGATATAAACTGCATTTAAAACATTAAAAAATATATAGGTCAGAAGTTTGAAAACATAGCACAGAAGTCTACAAAAAAAAAAAAAACAATTCAAAGGTTTGGAACTACAGGTCAAATGTCTCAAATCAAAGTTATAGATCAAAGTTTGGAAGTACAAATCAAAAGTCTTGCATAACAGTTTAAATATATTAAATGACAAGTAAATTGTCTAAAATTTTCAGTAAAAAGTCTGTAATTACAGGTAATGGCAGTATAAATATTTGGAGTTATACTGTACGTCATTTTTGGTATTACAGTTTAAAAATCTAGAATTACAGTTCAGAGATTTAGAATTACAGACAAAAGTCTAATGTTAAGAATTACAGGCCAAAATCTGAAATTACAGTTCAAAGATTTAGAATTACAGGCCAAGAGTCTTCTATTTAGAATTACAGTAAAAAAGTCTGAAATTACAGTTCAAAAATATAGAATTACAGGCCAAGAGTCTACAATTATAGTTAAAAGATTTAGAATTACAGGCATAAAGTCTAAAATTATAGTTCAATGATTTTGAATTATAGACCAAAAGTCTAAAATTATTGTTTAAAGATTTAGAATTGCAGGTATAAAGTCTAAAACTACAGTTCAAAGATTTAGAGTTACAGGCGTTAAGTCTAAAATTACAGTTCAAAGATTTAGAGTTACAGACCAAAATGCTAATATTTAGAATTACAGGCCAACATCTGAAATTACAGTTCAAAGATTTAGAATTACAGACCAAAAGTCTAAAATTACAGTTCAAAATTTTGAATTACAGGCCAAAAGTCTAAAATTAATGTTAAAAGATTTAGAATTACAGGCATAAAGTCTAAAATTACAGTTCATAGATTTAGAATGACAGGCCAAATGTATAAAATTATAATTCAAATATTTAGAATTACAGGAAAAAGTTTGAAATTATAGTGCAAAGATTTTAGAGGTACAGTGATCTGAGGCTGAGGTTGCTGCAGTTGTTCAGGTCTAGGTTCAGCAACAGTATGTGCTGAAAGAATGAGGTCAGCTGACTACCTCAATATACTGAATATAGACCAGGTTTTTCCATCAATGGATTTTTTCTTCCCGGATGGAACGGCGATATTCCAAGATGACCATATCAGTATTCGTGGTGCTGGAATAGTGAAAGAGTGATTCAGGGAGCATGAGATCATCATTTTCACACATGGATTGAGAGTCCAGATCTTAACCTCATTGAGAATCTTTGGGATGTGCTGGAGAAGACTTTGTGCAGTGGTCAGTCTCTACCATCATCAATGCTGCTGCAAGATCTTGGTGAAAAATTAATGCAACACTGGATTTAAACAAATCTTATGACGTTGCCGAAGCTTATCGAAGCAATGCCACAGTCAATGTGTGCTTCAATCAAAGCTAATGGCGGCCCAATTAAATATTGGAGTGTGTGATCTTTTTTTTTTTGGTGGCGACCAGGCAGTGTATTTTAGCAACAGCATGTCCGGCTATGACACAGGGTATGGAGTATAGTAGAGTACTTTTACCTAACTTACAGCATAGATTTGATAAGCTGGGGTTTAAGTTGGTTTATAGAGGTGGCATGTTGTAACCGGTATGAACCGGATGAGAGAATTTAAATTCAGATCAGTTTTTTACTGGAGCTCGATGCATCTGCTGATTTACATCTGGGCTGAGAGGTGTGGCAGTACAGCCCCCCGCTGTGCTCCGAGCCGCTAGCACTGCTAATGTCGCTAACATTGCTAACGTTTCTCCTCAGGGATTAGAGCAGCACACTCAGGCTAATCTATTCACACTGTATTTCTGAATTAAGCTCAGAGATGTGATGGCCACCCAGTGAGTTTCTCTCTCTCTCTTTTTCTCTTTCTCTCTCTCTCTCTCTCTCTCTCTCCAGGTGTCACACCTGTACGGATTAGCGCTCTTTGAAGATTACCTGTTTGCGTCGTGTTCGGATCCGTCGCGTGGAGGGAAAGTGGACGTTTTGAGGATAAACCGTTTCAACAGCAGCGACACTCACCCTGTCATCACTCTGGAAAGTTCCAGAACTCTGAGAGTTTATCACAAACTCACCCAGCCCACAGGTGAACCTTCACACCTCAACACCTGCTAATCACACACACTCACACACACTTACTCACACTTACACTTACACACTCACACTCACACTCACACACACTTACTCACACTCACACTTACACACTCACACTCACACTTACACACTCACACTCACACACTCACACTTACAGCTACACACTCCCTGCATGCACACTTTATAACAAACACCTATACCTACCTACTCTTGTGCTTCATCACTGGCCACTTTATTAGAAACACCTGCAGTACCTACCTACTCTTGCAGCGCTTCATCACTGGCCACTTTATTAGAAACACCTGCAGTACCTACCTACTCTTGCAGCGCTTCATCAATGGCCACTTTATTAGAAACACCTAAACCTATATACTCTTGTGCTTCATCACTGGCCACTTTATTAGAAACACCTGCAGTACCTACTTACTCTTGCAGAGCTTCATTACTGGCCACTTTATTAGACACACCTATACCTACCTACTCTTGTGCTTCATTAGTGGACACTTTATTAGAAACACCTATACCTATATACTCTTGTGCTTCATCACTGGCCACTTTATTAGAAACACCTGTATCTATCTACCTACTCTTGTGCTTCATCACTGCCCACTTTATTAGAAACACCTCTTACAAACTTGCATGTAATGTGTCACATGGTCATTAAAGTGTGTTTTTTCTGTGTGTGTGTGTGTGTGTGTGTGTGTTTGTGTGTGTGTGTGTGTGTGTGTGTGTGTGTGCAGTGAGGACTCATGCGTGTGTTCTAGATGTTCAGGGGAGAAGCGGCAGCTGCTCTCACCTCTGTCTCCTCAGCAGCAGCTATAAATCTCGAGTGTGTCGCTGTCGCGCAGGATACACTCTCGCCAGCGACAGCACAGACTGCAAGAGTAAGAGACAATCTTCCATATATATTTCATATATTATTATATATTACATACAGTAACTGTGTGTGTGTGTATATGTGTGAGTGTTTGTGAGAGTGAGTGAGCGAGCGAGAGACAAGAGGAGGGAGGGGTTGGAGAATGAGTGTTAGTTATGAGATTTAATCCATTTTAGAACATAAATAAAAGATAACCTTTTACCTTCTATTGTCAACAGTAAATATAGGCAAATAAGCTAAATAAAACCGCTCATATATCACTAGGATCTGAAAAAAGAATGAATTATGGGAGGAATTGTGGTCAAACTTGTTAAAAATTACGATAACTACTATAATATAAGGCTTCTTTATAAAGGGTCTATAAACATTTTATAAAGACATGTATAAATGGTTATGAATGATGTTGTAAATACTTTATATACAGTCTATTCACTTAAAAAATATGAGGTTTTTTATTTTACCAAATTGAAAACCTCTGGAATATAATCAGGAGGAAGATAGATGATCACAAACCATCAAACCAAGCTGAACTGCTTGAATCTTTGCACCAGGAGTAAAGGCATAAAGTTATCCAAAAGCAGTGTGTAAGACTGGTGGAGGAGAACATTCCAAGATGCATGAAAACTGTGATTAAAAACCAGGGTAATTCCACCAAATATTGATTTCTGAACTAAATGACAATATTTGGGAGAAATGTTGTCCGTAGTTTATAGAATAAACCAACAATGTTAATTTTTCTCAAACATAAACGTAAAAAAATCTAAATGATATATATATAGCAAAGGCTACTGCTGACTCCTGCGCAAAACAAATGTAAGTCCAGAGAGGTGGACTATATCCCTCACCCCTCACACACACACACACACACACACACCACACACACACACACACTCACTGGTATGCTGGGGTAGTGTGTTCTGGTGTTGTGAGCACACAGATTGATGTGATAGGAGTAAATCAGCTGAACTAATTCTGCTTTAATTAAGCTGATGTAATTAGCCGGAGCTGCTGCTGCTCCACACACTGCCTTTGTCTGAGGCTTTCATTTCAGCCCTGAATTGAAAACAGGAGCCTAATTATGTCAATTAATTAATTAAAGCTCTGACAGTACTGGCTTATCACTCAGCACTCGTGCTTCTTTATTCCTCTAATCAACTCTCTCTCACTCTCTCTCTTTATCTCTCATTTCTCTCTCTCTCTCTCTCTTTCTCTCTTTTCTCTCTGTTGCTTTGCCTGTGTCTCTCGCAATGTCTTTGTCCCTCTCTCTCTGTTTATCTCTCTTTCCCATACTGTCTCTCTTTTTGTCTCTTTCTCTCACGCTCTCTCTCAGACTCTCTCTCTCTCTAACTCTCTTTCTTGCTCACTCTGCCTGTCTCTCTTTCTCGCTCTGTCTGTAGCTCTCACATTATCTCTTTCACTCGCTTTCTTTTTGTCTTTCTCTTCTTTTGTTCTCTCTTTTTTCACTATGTCTGTCTTGCAATATCTGTCTTGCAATATCTGTTTTTCTCTGTCTGTCTCTCTCTCTCTGTTTGTCTTTCTTTCTTTCTCATTTCTCCCTTTCTCTCTCTCTCTCTTTTCTCTATATTGCTTTGCCTGTGTCTCTCGCAATGTCTGTGTGTCCCTCTCTCTCTCTCTCTCTTTTTATCTCTCTTTCCCACAATGTCTCTCTTTTTGTCTCTCTCTCTCACACTCGCTCTCTCTCTCTCACGCTCTCTCTCTCACTCTCTTTCTCGCTCACTCTGCCTGTCTCTTGCTGTCTGTCTGTCTGTCTCATTCTCTATCTTCCTTTTTTGTCTCTCTTTCTCGCTATGTCTATGGCTCTCACAATATCTGTTTGTCTGCCTCTTTCGCTTCTTTCTTTCTGTCTTTCTCTTCTCTTGTTCTCTCTTCTTTTTCGCCTATGTCTGGCTTGCAATATCTGTCTTGCAATATCTGTTTTTCTCGCTATATTACTCTGTCTCTCTCTCTCTGTTTGTCTTTCTTTCTTTCTTTCTCATTTCTCCCTTTCTCTCGCTCTCTTTTCTCTATGTTGCTTTGCCTGTGTCTCTCGCAATGTCTGTGTGTACCTCTCTCTCTCTCTTTCTCTCTCTCTCTCTCTGTTTATCTCTCTTTCCCACAATGTCTCTCTTTTTGTCTCTCTCTCACACTCGCTCTCTCTCTCTCACGCTCTCTCTCTCACTCTCTTTCTCGCTCACTCTGCCAATATCTGTTTGTCTGTCTCTTTTGCTTCTTTCTTTCTGTCTTTCTCTTCTCTTGTTCTCTCTTTTTCGCTGTGTCTGGCTTGCAATATCTGTTTTTCTCGCTATATTACTCTGTCTGTCTCTCTCTCTCTCATTCTCTCTCATTCTTTGTTGTGTCTCTTCTTTCTTTCTCTTTCTCGCTTTGTCTGTGGCTCTCACAATATCTGTCTGTCTGTCTCTTTCGCTTTCTGTCTTTCTCATCTCTTTTTCTCTCTTTTTTTTCGCTATGTATGTCTTGCAATATCTTACTCTGTCTCTCTCTCTCTCTCTCTCTCTCTTGCTCTGTCTTTCTCTCTTTTTTTATTCAATTTAATTCAATGGAGCTTTATTAGCATGATTGTGAGGTAAAGTATTGCCGAAGCATTATAACACTTAACAACAACAGTGATATGAACACACATAACAGGCATAATAATACACATTTAGAAACAGTTTGCAGTTCTTCTCAATTGATATGATGCATTTCTTGAATTTAGAATTAATATTTGCACCACAGTGTTTGTACGAACAGCACCACATAAGGGATCCGCAGCTAATGCTCGTACTTCATTTTAAATCCTTTATTCACGACCCAGAGGTAAGTATTTATATCAGTGAACCTGTCGAAGTCATCAGAATAAAAATACTTTATTCCCTGATCACAAAAAAGTCAGTCTAAATGATTAGTCCTGTGATCTTTCAGTTTATTTCCTCAATGCTAATGATTTAAAATGCTGCACTTTTTCCTGTGAATCATGAATCAGTTTTAGCCGTACAAAATTACACATTACTGTTTATGAGAGCCTGACTACAAGAAACAGGACAAAATTCCTTTATGATTTTACTGTTCATACAGTAATTTATTGACAGATCACGTCGTTGATAAGACTGTCAGTACATTGTGTTTCCTCAGGTAAAAGATCAGCTTCATCCTGATACATGGTTTTGCTTCATTTTAGTTCCATTATGTAAAATTCTAGAATTTACAACAAGACTTTTTATAAATTACATTCATTATTATTCTGGACAGATACAGTTATTAATACAAATCTGATGTACATTTTTAAATCACAGCAATGGTCAGATTACAGATCTCTTACTGTACTGTATATCATTATACACCATAACATTATGACCACCTACTTGTTTCTACATCCATTATCCATTTTTCAGCTCCACTGAGCATACACACTTTTAAAAACTTATAAAAAAAAAAAGTTATATGGATTTGGCAGGATTTTTATTTGTTGTAGTTGTAGTGAAATAAAATTGGAACTGTTGTTTTAACACACTTTTCTGCTTAAAACCCAGACTAAATATATTCAATTAAACACTTAAATACAAAAGCCATTTTCTGGCAACTTAATTATCTTTTTTGACAACTTAATTTTCTCATCCATCTGAATTCTCCTGTCACTTGGACATGTTGGAGATTTGTCTGGAGAAGTAGAGAAGCTCCACCAGACACCAGTTTTAAGTGTGTGAGGGATGAACTGCGTGACCAAAGTAGTGAATAAAGTTGATCATACTGTTGAATATTGACATTGTTTGACTTTATTAAGACAACTTCAGCAACACTGACAATATAGGGGCAATAGAGAAGATTAAGAAAATATAAAAAATATATTATATGAGCAAATCAACAAGATTAATAAATACATTCTTGGTAATGATACAGAATTACAGTTTTTTCAATACAATTTAATATAATTGTTATTATAATATATGGCAGTAATTTATATACATCAAGGCAACTTATTATTAAGTTCATTCTATTTAAAAAATGCTTTCTACTATAGCTGAAAAAAACAAATTCACCATACTTAAATACTTTTTTGGATCAATGTAATTCTACAAACATTTACCCAACAATGAAAGTCTATCGCAAAAAGTAGAACTTTAAGTAGAACTTAATAGAAGTTAGTAGATGTTAGTAACTTAGTAGAAGAATAACGACTGGGTCAGGTTACTTGTAATCTGTGAGCAAGTTTACAAAGTACTTTAGTTACGCACGGTTTTGGGAAACATTTATCTTTAATTAACGATCAATCTTAAGTATGAGTTAACGAAGTTCTTAGCGTTACGAAGCTTTCGGGAACCCACCCCTGATCTTTAAATCTGTTAATAAAAAATTAGCATGTTGTCTAACTAATTAGCATTAGCATGTTGTCTAACTAATCTAACTAATTACTCTGACTGTCACTATCACACCGTTACCATTTCCCATACCCTGTTACTGCACGTTACTTTAGCAGCTCAACAAACTTTTTTCGTTTTTACCTTTGTGCATACAGACAAAGGCACAAGTGTGTGTGTGTGTGTGTGTGTGTGTGTGTGTGTGTGTGTGTGTGTGTGTGTGTGTTGTGTGTGTGAGTCACAAGGGAGGGGAGGATGAGATAACTGCCTAAGCAATGATTGTTGTCGTTGCTGTGGTGCACTCTATTCATCTGGCTTACGGTGGCGAGTAACACAACAACGCAATAGTTACTTTTACTGGTAACTAGTTACTTTTATAGTGGAGTAACTCAGTTAGTAACTCAGTTACTTTTCTGGAGAAGTAACTAGTAACTATAACTAACTACTTTACGAGCCTAACACTGTCCCAACACTGTTTATCTCTGACAGTCAGGAGATATTCTCCCAGTTTAAACTCTGTTTTTAGGGCCTGATAGCATTTAATCATTCCTTTTCTCTCTTTCTCTCTCTCTCTCTCTCAGAGATGAAGGATACTCCGTTCCTGTTTTACGGTAAAGGTCGTCCCGGGGTTGTGCGAGGCTTCGGGTTGGAGAGTAAATCGGCCAATCAGCTGATGACTCAGATAGAAGGACTGGTCAGCCCCAGAGCGCTGGACTTCCACTCAGCCAGTGGCTACATCTACTTCTCCGACACAACCAGCTTTCTGATTGGCCGGCAGAAAGTGGACGGAACTGGAAGGGAAACTGTCCTGAAAGACGGTGAGGTTCTGTTTATGTACAGTACACTCTATAAGACTATGAGAGTATAACCCTACCATTCATAATCTCTCTTTCTCTCTCTTTCTCTCTGTCTCTCTCTCTGTATCTCTCTCTCTCTGCAGATCTGGAGAACGTGGAGGGGATCTCGGTGGACTGGTTGGGCAGTAATCTGTACTGGACGAGTGATGGTCACAGGAAGGCGGTGAGTGTGGCCCGGTTGGATGGAGCAGCTGAGAGCAGGAAGACTCTGCTGGAGGGGGGCATGACCCACCCCAGAGCCATCGCTGTGAACCCCCCTGCAGGGTAAGAGACCAATTAAAGCTGGACTTCTGATTGGTTATCTAGTTTATGTGCAAAATCTACACATATTCATATCTTATAGCCATATTGTTCACTCCATTATAAGCTGGTTAGTTGTGTGTGGCTGATCTTTTAGTTATAGTTATTTTACAAGTTTTTCCTTTTTTTTTTTATATTGTTGGTGGCAGTCCATATTATTATTATTTTTTTAACTAAAAGCAGAAGCATTTCTGAGTGAAAAAGGGATATGTTTGATAGTATGTATAGTATGTTTTGTTTAATGGTACCAGTGTACTGAAACGACCATCCCTGCTAAGCCTAATACTGTACATTCATTCTAAAAACTGGGGGGTTGGGTCGCTTTTTCGGGAGTTCTTCTTCTGGGCATGTCACACGTCGTTACGTACTTACGTCACACGTACAGCCTCTGAAAGAAAATCCGGCTCAGTTTTACTGAACGCGAGTGGCTGTTGGAACATTGGAGACTTCAGAAGGGTAATCAGATTCATCTGCTCTAAGCATCATGCCTAGTGCCTACTGTACAAGCCTGTGGAGGCAGTGCTATGATCTGGGTGGGGTTCCTGCAGTTGGTCTGCAGGTCTAGGTTCAGCAATGTTATGTATCCTAAGAA
Organism: Astyanax mexicanus; assembly: GCF_023375975.1. Lineage (NCBI taxonomy): Eukaryota > Metazoa > Chordata > Actinopteri > Characiformes > Acestrorhamphidae > Astyanax > Astyanax mexicanus. The sequence goes on along the minus strand of NC_064430.1, from coordinate 18,943,019 downwards.
TGAGGTCAGCTGAGTACCTGAATATACTGAATATAGACCAGGTTATTCCATCAATGGATTTTGATTGTTCCCTGATGGAATACACGGGCATATTCCAAGACGACAATGCCAGGATTCATGGGGCACAGATTGTAAAAGAGTGCAGGGTTCAGGGAGTATGAGATCATAATTTTCAGACGTGGATTGGTCACCACAGGTCTTCCCATCATAGTTTTAACTCGAGTCAGATATTACATCATGTTTTTATGCTCAATAGTAAAATAGTTCCACACTGTAGACTCTAACCAATCTCTTTGATTTACATTCTGAGAACTCTCCTCAGTACTAATGAAGTCCCTTATAAGGATTTAGGTGTTTTTACCTCCCTCCTGTTTGTTTATCTCCCCGTCTAGTGCCTTCACCAGTGTTTCATCTGTAGCTCCGCCCCCTCGTTACCTTTCCCCACGTGTTCCCTGTTTCCTTTCCTGCCTTGTGTGTGTATTTATCGCCCTGTGTTTCCTGTTTCCTTTGTCGGTTCTTGTATGTTGTTGCGTCAGACAAGATTGTGTGTATTTTCTTTGTATTCTCAGAGTTCCTGTTTTTGGTTTATAGTTAGTTTGTTTGTTCATGTTGTAAAAAAAAACAAAAAACCTCGCATTTGCATCAGCTCTTCGCGTCCTCTCCCTGCTTTAACCTGACTAATAAATAATGAAGCTTTTAGAAGTGTATAAATGAATATTTAAAGGAGTCTATAACTAAAACAAATTAATTCCATTTTGGTTATTGATATTTTAATTATTGGAGGTGATTGAGAGATATATTGATGCAGCTTGGAAGGAGTGTGCAGCTGATTTTTTTTAGGTATATGTTAAAAAAGAAGTTGGAGGCTTGTGTATTTTTTTCAAATATCTTTACATGTATTTCACAGGAATAAATCAACCGGCTTTAAAATGTCTGATTCCCCTGCTGCTGACCACAGCTTTCCATAATATCCTGCAGGATTTTTTGTGAAGCTTTGGGGCTGGCAGAAAGCTGACCGCAGAGACAGTCACAGGACAGAAATGCTGAACATTATACATTTAAGTTTTACAGTGGTATGGAAAAGTGTTTGCATTTTGTTTTGCAATTTAGTCTCTCTTAAATGTTTCATAGTATCAGACAAAGG